>NC_079528.1:12827496-13127496 GCF_003711565.1 Takifugu flavidus | reverse complement strand
ACAAAGGTCATGAAAAGACATTCTTTCTCACTGGGCAGATCTACAGGAGCCTCTGTTGCCACTTCATTTTCCACAGTAGGGAGCTCTGCCTGAGTGAAAGTCAGACCCAGACTTGGGTGGCCGGTCTGCTCCTCACTCACCTTTCCTGGGGAACTGTCTCCCTCACTCAACGGAGAGTCAGCAGCCAATACTTGACAGCCAGCAGCTACACACATTGGTGAATCCTCCAGTGATGACACCACCAAAGCAGAGCGGTCCTCCAGACCAAAACTGTTGCTCCTTACTATCATTTCCTCAGAGCTCAGGGAGCAGCACCCATTTCCGGTAGACCCTCTACAAGAGGCCTCGCAGAAACCCGCTAGGCCTTCACCTCTGGTTGAGTCCGGAGACATCGTGTTACCATTTCTTCCATTGTCCGTGTACTTATGGAAAGCCTGTTTTATCTCTAATCCCGTCTCGTGATTGCACTCAGGGGTCAAGTTCGCATTCCAGAAGTGCAGAGTTCCCTCCACAGGTGTGGCGATAAAGGTTTGGTTTAGGTTTGTGCTCACACTGCAGAGGAGGTTTCCCTGCGGCGAGCGGCTGGGGTTGAGGTTCTCATCAGGGGAATCTTTGCTGAGAGGGCACGCTTGCATGTTGGCCACTTCCCTCTGACTTGAAGTCCAGTCGTGTGGCGAGTCAGGCGAAGGGGAAATTAACTCCCTGTAATGGTCATCAGATGCGAGGGCCAGCTGCAGCGACGGACGCGGGCAATCAACTTGATTCATGGAGATGTTGAAAGTCTTATTAGACATTTCTGATGTTTCTTGGGCTACTTGTCTCACAATCGATAAGATGCGCTCTAAATCCAGCAAACTCCTGAACTGGCAACATCTGTAAAGAGGATCAAAGGCTGTGTTTTTTACACTGAATTAGCATCTTGTCTTTTAGCCATACAGCTAAACTAAAATACAGCTTTGCATGGTGACGAGGCTCAAATACAGTAGCTGCTGCCCATCCTACGGTTCACATGATTTCCAAATACCTAAACGGAGACGACAGGGTCCAGTTTACATCACGCAGCACATTACGGGCTTCACATTTTTGAGTGGCAAACATTTGGCTACTGTATTCTTTGGGCAAACAAATGAAAGCTAGTTAGTTTTAGTCACATCAAAATAGAATCCAGCATTTCATTTTTTAGGAGCAGAAATAAGCCCTTACTTTATTCAACAGTTGCGTGCCACTTTCTTTCCCTAAAAAACCTACAAACGTCAAGGACTTTGTGACGTTACCTAACGTGGTATCATAAGTGCTGCCAGAGAAAACCTAATGCTAATTCTTACATCTAAATATCAAATCCAGTGTTCTAAACCGCTTCAGCAAAACTCCACAGGTCACAACTGTCAAAGAACAAACGTTAATTAAAATATATTGTCAAACTATAGTGCCTAAATGGCAAAAGGAACTTAAAAAAAGAAGCAGGTTTCTGCACTTACCTTTGCCAAAAAAGCATGAATTAAAACAAATGATTTTCTACACAAAGTGAGTTTAAAAAAACCCCACAGTCGGCGGTGTCTCCTGTAGCAGTGAGCCAGAACTCTTCCGGAGGTTCACTCGGCTCATTTTGCCCCGAGCAACAAACCCATTTCTGCTTTTCTTTCGAAGCGCTAAATCCATCTGACTTGTAGGGAATGCTGCACAAGTCTGCTTTAGCCTGACAGCCCTGCTCCTACCCCCACGGTTTCACAGTCAACGGAGCGTCAGTAACATAACAGGCAGTGTAACAGAGCCTCGTGTGCAGGCATCTGATTCCTCACCCTGAGATATTCTACCTTAGTCCCTTTAATCTACTGTGGTCATGGATCAGCAGTCGCTCCTGTCAGCCTGTGTGCACGACATCAGACACCTGGCTGGCTGCACGCCGCTCCCATGTCAAGGTCCTCGAGGACTCTGCTCGGTGCAGGGCTCTATTCCTGAGTTTACAAAGCAAGCAAGGCAGAAAGCAACACGTTTCCTTATCTATGCTGGGCCTGGGACTGGGGGAGTGGCCCTGGCCTGCCACTCCAGAGTTAGCATTCACTGTTGCTTAGCACCCAAAGTCCTCCTTTTATTGGGGATTCGTGAGACCGCCTTGTATTAACCGAAAAGTGAGAAGTAGAGCGGAATGACAGGAGGCCAACATGCAGGAGAAAACGGCAGTATTAAAGTCCTGCGCCTCATCAAGAACATGAGCTGAGACTCATCCGAAAATGGCACAAAATTGCAGCACTTTGTAGTTACACTGTTGCTTTTGACTCCTCTGCCACTGTCACTCTCTGATGACACAGCCTCGTGCACTACACAAAGATGTCGACACCTGATCCTGACACTGGAGTAGTGCAGCGACACCGGACTATAACCTCCAGAAGACCTATGCTATTTCTGCATAATCTATAACCTCTGGACCTATAAACTACAGGACCATTTTAACTACAGACATGAAGTAATGAATGCTCTGGAGCACAAATAGCCAAATATCAATTAAGCTTGTGAGGGGCATAGTAAAACTAGCAGCAGTAAACACTGCTTGTAAATATCTTTTTTTCTATATACTCGTTACAAGACAACAAATTAAATATAATCCAACAAGAGAGACAATGTGCAAATACCTCAAATCTTTCAAACCTGCACACAAACCAATTATCAATGGAGGTTGTTATAACAGTGAGGTCTTTTTAAGGTAAGGTTTGGGGTTTTTTATTAACTGTGCAGATCTTTTCCAAACATCTTTCCTTCCTCTGTACAGGTTACTGGATATGTGAATAATGCTGCAGTCAGGAGTAGCACAGAGTAGCACAGACAGCCGAACACACCCCAACGGGGCACAAGGACAGGCTGAGGGTCCTCCCAGTGGACCAAAGACACACCATTTCTACAAAATATCGGTTTAGAACAATAACCTCACTAGTTCCCGTCCTTCATTCATGTGCATGGCTTGGAACAGCGAGTCAATGATGCTTGATGTTTGTTAGTTGACCTCAGTAAATCTCATTCATTGTGGTCATGTTTGATGCACCAAATATGACCCTGTCTAAAAGTATGAAGCTTTGACTCAGCAGTTTTAACTTTGGAGTTCCTCAGATTTTATGAAGGTGTCCCTGGTGAAAAGAGTTGTCCTTTTAGATTGAAGCCTCTTTTTGTTGGTCCTCTCTGGGATCGTGGTAGAGAGTTTTCTGATGAAAACTGCTGCCCCTCATCTGATGGGGCAGATTATCTGTGAGGCCCCTCAGCGTTACAGCTATTATTAGAAACGGTAGGGAGCCACAAATAGCAAAGAAAACACTCTCTAAAGTCCATAAATGGACTGTAAAAGAGCCAAGAAAGGTTTATCGGATTTTAGAATTACTAATCTCAGTGACCCAGTGTTGGTAAACATTAACAAGCTGCCCACTGAGGCCAACATTTAATCAACTATTATCCTTGATTGTCGATAAACATAAGAGGAAAACCGCAGTTAAGCTAGCTTAAATGTTGCCCAACTACACGCCTGAAAGTCAAATAAAGCAGGAACGTAATTAAACATTTATCACGTTTAAAAACGTGAAGACATTTTTTTTTAAGTAGAAGTAATTATACTTCGTATTCGTCGTTTTTAATACAACTTAAACTAAAGTTGTAAATTGATGGAGCTTAACGTTACCTGACGCGGGAGCGAGCAGAGAGCGGGATCGCGCATCTGGCCTGGTCCTAATCAGCAATTGTGCACACCTGCTGGCTCCCACATCAGTGACGTTCGACTGGTTTGACTGGAGACCAGTCCATTATGTCCTATAGGGGTTATATATGTTGAACTTTGACACAGGGCGGTGGCGTCTCAGTCACAGTGTGCTAGTTAATGAAAGAATAATCCACCAAGTCAACGATCCTCAGGTGAAAAGGTTAAAATAAACCAGAAGAGGTGACCAACACAGTGACAGTGGTTTCCCATGTGTGCACGACAATGATACATCATTAGATTTTATTTCAATTTTGAAGGTACAATGATATTTAAATAATTACACTGTCTGAAAGAAAATAAATCTACACATATATACAAAAAAAGTGCATTGTGGAGAAGACGCATGGACCTAGACAACATCCCATATTAAAAGAAAAGGTTGTTAGGAGACAAATCCATTGAGGTGAATGATGCAGCGAGATCAAAAGAAGACCAATTATATCAGGAATAGATTACATTTTCCATATTAATTGTACAATCTGCATATTTCAGAATGTTCCCAAGAACATTTGTTGTGAGGAAATTCTATTTTAATGAAACAATAAACTTTGGCAAATACCACTTCTACTGCATCAGATAGGTCAAAATGAACTTAGTCATGTAGCAGAGAGCAAGACAAAATACAGGGTGAGTTCTAGGTGAAAAGCATGTGTGCTTGCATGTTTTCACTAAGGTACTGTAGAATAGCATTCTCCTCTGGGTATAAATGGATTACTTACACAGGTAGATGCATGACAGTGGCAGAAAACGATACAGGCCACTCATCAGAGCATGGAGTTACATATAAGAGCAGGCCACATCTGTAAAACCCACACAGATGCCGCCATTAGGGTGGGTATGTGGTGGGAGTTCCTGTCCAGAAGGCAAGTCAATGTGCACAAGAAGTAAGACGTGGTGGGGGGAGGAGACAGGAGGAGGAGTGGCGGCACGTCTCTTTCGTCGGTGATGCCGAAGGTAGGGGAGAATCTTGTATCCATGCTCAGGCAGAGTTGTATGTGGATGCATCCTCCTCTTCTTTTTTCCTGTCCCCCTCCCTCTGTTATCCCCTCTCCTTTCGTCTATTTGACACAACTGGGCCAGCTCAGGCCTCCACAGGCAGCAGACACAACAATGTACAAGATCACCTGTAATGAGCAGAGAAACCAGTTTGGAACCACGCTAAAATTATTGTACATACTTCAACATCAGGCAGTAGCACGCTCTGGAAGCTACAATGGCCATTTTCATTCATTCAGGTTAGCACTGATTGCCAACATCCACCACACTCACCAGAGACACCAGAGCGATGACAACCGTCAGCTTGAGGTTCTTCATACACATGGCTCGGGCCAGGTTCCGACTCGTGGTCTTAAATGTGACCGACTACATGCAGTACAAAGAGACATAAAGTACCGGAGATGGGTGGCTTTTAACATTCAACCTCAACCTTTTTTTCTTTTACATGCAACTATAACATGGGAGAACAGTCTTAAACTCACAGAGTCGACCAGATTGTCCGTTTTGTCAATCAGCAATTCAAGTTTTTCTCCCCTCTGAGCGACTAAATCTGGAAAAGAAAAAAAAAGAGTCAACTAACAACATTCCAGGATAAAACCAAACACAGGAACTTTGATGAGATGAACATAATGATACGCACTGTTGAAGAATATTAAAACAGAATATCCTTGTCAAGATTAAAATAAAAAAAATAAAACAAGCAAACCAAAGACTTCAACAAACAGTATATAGCTTCCATTAAATACCTATATTGCGGACCATAATGCCCTTTAGGTCATCAACTTGCAATTGAGTGTCAGCAAGACGATCGGAACCACGAGGGTCAGAATGGTGTTTCTACGGAGAAGTTAAAAAGGTCACATGAAAGAATCCAGGCGTAGCTTGTTACAGTTAAAATGTTTCTTCTACACGGCAGTTGCAGAGTCTGCATGAGACAACATTGGGCAACATTGCTTAATCTCAGGCTTTCATCACACTCACCATCTGAGCTGCCAGTGTCGATGAAAACTCACTGTTCATGGCATAAGGCAGAGCTGTCTGTGCTCGCGACCCGTATGTTGTCTGGAAGCGCCGCTTGACTTCGCTGAGGAAACTGAACGCACGGGATCTTTCAAACTCCTAAAATGTATTGTACAAAGCACAATATATGAAACATACCCACAGAAAAGTCCATAAACATAAGTTCAATGTTGTCTACGCTAAATCCTTGTCCAATAACTTTATAACAATAACTTTAACAAACCTTTGGTACGCATGAATGTTAACTTGTGCTTCATGATATTCAGATACAGATATATTCATTTTTAGGTGTTTAATCAAGTTAGATATGATGGGGCACAAGAGCTAACAACAAAATAGTCTTTACCAAACAAAATTATCACAAATAACTAATTGAAATCTTACATGATGGGCTTACTTACATCGTCAGTAATACACAGGTATATGATTCTGTCATGGCAGATGTAATGAAAAAGATAGCTACACCAAAAAAGACAAAATAGGTCAGCACAACAGATAAAAGGGAGAAAAGTTTTATCATTTTGTAATATACATACATACATACATACATACATACATACATACATACACACACATTCATACATACTAAACTGAACTATTTGCCACTTATAGTAATTTTCAATGTTTTTCATAAACATTTTTTGTAACTTATTACTTTTGACCCAATTTAAGAGAGAGGACTGCTTTAAACATATTGACATAATGACTTGCAATGACACTACATTTAAATAACAATAGGCAATATAAATTATAATTATATACCAAGTCAGCTTTTAGTGGCTTTACACTGTATCCAAATGTGGTTATAGTCTACATTCTGTGAGATCTTAACATTAAAAATGACAAATTTAATCTTTCACAATGCTTTTTGATTCAGGGATGAGTAATAACCGGTGCTTCTGAATAGAGCTGCATGTTTTATAATGTTTACTCTATAAACACTTTAAAAATGCTCCGTTGGTGTCTACTATTTGATGTACAGTATTACTATTAAAAACATGGCTCGGCAAAAATGTATCCGCTTTTCTATTTTAAGGGTTCTGCAGATTCTAAAAATACATCAGTGATGTCAACAACATCATCGTTTAGCGTGATGTGGATAAAAAGAGTGAGTACTTATATATATTTTTAAGTGATTATCAGAGAGTCAAATAGGCTCTAATAATAATAATAGTAGTAATAATAATACCAATAATAGATTATTCTATCCACGTGGCTGTCTGTAGTGTGTGGTTATCAACATGTCTTACCTGTCGTGGCTGTAGGTCAATTTGTTATTCTCTGATGGGATTTTAGCTAAAATCTGTTCAGCTACTTCTAAGAAGTTTCCACCACAGTAGGCATGTTTTGCCAGGATGGTGGTGCCCCGGGCCACCACTGCAAACAAAATTGCCATGGCAACAGCTGGAACTTCAGCTCAGTGACTGTTGTTAACACAAGAACAAAAAAAGAGTGACATAGTGACGGTGGAATCAAATGGCCTCGGGGAAGAGGAAACTAGTCAGCTGGAGGAAATAATGATGAAATATTCTAGCAACGTTATGAACACAATAGCGGTGAAGAATTAATGTTTGGAAGTCGCAAGAACAGAAGCCGAAGAGATTAGCTAAGAAAACATTGATCGGGTATCTTGAGCGAATGAAAACAACCAGCTAGTTAGCAAATAATGTTGCGAAATGCAGAGCTAACATAATAAAATCACACCGTACCATTTGACGACTCCAGCACTTGTTTCTAGCTTTGACACTACAAATTTTAGTAGCGTGATATGACAACGATACCTCAGTGTGGTTTAAATTTGCACATTTAGCGCAAATTCCAGGATGTGAATGTCTTCTTCTAGCAAAATAGCTAATCCCTTTCGAGTGACTTCTGCTTTGCAAATCATCGCTCTCCCTGAACTCTGGGAAATGTAGTTCTTGATAAAATCCGCCACCCTCTAGTTTCGTTTTATGAACTACATCACAACTTCCTGGAAGCGCCACGGTTTCAGATTAGAGTGGGTTAAAAAAAATCTCCTTTTTGACTTACAGGCAGTAAGAAAGTTCTTCTCAAAAAAATCACAAGCAAGTGCAACGACTTCCATCAAAGTTAACAGAAGCTAAAAAAAAAATCATTCTTATACTAATCCCGTAGTGAAATGTGAGTAATGTTGATAATGTCAATAGATGTACATCTAAGTTCAATGGATAACGTGGTCGGCCATCTTTTGCCTGTCAGACAACTACTCCGATCGAAATGCACCAGGACATAATCGGGACTGGAAAGCATGGCTGAAGAAGGAACGGCGAAACCAGTGCTAGAGATGGTTAGAAATTCAAAATTCAGTTTGTTTAATGGGATTTTTTGACATCTGATACTCTTTTCGTTGTGAGACTAATTTGTTAAACTACTTACTGAATGCTAAAACCAGCATGTTAACACAGTTCTCGCGTGGGGAGCTAACGCCACAGAAGCTAGCAGTTACAATAACAACGCAAGCAAAAGGAGGATTGCATTAAATGCTCTTAATCCTAAATGAAACATTGTTTGTGGCGTTAGAATACGAAGAAATCTATATCTGCCGAAATCTGTATAGCGTTACCTGTTCATTTGTTTTTCTCTTGCTATAAGTTATTCTCCTGATTACCAACCGGGGGCGCCTTATACACATAAATAAACTCATTTAGCTCTGAGCTCGAGTAGTTAATGGGTGTATTTGCAATGCATCGTGTGTTTAAGATAGATGTGTTGTCTTTTAGGTCCAGGCTGATGGGGCTGATGAAGGCTGTGTGACATTTGTGATGCATGATGAAGATCATACCCTGGGCAACTCCCTCAGATACATGGTGATGAAGAAGTCGGTAGTTGTATTTTGTTTGCCCTTCCTCCACACAGCATGCTCATCAAAACTAAGTCAACATGTCCATGTTTAAACCGTTTTCTTTTCTTACAGTTATCAAGTTACTCTGAGTATAATGTTTAAGTCAGAAAGCGTTCACGTGCTGATGCAGTTTTTGTCTCAGGTCATTAGTTTCAGTGGGTTGATGGTTGGGGGCTGGCCTAAAAGAAGCCACACCGATGCTCAGCAAAACGCTGACCATAATAATCACATTTTCTGCTCGTATCCCTTCCTTTTTTCTGGCAGTGAGGATGTAGAGTTTTGTGGCTACACTATCACCCATCCGTCTGAAAACAAGATCAATTTCCGCATTCAGACAAGAGGTAAGGAATGGCTCTTAAACCTTTATTATGTCATTTTCCCTGTTTTGTGTGCCTGGTTTGGTTTTGCGTACAGTTGCAAATGTCAGACAGTTCTTGCAAAAAAAAAAAAAACCCTAAAAACATAGAACCGTTTGAAATGGTTGAACAACACACACATTTTTTCAGTACACACTGATGGCACACACATCTCTTTATGTGATTAGAAGCACCCAGAGAGCTGAGATCCTTGCCAAGGCTCCAACTCCCCTTAGATTAAATCCCAGGACCTGCATCAATTTAATGGGTTCTTCCCTGGCTCATTGCCCAGCCTTCAACCAAGGTTTGCCAGAATGCAGCCAGGAGCAGAAAAGGGGAACAGCATCCTCCTTAGAGGACAAGAATTAGTTGCATTGAAAGCATATTTTGGCCATATATAAATGCAGGTTTTCCCAAGTAAAATAACTGGGCATTCTTTTTGATCTACGCAGAGTTGATTTAACTAGGTTGATATGCAAAAATCTGCTGATCATCTTGTTTTCTGCTCCTTCAACGTGGGTGTTAATAGCGTGGTAAAGTTTATTTATGAGTCTTGAAGATGATAAAAATCTGAGCAGCTGTGGAATTAATATTCTGAACCTGTTAAGTCTTTTTTTTAAAGTAGATATAGTTCTTTTTATCACTGAGAGGTGGACCTTAACAAAAATGATATAGTTGTTGCTGTCACTGTTAAAATGGCAATTAAATAACTCAACTACTTATTGAAATACTCTGTTTTTAACAAAATAAATATATAAAATACAACAAAAGAGCCATGAAACTTGGTCACATTGCATTCTGGTACAGAAAACTTTTTTTATTATTCAGCTCTGAGGGTCTGACTTGTGTCTTCATGGCTTCTACGCAGACAAATTCAACTATCTTTCATTTCATCTGAAGAAACACATTTTACACATTCATCTGTGTTTATTTCTGTTCTGCTGCCCTCAGTCTCTTTTCAAACCATTTGCAAACCATTTAGGAAATTGTGATCGTGTCATCTCAATTTTGGTGTGCAAATATGTTTCCCATGTGCTCATGTGGTTGGGTGGAAGATTGAGAAAACAATGTAAACTGTAGAGTCTCACGAAGCTTCACAATACTTTGCGAGCAGCATGCTGAAATCTCAAAAAAAAGTGGCAATACCTAACAATCCGTTCTCCTTCATTTCATTTTTGTTCTTGCTTTGCTTAACACCATCTGCCGCCCATTATAGGAGGCGTCCCAGCAGCAGAAGTCTTGAGGAAGGGTCTGAGTGATCTCCATGAAGTTTGTCAACATGTTCTCAACACCTTTGAGGTAAGCCTAAGGGGAATTCTACAAAGGAAGATTCATAACAGGTATGTGAGGTCATGAGTGACCCCAGCTGGGTAGTCAATGGTAACCTGAAGAAGGACGGACGTGTTTGATTGAATCAGCACCTTGTTAACCCATTTCATCATTTAATATACCGGTAGTCCAAACACTCTGATTCACTACCTTGTAGAACCATCCTTAGCACCAGTCATCTTATCAATCTTTTCTCCTCAATCTAGTCTTTTAGGCTGTATTGTTTTTTGTTTTATCAAGGCCAGTGGCCATATTCAGACTATACAGTTAAGCCCTGTTCATACTGCAGCTCCAAATCTGATTCCTGTCCTGTCTGGATTGGTGAAAATCTGATTTCAGTGTGGACGCGTCTGCCCGTGCAGTCTGGATCAGCGAGCCTGTTTGCACGTCCATTGACTCACTGCACACGCCACCGTGTTGATATACTGTGTCTCTGCCGAAGGTGATGTCATTACCGCGACAACCAATCCAGATCCGGCCCTGTAGTGCAGATGCAACGCAATCTGATTTTAGCACTAGCAAACAGCAGCGCAGGCACTTGAGCTTCAAGATCAGATTTGAGCAACAATTGGAATTTGCCTGCAGTGTGAATGGGGCTTTATTTTGACTCACAAGATAGTTTTTATGTCTATTATTAATGTCAGTTCATAGTACTTACACTTGTTACACTACAAATCCCATGATGCACTATGGTGCTGCCACGACCAATTTCCACCCTCTCTGTTAACTCATCAGTAGTGTGTGATGATGGTACGGTCCAGCACGTGATCTAGGCCCCCAAACAAAATAATCATTTGTTAGGTGGGCCTGAGTTGCCATGTTTGTAATGTTTGGGCTTTTTTTTTTTAACACATTTAACAGATTCAGGTGCAGCAGTATCAGATTCAGGAACCTCAGTAACAGATTCAGGTCCAGCATCGGGGACAGGGCCGTGCATTCACAGGCAAGGACGAGGCAACGACAGCCAAACTACGCCGAAGAATCTCAGACTTGGGATAATTTCTGTTGCCAAGCCTTTAAAGAGCAGGTCCCAACCACTGAGCCCCCTGCTGTGCAGTTCCTGATAGAAACTGAACACACTGAGCTCACACAGCGCAGAAATGTAATTTTTGACCCCGTCGGTAATCCACTGCAGCTGACACACACACACACCACACACACATCAGTAACCTTTCAGATGGAGCTGGTTGAGCTCCACCGTACGTTTCCCAGCCTCATTCACGAGACAAACTCTGACCTCACCTAGAAGCCGCTCTGCATATTTGGCAGCACACACGTTTGCGCTATTTCCGTGAGGAAAGAAAAAGACCCTCACGCAGGAATATTTGTGCGTTGTGGGGGGTTTTTGCACATTAACGTACACTTTTGTTGGAAAGATATGCAAAGATAAGTTTTCCCCACATGCCCAATATTCTGAAGCTATTGTTGTTGAAGAAGCTAAACTATTTCAAGTGCTGCTCTTCTGAGAAACTTTGTTTAATCCATTTTGTATTTCTAGACCACAGTTCCAGAAATAGGGGATAGTTTAAAAAAAAAAAAAAAAAGTTAATCATATTAAAATAGGACTTAAAATATTTTTTTTTCTTCTCGCCCAAACTAGCTTTTGTTCTTGTTCTTACATTTTTTCTTAAATGTAATAATTTCGGTCATTTAAAAGCTGAGGCCTTCAGCGTCTGACGCCCGTTTAAATCTTTAGTGATAATAACTTGCTGTAGAATGTTGAACTTTTAAATCTTCCCGGATTTCTGGCCATCATTCTCATTTCTACTGGTAATGTTTGATGAGGCTGGATTTCTGTCCTGCTCCAGATGTTATTGATTTACCCCTGCCAGTAGAAATACTTGTCAAACTACAGCCATCTTCCTTGAGGATTGCATAGTCTCGTCTCAGCCATCAGAAGTCTGATTTTTCAGATGTTTGCTCATTTATTTATATCTCAAACATGAAAACGTATTTTCCAATTTTGGAATAATTTTCTACAATTTCTTTTTGCGGAGTATAAAATAGCAAGTTGTGTCTGTATGCCTGATTACCCTAACACTGCTCACATTGACTCGGATCCAATCCTCATTACGCTTTTTTGTGTTTGCAGACGAAAGTCAGTGGGTTCAAAGAGTGTCGGGAGCAGCCGATGGAATGAAAAACATCATATGAGCACTCATGACTGCAACAGTTGTGTTTAATGCCTCTTCATTTAATTTAATGTTCAAACATTTGCAGTTTGTTTACTCTTATTTTCCACATTCCTGGATTTAATTTTTATCAAGCAGAAGAAACAGACAATAATAAAGTGTGTGTATATTTAATGGCTGTTATTGTGTATTTGCTGCAGAATGCAATAAATGGTGTGGCAATAAATGCAAAACAGAGTGAACCTCCGTGTGTGTGTGTGTCTGTGTGAGAGAGTGAGGGACTGACTGGAGTAAATCACAAATTACTGCATATCTGCTTTCACCCACCTAATCGGGAGTGATTGACATGTTTACTGGGAGGCTGGGAAGTAAAAATCAGCCTGATCCGCTCTGCCATCAGAAGGTTGCAGCGATGCACCTGAAACCATTTTGCTGAAATCCTGAGACAGCAGCAGCGTTGCTATGATACAGGCTGAACGGCTGATCTTCACAAACAGCAGAGGGAACAAAGCGAAAAGCAAACGCTAAATACTTCTGTGGCATTTGAGGTGTGTGTCTTAACATGTTTGCCTTTAAGATAAATAGCGGGCTAAGACTGAACGACCACCCCTGACCTTAGGTCCAACCATGAGGCGCCGGTCCTGAGGGAGTTCATCTTCTGGCTTGAGTCTTTACTTTTCCTCATTTGTGAGGTTGAAAATGAAAACAGTGTCAAAGAGTCGTCTTTGTCCTTTTCTGATGGCCAGATATTAAGTTGGGAAGTTATTTTTAGCAACGTGTTAATGTAAATAGAACAGCAGCTGTAAAGTGGTGTGACCCTCATCTCTTGTCCAATCAAATTTAAGATAAGTGGTTACTCAAGACTGTTGTATAAGACTGTTGTTGTTGCCCCCACATCATAATCAGACTATTTTCCTTCTTCTGATTGAAAACAAACGGTGCTTATTGAACTTCCGAGCCTTTAACAGTAAATTTAAAGAGTTTAAGCGGACGGAGCTGCGATGTCTGTTAACAAGATGTGTGAAGCGCTCGCCTGTGTCTTCAAAAGTCGTTTATGGAGGAGGCCGAAGCTAGAATATCCTTATTAGTAGAGGAATGTGGAGCCTTGGTGCTTGGCCAGGAGTCCAGAGGAAAACTGAGGATAGACGGTGTAAATAATGGGGTTAATGTTGTCAGTTAAAACATGATTAAAAACAAGCAATGAAAGTTCTGTGCACTGATGGAAGAAGCTAATTTATTTAAGACTGTGTGTGGGAGATCTGGTTATAAACCTAAAAAATCAGCTTCTTGGGGGGTCTGATCTTGAGATTCATCCCAAACAAAACAATTAGCAGCAAGTAATGAATTATTTAAAGACACCAAATGCACCTTTGATGACCCGTCCTGCTTCTTTTGTGTGTAGCTGGATGAGATGATCGTGTGAATTGTGCTGGTATGAAAGCACGCTTGGTTCCTCAGCGCACTTGCAGTTATCACATGATGTCTTTGATTTATTCCCACTATCCATCCAAATCTTCTCAGGCAGAAAATCCTCTCTTTGGCTAATTTATGCAGCTGCAAGCATGTCCCCCCCCCCCTTCCACACACACACACACACACACGCACTGATGTGTTATTGGCAATAAAAAGCAACCACTGAATGGGCAGAGTAACAAGATTTTCCTCCCAACTTGTTGGAATTTGACCAAAGCAGGAAACCAGAAAAATCCCCGGCAGGTGGCCTATTTTTTTTCCTTCAACAGCTTCACATCTGATGACATCAGAGCTTTACACGCGCGCTTATTTACAGTATGTGCTGTCATCTGGCTGCTCCCGTTGAAGTTCGCCGAGGCAGCTGTGACCGCACGCTGGCGAGATCCGAAAAAAAGCTCTTAACAAAGACAAGCCGGACCGGTGACGGCGTCTGGGTGTTCATTCCCTACCGAGGCGACGACTCTCATCAGGATCATCATTTAATTCTTCCCATCTTGACTCCAGTCTGCTCAGTCCTCCCAGCTAGGCAACAGGCTGCATATTAAAACAGGAGCAATCCCTCCGTGAGCATCCCAAAAGACTGAGATTTGGACCCCGGTGGGGGTGATTATTGAAAAGAGCCCCCACAGAATGAACATTACGCAGCTGTGTTAAAGGTCTCTGTTGCCGTGGCTCCGTTGGCTCATGTGTGGTGGAAATGAGGATCTTTGAATCATCACTGGAGATTAACCCCCCTATGCAGCTGCAAGCATGCCCCCCCCCCCCCCCCTCACACACACACACACACACACACACACACACACACACAGAGCCAGTGCAGCATTAATCAGCTCGCCCTGCTGGATTGAACAACCGCTCCGCTCTCGTCCACATGCTGCCGCTTGTTCCGAATGTTGCAATGGCGAAAGGGAGCTGAAGAACCTGACGACTCAAGCCTGGTTAGATCTTAAGCCTCAGAGATGCTGAAGATGAAGCTGCAGCGCACTCGGACAATGAAGCTCCGACTATCTGAGCTCCTAGAAGCATGAATCAGAGAGATATCTCAGTGATTGGAAGATGAAAGAAGGCTTTAAAGCTACACAAAGGTTGAGGGCAAGTAGTGTGTGTGTGTCGGGGGGACAAAGCTGGCAAGACCAATACGATTAAGAAAGCAACAGGAACATATTTAGCCTTGGCCTGTTTTGCAGGCGCCCAGCAGAACGTCCATGGTCCTGAACACCCCGACGCTGATCCTCTTCCACGCCAGGCTTTGCTTTCTGCGTGTTTCGCCTCCATCCTTCCCGGCTCCTGTTACAGATGTCACGCTGGGGTTCCTCTGTGATCTCTGAGTCTGATTTATGCTTTTCACATGTGCAGGCTGAGCTTAGGTCAGTCGGCAAACACAGTCAGTGCAGGATGGACACCAGCCTCTGCACCCCCCCATCCCTAGCCCCCACCCACCATCACCAGGAGGCTGATGATGAGCGTGTAATTGCAACAGTACAGCTGATCTTTTCCTTCATGTGTATCCAGGAAAAACTGAATTTTGTAAAAGGCGGATTGTAAATTAAAAACAAATCCGCGTTCTATCCCTACGTTGCATGAGCTGTTTCTGCTCATGTTACTGAGCCACAGTTGACAGACACTCAGAAGAACCCCCCCCCCCCCCCCCCCCCCCCTCCCCCCATGTGACTCTCAACTAGCCTCTTTCCCCACAATTTGTCTATAATGAGAACCAGTTTGCGGCGTTGTTCCGCCAGCTCTCTGAAAATAATATTGCTTGCTACTCCGGCATCAGTTTTTTCCATCAGCATCACTGACACATCAGATGATACGCAGAAGTATGGAGTAAATAATGACCCCCCAAAAAAAACCCTCAAAACATTCATTGGATGAGTTTATACCCTGGATCTGATCGCTCTAAATGAGCAATCACTAAAGATCAGAACCTTTGTTGACCTTAGTTTCTCTCAAACATTCTTAAGAAACAAACACAGATGGAATAAAGTCCTTATTCCAGAAATCAGTTTCATCTTCATAATCCTTTATAAACATCGTGATCAGCTTACAGAGCCAGAGACTTCATCACTGTTCAGTGTGGCTGTTAGCTGACTGTTTCACCAGGTTTCCATCCAGCCATCCATCCATCCATCCACCCACCCACCTACTCATCCATCCATCCACACCCCATCCATCCATCCATCCATCCACCCACCTACTCATCCACCCATCCAGCCATCCATCCATCCACCCACCCACCTACTCATCCATCCATCCACACCCCATCCATCCACCCACCTACTCATCCACCCATCCATCCATCCATCCACACCCCATCCATCCACCACCTACTCATCCACCCATCCATCCATCCATCCACACCCCATCCATCCATCCATCCATCCATCCATCCATCCATCCATCCATCCATCATCCATCCATCCATCCACCCACCCACCTACTCATCCATCCATCCATCCATCCATCCATCCATCCATCCATCCATCCATCATCCATCCATCCACCCACCCACCCACCCATCCATCCACCCACCCTCCTACTCATCCATCCATCCATCCATCCATCATAACGGGGTTGGCTGATGGGGAAGAGACAGGAACCTTAAACATGCCTCAGGTCTCGGTGCCCGGCCATGTCTCAGCTTGTTTGTATGTGCGGGTGTGTGTTTGAGTGTGTGTATGCATGTGTGTGTCTGTATCTGTGTGTGAGTGTGTATGTGAGTGTGTGTGCTTATATATCTCATGTATGCATATATGTGGGGGTGAAAGGGTCAGGTTTTTTCTTCTTGATTCTCTTGTTTCTTGATTTTCCTGTTTCTCTTTGTTGTTTTTATCCTTTGTGAGGCACTTTGTGCTACCCAGGGTATGAAAAGTGCCGTATAAATAAAGATTGAATTGAATTGAATTGAATTGAGCAGTCCAACACAGCATTCACACATACACACACACGCACGAGGGGCACTTTAGAGTGAAAAATAAGCCAACATGCATGTTTTTGGACTGTAGAAGGAAAGTGGAGAACAGCAGAAGCAGAGAGAACTTGAACTTCCTCACTTTTATAACTTTCCGGCGCCAACGCAACAGTGGACATGCCCTTTGTGAGGCAGCTATATGGGTTGTAAGTTGTTCTGACTTTCATGTTGCACAGACCAGAACCATCATTGCTATAAAATCATCTTTATTACGGCCTTTCTAAAGCACATAAGTACAGTATAGATGTAATTTTAAATACAAGGTCACCATATTCACATTACGTTTTATCCTCACTATGACATCTCTTTGCTTATTGGTCCCTCCATAAGATACTTAGACTTTCTAGTATGTAATAACAGCATAGCTGTAAACGTGCCAGCGTTTTATGGGTGACACGTTTCCAGATCAGCTTTGAGCACTGTTGCAAATCCAGTGGCGGACAGCAATTTTTATGGTCTCTTTCACAAAAAAGCTTGCTGAAAGGCATCCAAGTTTGAAGGTTTGCAGCCACTTAAGTTTGTTACAATGTACTAAGACAAAACAGGATTATATAAATAGAATTGGCTCTGCTTGTGTCATTGGTTTCCATGTTTAATCACAATAAAATGCCTCCATATTACCAAACCTCTTTATTTGGCCAAAACAGCTGTGAGTGGTCAGACTAAGACCTAGAAACAACTGCCCACTGCTGCCTGACTGCAGGTCCAACAGGATGTGATTCCCACCTGGGAGTTTAGCCATTTGTCAGTCAGGTTTAGCTTATTGATGAGTCCTCCTCATAAATGTCACAAGCTACAGATCCTCATACAGCTCTCCTCTGAAACAACAAAGCAGTCACGCTTCTGAACACAGTTATCTGACCAAATCAGAGCAACATTCTTGTTTGCTCACAGGATTAATCACATGTACAGTAAATGATGGTTAGATGCTACTGTAGAGCCGGTTCAAAATCCAGCTCAGAAGGCTGCAAATTTAATCTCTCCCAGTTTTTGGATGTACGCCTGGGTCACCTCCTTCGTTAGCTTACCTCTGTCTTTGGTTACAAATATGAACTATAACTGGATTATATGTATTTAATGAAAACATGTAAAAATATAGAAGGAAAGCCAATCCCACAGTCTCTGAAAACCATCTTGGCTGTGCAGCATTTGCTTTTTTACATATGAAAATGTGGCACAGATTTTCTTTTGTTGCACATAAAGCCTGATACAGAGCAATTTCACATCATTACATGTTAAAAGGAAAAAAGTTGTGCTTCACTACCCATTAAAAATTCTCCATCTGACAGTCTCGTCTTGTAAAGACTAAGAGGAAGGGAGAAAAAAGAACACACAGGGAGGATCCTGGGGCTCCCCGGACTCCCTCTCCGTCCTGGATTATCTCACCGCCTGCCACAGACACGCAGAGCTGAGGCACCAGATTGGGATTTTAACTGCATTTCTCCTTTTAACAGTGCGACGTCATCAATCCAATGACTTCATTGTAGTTTGTAGTTGTACACTCAGTGTGAAGCGGTACTTGTCTCACTTAATACTCATGTGTAGGAAAACAGCAGCTACACAGAACAGGATGAGTTAAAGATATTATATGTGGAAGCACTTCCATTACGCTAATAATGACGTTACATGCAGGAGAGTCATCTGGTGTCTGGCTGCCTTCAGTCGACAGCTGCCCTCCATATGACTGGAATCAGCAGTGGTTTCTGGCTTTAGTTCTGGTCCTGTGTTCTCTACATTACTGTACAACATGGAGGGTTGTTTTATCTCTGCTGGGAGGTCACAGAACACGAGGCTGCACCGGGGCTCTGTGTTGACATGACGGAGAATCATTTGTCGCCTGCTTGCGCAGTTCCACAGAAATACTTTTGAGGCGTTTTGTGGAATATTTCAGAGTCACAGTTTGCCTCCATCTCTCTCCTGTGAGGTATTAAATCTTGAACTGGTAGTCGTCACTACTGCATATACACAGATGCCCACAAAGTTGGTATAAAATAGGATTTACCTCTTCTCGGGAAATAAATGTGACAACAAAATGAGTCCAACTTTGTGGAGTGTGTGAAACAGGAAGGCTGAATATAAACATGTACTACATATGCCATCTACATGTAAATAACCCTTTACATAAATGCATTTATCACGTAAATCCACACTCCTCTACATCTACACTGATTTCTTTGTCGTCCACCTTTTCCTTCCCTCCATTTGTCCATCTGTTGAAAGTTTAATGTGCTCGGTGATGTCGGCTGATGGGAGCATGTGTTTCAGTGACGGAGCGCGTGATGGGGGTGTTTTACGACGAATTTGTGAACTTCTGACTGGAGCGGGAACTGGAGCGATCCAGCCCGTTCCCATTACAGGAGCCTTTCCAGCGTACTGAACCTCGTTCATTCAGGAGAGATGTTCCGTAGCACCAGCAGCACAGACACGACTGAGCACAGAGAGAGAGAGAATGGATCTATTTATACACACTTTTAAAACATGGGAAGATTTGTAGCACCGGTGTGTGCCCTTTTTACCTGGAAGCAGTTTTTAAACTTCTGACTGACAAAGTAGAGGGCAATTGGGTTGATGCAAGAGTTTAGAGAAGCCATATTGATTCCAATGTAATCCATCACTAACAGGAAGCTGGCAGGGAAAGGGACAAAGTTTATAATAAACCCCGCAGGACCCACACAACAGAAGACAATGGTCCATGCTGCACGCTGCATCCGCATGCCTACCTAAGTAGCTCACAGCGGTGGGGGTCATTTTCATCGTAGATTGTTTTCTTCAGAATGCGACTGAGATGAAGTGGCAGCCAGCAGAGAGCGAAAATCAGCACCAGGCAGAAGACCGTCTTGGCTACTTCCCGCCGCTGGACAAACACAGAAACATGCTGAAGAGCCACCGGCGTGCATCCGCGGGGCGGTCAGAACTGGGCGCCCGTACCTGTTTCATGTGGTCGTTGAGAGCGATCCGCATGCCTTTTTTGCGGCTGAGCATCTCGCAGGACATGAGTGTGTAGAAGAATGCAGTGCACGCCAGGGGCAAACAGAAATAGAAGCCAAACAGCCACCAGTCTTTCACATCCTGGTAGAACTGGAAAGAATAAAACAAAAAGGGAAACAAAAAATCTCACTGGACGCACAAACTGGAAATCAAACGTTGTCGTTAAAAGCATTAACAATGTGATTCCTTTTAAACCAGTCAAGATGTCAGAACAGGTCAAATGAGTTTTTTAATATTCTAAAACAAGATTTGTTAACATCGGCGATGTTTATGGCCGGACACGCTGATCAGAGTGGAACACGGGATGAGATGAGACGAGTGGGTTTGAATCTGAACCCAGCTCAGTCCTTTCTGGGTAATCACATTTCCTTCAACTAAGTGAATGTCTAATGACTTTATAACAACAAAGAGAGTGACTCTGACTGTCAACCAGAGTTTCCTTTTGAACCTTGTGAAATAAAAAATATCTGTCAAAATTCTTGTGCCGCTCTTCGTGATTCCAATCCTTGATCATCATTTTTCGATTTGCTTTTTTGCTGGAGGAGTTTGGGAGAGAAACCCGATCCTGAAGGAGTGACTGTTGCCGGCTGGGCCCTCTGCTTCGTGTTGAACCACTCAGCTGTATTTCACATTTGAAACACTTGCTAATCCGTGCAATGGGCATTTCCGACCACATGTCAAAAACGATCAAATAATGTGCGGCGCAAATCGATCCGTCCCTTCAAACTGATGTTTAACAGTTGCGTAATAGGAATCTGTCCCTTTAATTCTATTGCTTTTACTTATAGCCTCATCACAAATGCTCTAGTCACAGTAGGTGAGGGAATTACCTTCATGAAGCTGGTGGTCTGCTCTGGATGCAGCAGGCACACGCGCAGCTTTTTGCTTCTGTATGGAATCTCCAGCATGTCAAATGCCAGCGCTTCAGGGACGGCAAACAGCACAGCGACCAGCCATATCAGGGTCACCTCCACTGCTTTCCACAGGGGGATCCCCATCCCCTTCACTCTGCTCCACGACGTCACCGCATGGTAGCTGCGCACACCAACATGGGAGCAAACACACATGACAAGGCTGCATTCTGCAGGGATCCCGAAGGTGGCTTTTTCTGTACCGGTCGATGCTGAGGGCGCACAGGCTGAGCACCGTGATCCCCACTGAGGCCTTCTGGATGAACGGCATCAGCTTACACACATAGACTCCGAAAGGCCAGTCCTCAGCGATCAACTGAGCCAAAACAAAATGGACAGATGCAACATTTGGAAGAGAAAAAAAGCAGATTATTGGGTTGTGATCAAAGAACATTTATCACTGCAAGCTTCTTTGTGCTTCTAAAAGATCTGTGTGTAATGTAACAAATCCGGCAGGTTCGCACTGCCTCGTTAATTTCATTTCACTTTGATTATTTATTGGCATTTGAAGAAAGCCAGAGCGTTCCTCATTTGCCCTCAGACGTTTCTCTGACTGCCACAGAGTCGCAGCTCAAATGTCAATTGTGCGTTTGGCAGCGACGCCCAAACGCCCAAACCAGCCGGATGTTTCTCCTCGCGTAAACATGTAGAAGACAACAAAGGCATTATTTCTTCTGAAACGGCTCAGGCGTCAACCTTATGGCTCTCATCTGTGTTTTAATAGAGAAATACTCAAAAATGAGCTTGAATAAAACAGAAATGGGCTCATTAGTAAGGCCGCTTGTGGAGTTCAAGGAAATAGTTTTAGATAAAAGTCAGATAAAAAATCAGCTGAATCCCCAAAGATCATATCTGACATCTCAAAATGGAATATGATTCAGCACCACTACTTAAAGAGCAAAGAACAATCTGAGGCTGAATCCTCAATATGTGCCAGATTTGTAAATCTTCATATGTCATCTACTTGACATGACATCTGGAATTGTTTTGGTACGGAGCATGTTTTTGGGCCGTGAGGATCGGACGGTGGGTGTTGCGTTTGCGAGAAAATCTGGAAGGGATGAATCAACACTAAATCAATGCTTTGGTGATGACAACCTCGGGAATCACCAGCCAGGCTGCAATGTGGCAAACACAGCAATGTCTCGAGCAAATTAGTCCTTTGAAGTGGTCTTTCACTTCGTCGCCACCATTTCAAGAGTTACTGTTGACGGTCTCATATAGACACATGCAAAAAAGACAAGAAAATCAACGTTTTTACCTTAAACACATTGATTGGGATGGCAATGATAATATAGAGCAGGTCTCCCAGAGCCAGGCTGCCAATCAGGACATTGGGCCCGTTCCTCATGCACTTGTTCTTGTATATGATCCTGAGCAGCGTCGAGTTGCCAATGATGCCCACCACAAAGATCAGGCAGGAGATGATGGTGTTCACGTACTTGAAGGCGTACCTGATTTCTGTGGGCTTCAAGCACATAGGCGGGGAGGCGCCTCGTGGCCCGGCTGGCATTTGGGGTGGTGGTGGTGGTGGAGGTGGCGCAGAAGTATCATTTCTGGGGAGTTCTGAAACTTCAGCGACAGCCTGGGAGTCACGGACGAACCGGGACGCCGTGGCATTGCCAGCCAGCAGCAGACACAGCAGAACGACGGCCTTCATCCTCCTCACCGCCACCAAAATCCGTTCGCAGGCACTAGCTCACACCAGTGTTCAAGAAAACTCACACTTACAGGCTGTCATGCGCACTTCGTCGCACACACTCTCCTTGGTGTTGGTCCAAAGCGGCTCGGCCTGGGAAGGAAATAATAAAAATAGAATACGTGTCAGAGAGTAACATAGCACAACAGTCAGGGGTTCAGGGCGTTTGGTTGCTGACGGCAGCAATCACACAACAGGAAGTTCCATTTTCCTCAAACCTGGTCAAGCGGGAACTCAAGCAGACTACTTGTAACCATAATGAAAGTCTGGATATTGTACTGTATAATATGTTATAATAAATAATATTTAAGCAACTGAATACTACTGATCTTTCAAAGCCAAGAAAACGCCAAATTTCCCTTTCTCACAAGAGAAATAACAGGAACACTGAGGGAAGTCTTATCAGAGCAGCATGGACGGTGTGGTTCGAGTATTTTTAGACCTAGTTTGAGAAGGCAAAGACCTGTGAACTACTTTAGGCCAGCGAGCATGCTGAACCCAACACACACATGCATGCGCGCACGCTGAAAAATTGCCATCCATTGCTTTATCTGACTCAAAAACAGAGGCTTGCTCTGTTCACACACAAAGAAACATCACATGCATGAGCTCACATGCATCACAGGAAAAAAAAGTTTGAAAAATTTGGCCGTCGTCCATACACATCCTCAGGATTATGCCTTTGTGTCAAACAATGTTGCTTTTTCACTCCTTTCCATTGCAAGGCTTCCAAACGGCAGCGTGATGGTTACGCTTGAGTTCCTTTTGGTTACATTAAGACAACATTTTACCACAGTGTCCTGAAGCCACTGACATACATTATTATTATTTACGAGTGTAATTGTAGTTTCTGCTTGACTCAGTTAAAAAGTCATTTTTTGAGGAGGAATTACAGTTTCTCATTAATCCAGATTAGTCTAACCAGATTGAGAAGATGGGTATTAACAGCTCTGATCCGCTTAGTATATGAGATTAAACTTCAAAAACTGCCACAAACTTCAGCTCACATGACCAAAGTTCTTAGATAGTCAGAGGTGGAAACTTGGCAGCCAGCAGAGCGGACATAAAAAGGACAGTAAGGGCGGTCGGAGATTGGATGTTTGTGCGGGAAGAGAGGGTGGAACTGAAAACAACAAAAAGTGTGGAGACAGGAACAATGCGCTGAGAAAGGAGGTTAAAAGATTACCGTGACTGACAGGTTGATGTAGTGTACTGTTTATTTACACAATCTGAGGAAAGGGAAAACTCAAAGAAAGATAATAGGAGGGAACCCGGTTTGAGACGCAATGACGGAGAGGAGACGAGTCCCAGAGACTCCTCAGAGGTGACGAGAGGATTAGGAAAGAGGGTGTCCCTGTCATCAGATGATCACCTCAAGATCGAAGAATGGGTGAACAAAGCGCAAACAAAAAAAACCCGCTTTGATCCCAATTTTAACAAATCTTTGGCTCTGCCGGTGAGAGGCTGGACGCAATAAAAACAAAATCAGAAGACAAATCAGAAGAGCTGGAAGCCAGAAGTTTTTTCCCTTTCGAGATGTATCTATTTTGAGAAATACTGAATAATTTGAACTCTCTGAAACTAATTTCCCCTTTTAACTCCTCACATGCTTTCCATCTGATCAGAAATCGACCCTCATGAGAAAACTGGAAGGCAAATGTCTTCAAAGAAGCCAATAACGTCTTGTAGAACTCTGCAACAATAAGAGGCACCAGTCTGTCCACTGCTAAAAGGAGATAATGCACAAATAAAGACTGGCAAGTTGGAGCTCATCCCAGCTGCCTTTGGGGGAGAGGCAGAGTGCACCCAGATGAGTGATAGTTTTATGCCACATGAAGTTATTGCACTTTCAGAGGGGTGTAATGCATGATGTAATGGAGCCTGAGTATAAAACCAAGTGTTCCTAAATGTCCAAACCTATATAGATGAAAAAGGAAATTTTGAGCTTGCAGATGTTCAGGTTACATCCTTGTTAATCCACAAAGTCCAGTTTGGGGAAACAGAACATGCTCTGCTCCAGCGCAGATAAGATGGAGATCACGGTTCAGTTTTTTAGTTTCCAAAGCTTTCTGAATGGATGTGTTTCACGGATCTCCAGTGTGTAGCGCACTTGTGGTAAAAGGTTCAAAGCGTCTAATCAACATCCATTACAGGATGAAATGACCCTGTAGGTTATTGATGTGTTCATTCTCTTCTTGGTGCGTCCTCCATGGAGCTGCTGCACAACATGTCACTGCAGGGCAGCGTTGATTGCACCCTGAGGGTCAAGGCTGGGTTTATTAAAATCCAAAGACTATCAAATGATGCACAAATGAGCCATTCCCAGCTTTTTTTAAACAAAACAAAACAAAACAAAACAAAAACAAACAAACTTTAAACACTTAAAGTTAACGAAAAATAACATTTCCATTTTATTATGAGGTACAAAGAAGATGGGGAAAAACCGACAAGCATGTCTTTTTAAAAAAAATGGAATGCAGTATTTGTTATTATGTATTACTATCTTATCATTACGTATAACAACAACAATAAAAATAATCATCATCATTCAAAAATGTATTGTATTGTCGAGGGTCGGCTGACATCTCATTGTTGCCTAAAAACAGTAGTAAGAACAAAGACTACACCCTTATCATAATAGACTCTAGCGATCCCGTGAGCCTCAAATAAATAGGAAAATAAACAAACAAACAAAAACGCAAAAGAAAAAGTAAAATCGCCAAGAAGCAAGTTATCGGTCTATAAGAGACACGAACATTAAAATATAATAAGCAGAGGAGATTTCGAGAGGCGCAGTGATTCCAGTCATGTGCTGCGGCCGCTGGTGCGTGAAGCGCGCAGTCTAATTAACTTACGGACTCAAACTGAATTGAGACATTTACTTTAAATCCGTGACGTTCAAACTTACCGGGTCGATTCGATGTCCAGGTCGCAATTTGTGTGTTCTATTCCGATTATCCCCCGTATTGGTTTGGCGTTCAGCAAATAAATACAAGTTAGTTTAGTGGAATCCGGCGGTCAAAGCCTTCAGTGAGTCCCGCGAGGCAGCTTTCCCTTTGAATTTCCTGCGAGAAGCAGCGCGAGCTTTTATAGCGGCGAGCCGCGAGGCTGCAGTGACAGCCAATCATATGAGAGAGCCGGACATCCATCTATCTATCTATCTATCTATCTATCTATCTATCTATCTATCTATCTATCTATCTATCTATCTATCTATCTATCTATCTATCTGTCTGTCTGTCTGTCTGTCTGTCTGTCTGTCTGTCTGTCTGTCTGTCTGTCTGTCTGTCATAACAAAGCTAGACACTTTACTCCATTATTAAATAGTAAATTAGTCACATGTATTGATGATTTTAATACAAAGATCAAAAGAAATAAAGACTGTACAAAACTGGAATTGTGACTGCAGGTACTAAAATATAAACGGTCAACTGAATCACTTCTTAAAGTGCTTGTGACACTGGGCGCACACGCGCGCACACACACACACGCGCGCGCGCGCACGCACACACACACACAAAGAATGGAGCTTTTTTGGGGGCAGATTGAATAAGGGCATCCATTCTTTGCTCTATTTTGGGAGGTATCTATTGCTGGTATCATTAGTGCCATTTAAAAAAAAATTCTACATGGTCATTACACTTCAGCATGTGACGCAGAATATTCTTCTTCCAGGCTAACCTGCGCCTCCAAACAATCAGGCGCATTATTGATGTGGTTGTGGTATTATTCATCTTAACAGCCTGGACTGCACACATATCTGCATGCTCAATCAGAGGGAGATAATATGAATAAAAATGTGTTGTGACAGTTTATATGACAGCTGGTGTTCGGCTTACATTTAGCAAACTACCTGGATTCCATATGGGTTCCTATATAGGTACATATGTATATACGCATAACCTACCATAATAGGACATTAATATCAGCAGCATTAGCAGTGAAAAGATTTCTGTCATTGGCAATCAATGGTATTTGTAACAATGAAAAATGTACACTTATATAGTATATTCTTTGATGAAAGTTCATTTCTTGTGGCAAGGAAACCTAGCTAAAATTTAACTGAAACTGACCTGGTGTTTGGTGTATTACATTCTAGGATGCCCGAGCCAGTTATAACAGAGAAATGATATCATATTGTTTGGTGGGCGGTGGGTCAGATGTAGCCCGTGGGTATATGTTTGACAAACTGTAAAGGGTGTAGAATGACACATACAGTCAAATTAAACTTAAATATTGCAAAGCAATATAGTCTCATGCGATGGACATGTTCATATTACTTGACATCTTGCCTCTGGAGTCCTCAAGTAATAATCAAGACTGTCATGGCAGCTCTCAACGCTCTCACAAGTCAGTCTAGTGAAAACAAAAACTCAGTTCTAATGCAGAGTCAGCCGCGGACTCTGAGGTTCATGTCCTGTAGTAACAGGCTTCAGAATCAATTTCCCTAAATCACTCAAAGATAATAGAATGTGCAGAATCTGCAAAATGCTTTGACTGTCTGCAAATTTTTTTTCTTTTCTTCTTTTTTAAATGGATGTTTCAGAGTTTGTGCATTAATTTATCAAAGCCATGTTAATGCTAGAGCAAGTGTGTTGGAGTCTCACCGAGGTCCACGAAGATGTCCTGAGGGGTTCCGAATGAACAAATGAGTGATGTTGAATGAACATCATTTACAGGCAATGACCCCCCCAACATGACCACCACCAAACACACATCAAATGACAGCACACAGGAGGAAACTGCAGAGACAGGAATGAAAGAATTCAGCTCCTCTTCATCAGTCCCATGACTGCACATCCTTTCTGCTCGGCCTGAAAACATTCTGGAAAGACAAACAGATGAATACACTGTTGTGCCGCTGTGGCTGAGGGGATGTTTGCTCCATCGAGTGTTCATATTCTCGTTTTTGTTTTAAAGATTTATTATGTGCTTGCTGTTTTTGTGCGATTTCACGTGCTTTTGGCATTTATGATGATATACAGTATATGCATAACACGTAAAATAACACGGACATAAAGGCATCAAAAAACTTTTAAAAAAACTTTAAAAAGTTGAAAATGGGGGGGGGGATCAAAGACAATTCAGCATGCAGCACTGTTGTCACGTGACAAGATGTCTTCCTGCAGGTTGTGATGTCAGCACGCGTTGCCATGGTGATCTCACACACCAATCTTGTGATTTTGACTTCACACTTGAGGATCCTCATAACAGCAGTTTGAAATCAGGTTTATTTTTAAAGGCTGCATGTGTCACAGGCCCACGGTTTGAGCTTGGAGCTTCTGCACAGTCACAAACAGCTCTGAGCTCTTCTGGAGCTCAGCCCTTCCTGCTACAATGTTGCTTGTGTTTCAATTCTTGCATCAGAGACAATACCAGATATCAGTCATGTGGAACCACGATAGTCTCCGTTTTATACGTGTATATTATGTTTTAAACACATGTGCTCATCCTTTTTGTTTCTGTGCTCCATCGGGAATTGTGTTTCATCTGCTGCATATTTGTCATGCAGTTTTTCATGGACGGATGGAGCACATTTACAGGATATAGCTGCCTGGAGGTTTAAAGAATGTTGCGGTTTCGTTTAGAATCATGCTGGAAGACATTTTCACCTGACCTAGTCCTGGCTCTGCTGAACAACAACCAAACACATCCCACCCTTCCAACCTTTTACAAACCAGCACCCTCAAAAGAAATCACCATTAAGAGCGGAACAACAGAATTTTCCCAATAATAAGGTTGCAAAAACAAAGCCCAACACACCAGTCTTGGACTCCTGCAGCAGCTTCTGGGAGTGACCAGAAAAGTAGAACTGGATATGAAAAAAAATAGGAGGCAACACTTAAAGTTTCAGTTTGTTGCAGTTGAACAAACAGTAGCAATAAGTCCAACTGGGTAGCAGCCAGCACAGGAGCAGAAGACAACAGAACCCAGCAAACCGGACGACTACAGATGCATAACTTGTGCAACAAGCACGAGAACAAGAGGACATTCCCAGGACAGGTAGTTTGTTTGTGTAGTAAGTGTGGCTGGAGGGTTTCAGTTACTTTGTAATGATTAACCTGACATGTCACCATTATTTAGGGTTTACAATGCCCCTAGATACTAATTACGGACACACCAGACGTGTGTGTGTGTGTGCCCAGTGTGTTAAAACTTGATAGAGACAGGGCAGTTTGAATGGCGCAGCCATAAATGAAGAACAGAAACTGCTCACTGCTATGTTAAGGAACCTCCACCCCCCCAATCCAGTAATCCAGGCGTGGAGGCAGAGTTGGAAGAAGGAAAAGACCTGATTGATCAGATTCAGCCTAAGAATGAACAACTGTAACCAGGTGAAGTAATAGGCCACTGGGTGGTAAAAATGTCTGCTTGTGGCCGGTTTAATGAGGTACAGACCTCAACTCCCCCCACCGATGGGAATATTCTGTGTTCAGAGGTGATGCTGGAATCAGTTTGCGTGACCTGATTAAAAACTTGTGGGCCTTGGGCTAAATTGTAACAATAGAAATAACGTAAACTCCTTTTCCCCCTTTTTGAAAACAAATCCAGCGTTCCTTCACACACAATTTTTATTGTA
The DNA here is from genome assembly GCF_003711565.1 of Takifugu flavidus. Lineage (NCBI taxonomy): Eukaryota > Metazoa > Chordata > Actinopteri > Tetraodontiformes > Tetraodontidae > Takifugu > Takifugu flavidus. Next base: position 13,098,439 of record NC_079528.1, on the reverse strand, counting down.
ATTGCAGTTGAGCATGAGCTGCTTATCGAATCCAGATCATGCTGACTTAGAGGACAGAGAAGGTTTCATAACTGTCATCTTTTTGTGAAGTGTAGTTTCCAAGAAGGTGGATTTTTAATTGCAGTTTGTGCTGAATTTGGCTACAGGGTTCGTTCTGAGACGGAAGAAATGGTATATTGTTAGGAACATTTGGGATTTCCTTCCAGGTCAAATTCAGAAAACCTGGTCTGTTTCAATCTCTTGGTAATCACACAAGCATTTTGTGTTGGACAGCTGGATAAAGAATGATTTGAAGTAACGGCTATCACCATAATGCACATTTATAATAACATGTATAATAATATTATAATATCTATCTTATAGGCAAACCCAGAGGGAAATGAAAATGTTTGTACCTATTCCTTTGGACACACTCCAGTAAAAATGTGACAGCATAAAATCAATTGATTACACAAGAATCATTGTCTGTCCATTAGGAATAAATATCTATATAATTATGTAATTAAGGTGGAAAGTTAGAGCCACCGATCACAAGTGGTCTCCTTTTTTGTTTTTTTCACGTTTTTACATCTTTTGGTGTTTTTGCATGACTCCACTAACAGTTACAGTCTGACTGTGATTTTGAACTTTCTCATAAGCCTAAACAAATGCATCCTCCTAAAGGATGGACTCAAAGAGAGAGGAATCTACAAACACTCCCAGCCCACCATAACGGGAAACAATATGTGAAGATCCTGTCCCCGTTTCCAGCACGTCTTATGTGACTGTCAGGATAGGTGGTTACTTCCTCATTTCTAAGCTGCATTACAAGAAGTAGCTGATAAGACAAAAAAAGCAGAGGAGGCGACTAGAACAAGAAATTTAGCTCTGAAACAGCTCATTTTATTTAGACAGCAAAGTAACTGATTTTAAAATACATATATATAAGTATATATACTATATATATAATTTTCCCTTTTGCCTGTCGTATACAAAGCTGTACACAGTCTATGTACAGCTTTATGTTCTAGCCATTGCTTTGAAATTAAACATTTATCAATATGATATTATCAATATGTTATTGGCTGACAGGTGAGAGTATGGAATCCATACCATAGCTGCTGCATTTGTAGATTCTTGCATTTATATTAAAACTTGTTTTGTTTCTTAATAGTGCAGCAAAAAATGGACATAATGATGGATTGTATGTTTGTTCAGACAAAACACTAAGAATGTACTTCTTTTTTCCATAAATATTACAAGAAAGTCTAATTTTCAGCTATTCCAGCTTGTAAACTAAAACTGGCTGTTTACTGACTAAACTGTCTGTAAACTAAGGAATGTTAAGTTTACCTTTGATTTTCACTGGTTTGCGATGTTCCTGCCTGTCAGACGACCCTTTCCCCACCCCCAGCTTTGTGTCAGAAAAAAACAGTTGTACTTTAAATCACGTGAATCAAAGACTAAAAAAAGATGAAGATCCTGACTGAGAACTCTTTGAAACTCTTTGTTGTGATGCAAAGAGTTTCAATATAAACTGCAATGTTTCATATGATAAAATGTAAATGTAGGGACTATAATCTATCTCTGAGAGCTCTAGGAAGTGTTGTATATCTCACTCACCTAGTTTTTGTTTGGTTTTCCAGCCTGTTTGTCTCTATGGTACCAGCCATCACACCTCCTGTGAGCTCAGTGGAAACTTCAACATACAATTTTTGCTTTAGGTGTATTTTTATGTTATGCAATCATTACTGTGTTGAAGAATAGTGTGTTTTTATTCTACTTTATTTTTTTATTTTAAAATCAAACTTTCAGACTTTGTGCCCCCAGTCTTGGAATAGAAGATTCCAGTTTAGCTGATCTAATAGATTTTTAAGCCTACAATTGAACTAAAAGTCTGAACAGTGCTAGTAAATGTCTGCCCACAAAAAAAACCTCAACGATGCTGTGATCCTCAGGAGACGAAGCACATTCTGAATGATCAGATTATTTGTGTCACCCTTTGCAGCTATGTCTACCAGGCCAAAGACTGGTGAGTTAGAGCTTCAGTAACTCAAATTTTGTAAAAGGATGGCTTCTTGCACAGCTCATGGGGATAACAAGCGATCCATTGTGTGTGCAAGAGTGCATGATCCAATGACTGTGTTTGTGACGATGGGATTGGAAAGGTCGAGGACAACCATGATGAGTAGTCTGTCACTCGGTGTCATGTGATTGGCTGAAGGGAGCACAATGGACATCTGAGTGAAAAGAGTAAAAACAAGACAAGTATGCATCTTCTTGCTCCACTCAACTGCTGCAGAGACCTCTTACCTACAGCACACACAAGCCTGGAGCAGTGTTTCTCTTGCTTAAAGCCTCCTGAGCAATTAGGCTGTGCCTAAATAACACACAAATATACACAGGCCAGCACTCCACATGTCTCTGTCATCTTTGTCAATTGTACGCCATGTTCAGACTGGTTTTATCCAACAATAAGATACTGTATGTACACTCACAAACATTTTGATTACACAAAAACAGGTTTGTAACATGGGTAAACAGTCAGTAAACCCAGAGGTATTCAAATAAGAAAGAGGTCAGACACAAAATGCTGACAACTTATTAAGCTAACAAGGATTAATGCTCCAATGCGCCCACAAAGATTGTGGTTATGTGACTTAACCAAATTATCCTGGATATTAAGATCACTCTGGCTAAAGGTTAACAAGAACAGAGATGCCAAATGTAACAAGTAAACAAATCCCACAAAATGCAAATGCCTCTGGGCCACATGGTGCCCATGGGTGCTTTCCCCAACTTGCAGAAGCAAGTTTTTTAATGATCCATTACTTGGAAGGGTTCTGATGTTGAGTAGGTTCTGGCATAGTTCAGTAAAACAACAATACATTTGCCACTTGGAGCCATTTACCTCCTGCATGCTCCAGGCCTGAGTGGCATCAGTTCATACAGCATGCCTGGGAAAGCTTGCCTGGTCCTTGCAGAGACAATAGACTCCCTGTCCCCACCAATGAGGGTCTGGCCTTTGAAAGGAACGGGGTTGTTTCAATGTTACACGGACCATTAAGAGGGTAGTTAAAATTCTGTCTTTTATGGGGTGAAGAGGCCAACAATTGGTCGATACCAAACCAGTCCACTGAGGGTTGAGCAGCGTAAGTAATATTCAGATTGAATAATAGCCAAAATTTACACAGTTTATGGGCAATTGACCTTTTGACTGACTGGATGCAGGTCAAATTAAGACCAGAGCAACACCAGCTTGCTGTTCCTGGGAGAGTTTTTGTTTCTTGAGCAGAATGATTTTCCATCTAATGATTGACAGACTGCGATGATTCCAGCTATACTGCATCCTGGTAACTCAGGACAGAGATTCTTTTGGCTCCTCTCAGTTTTAGTATCATTTTAAATCCAACTCCACAGCTCACTACATTGCTATTCAGTGCAGGTCATTTGTCTTTTTCCAGTCAGGACGGATAAGCTGTCAGACTTTATATGTAGTTACATGTGCTACGTGTGCTACAGCTAAAGTTGCTATTTATTTAGATTATTTTTAAGAAATAAATTTAATTTAGAATGTAAAAACCTTTTCTTGGTCATTTGATTATTTTATCAACTATAGGGACTAAGCAAATCCAAAAAGTACAAAAGGCTTCTGTGTGATGTGGTGAATATGGTGCTGTGTGGAACATCAAGGTCAGACTGGCAGCGGGTAAGCAATGGTTTGCACAGATGTATCCTAGTAAGAACATAGAGCTCCAGACTCTGAGAGTGTCCTGATGGTATAAAACTCCTGACACTCAAGTGTTCCTGGTTCAGCACGGATTTGGAGATATCATGGTGCTCTGGACACTGCCAGGTACCACCACAGAGTGTCCTGGATGTCAGGGATCAGGATTGATGGCTTGACCTGATTCTGGGAGGAGAAGGAGAGGGAGCTCCTAATTTATCAGAATCATGTCCAGATGCTTCTGGGAGAATATACAGTATGAACCTATATGGTCATGTTAAATAGTTTTGATATAATTCACAAAGTTGGATCAGACTGAGATTTAAAAAAAATTATTCAGACTATGCACATATTTCATCCCAGTCTGAAGACGGTTCATCTATTTTCATGGGTGATGTTATAGAGCTCCTGGGAGAGGGCGGCTCTTCCCCCAAACAGGCAAGATGGAAGCTGTAAACATGATAATGAGGTACCATAATGTGATAAGTCCACAGCGCTTTGATGTGAGTGGACCTTGGTGTGGGTAAATAGAAATCCTCAAACCTGGACACACACTCACTGCTGATGTTATCCAGAGAATCTTTTCCTTTACCAAGGCCATAGTTGTGTGGCAGGATGTGAATTCTTGGCACATTTCAGAGGTTTCAGGTTATTTTGGTTTGTTATTTTTGTTAAATCGGCTATTAAAATAAACATCTTAACTATTGCTGGAACCACCTGTGACAGAGGGTATCTGCTGGAACTCAAGGATCTATTATTCAGTTAAACAAAAACCTTTGGCTTGAGTTGCAGAAGTCATGGGAGAACATTAATGTCAAGTTCCCAGCAAACATCCTGACACCGTGCCAGAAAGACAAGTGGTGCAACTGCTTTAACAGACCCAAGTTGCAAGTTCAAAAGATGACAACAGAAAGACTGATGCCATTGGCTAATTGTGCATAGAGCAACCATCTGCATGTCTGGGGAACATTATGAAATAAAACAGTGTTTTGAAGGTTAAAAAAAAGGTTGATGTTTCAGATCTTTCAAGTATCAGGGTTAGAGTTAGGGTTATATAATAATTCTGGTCACCACCTTAAATCAAATGTACATTTGACGGTCGAACTCTATACGCAAAATACAGAAAAGTTATTAAAAAAAAATTAAATACCAAACAGTGGTCAGGATCAGGACAGCTCCAGCTAACCCTAACCCCAACCCCAACCCCAACCCTTAACCCCTCTCCCTCTCCCTCCACCAACCCCAAACCCTAACTCTAACTCTAACCCCAACCACTAACTCTAACCTCTTTTTTAACCCCCATACCTTTTCCTTTTACCTTCCTTTTAATAATGCTCAAACTGTGGGGCAGGTGGCACTTTCTGATTTTATGAATCATCTTCTGTATGTTGAAATTTTGACTTGACTTTTGACTTGGCCAAAAGACTTTCTGTACCTCTGCCTGTCTGGGTTGGGTCTTGAACCCGCTCCCCCTTCCCACTGATCCAAATCCCTCAGATAAGCACACAAGCACGAATAAAGTTCAACCCAAAACCTTAAACCCCAACCTCAACTGTGTCCTGTGCTACTCATTTCCATTTTATTTCTTTCAGAAACATTTCTCAAGGTAACAACATTGGATATTCTTTCATAAAAATAAAAAAAAATCTCTTACCTGGACTCTTAATATTGAAAATCCTGAACAGTAAATGAGCCTTTTTGTGGTACCCCTTAGATGGGCGATGGAGATCTGCCCTTTACTTAAACCTTTATTGCTGGTATCTACCTGATATTGATGTCTTTGGGATATATGGGTGGATCTGTTTTATGTGAACTTATCCAGACTCTACAGGGTTTTAGCTGCTCAGAGTTTGTCACTAGAAAAGTGTTTTCACATTCCTCTCCATGTCTGTTCACTTCCCAAAAATCTGGGATAGATTTGCTGCCTGTGGAGCACATGTGAAATCCAACAGCTCCCTCTGTGCAAACAGCAGGGCTGCCAACAAAACAGCCCCAAACTTGGTGGACTGTCAGGATAAAGAAACATCGTAGCAGACATTTCATTGCCACTGAACAGGTGTCGGACGGCAGGTGAGTCCTGCACAGATCTGAGGAACGATCAGCATCTCAAACATGGCTGGTGTGGGAGCAGCTGGCTGATTTCCAAATTCAGAATTATGCTTAATTAATGTCAAAAGAGCAGATGACGACACGTAGAGCATTTCAAACTCCTTAGTCACTGCCGAGGATTTTAAGTGCTTAAAAACTCGTCTGGTGGTGAACTTGAATCAAATGATTTCAGACTTGAGTTGGTGATGATACAACAGCGCTGAGCGTATTGGCTCTGTTGATGATGATGATGATGATGATGAGGAGGAGGAGGAGGAGGAGGAGGATGATGATGATGATGATTTTGTGTGAGTAGACAATTATTTTGGGTGAAATGTGGAAGAAAATAAGCATTTGCCTCTGAATTGGCTTCCTGCGTCCACGCTGGGGATCAGGGTTAAATAGCACAAGAGACACGAGACAATGATTATGCAGATTCTCTCCTTCACAGTCTAATGAAACCCTCCATGAACCCTCTCTAATCCCGATCTAATCACTCTGAAAATAAACGACATGGAAACTGGTTGTGGTCTTTGAATGTGTCACATGCAACTATTCATGACATTATTAGTAGAAAATACAATTTTCCTGAATATGTATGACGCCCGGTTCCTAACTTCTGAAATCATACATATCTGAAATATCACTGTAATACTGTGTATACGATGAGACAAAACAGATCACTGAACCCAACCACACTTACTTAGAAAGCAAGGTGTGTAAAAAACAATGTTTTACTGTATCATCGTGACTGATGACACTACAATAAACAGTAAATGATTACTGGAACAACAACAACAGTAGTAGTGTGTCTAATAACAAGGATGGTCAAACACAAGATTCTTTCTTTAATAACTAACTCAAAACATCATGCAGCTTTTTCAGTCCTCTGTAATTAAATGGATATTGCGTTATAATAGAAAACACAAAGTGGGTTTGCTATGCTGAGATGTTGCTGCCCATTTGGTGCTCTGAATATTAATTGTCCGATATTAAGATGTCTATATGATTTATGTTAATCATATAATACAATTTTACAATAACACAAAACAACAATAAAAAGTCAAAAAAACAATCTTCAATTTGAATTAAAAACAATCTTAAATGTCTCAAGGTGGGGAAAAGAAAAAATAAAAGATGATTCAAGAGCCACAAAGGTTCTTTATTTCAGAGTTTTAAAAAGTAAACAAATTAGAATTGGTAATTAACAAGAGTATGCGCACGATATCTTAAAATCTCTTACCCTTAGGTCAGATGACAACATTTCGGGACTTTTCTCCCCTCCAAATATGTGAACAGAACTGGGACAATCCAGACCCAGTGTGTCCACATAAACCTCCTGATTCCAGTTGAAACAGTAAAATGCAAAACAGAGGAGATGATTTGTTAACCCTATTTTATATATAGCAGATTGAAAACAGCCTCTTGGTGGAAATCTAGATTCAGATTTATTTTTTTCATGTCAAACATCAACTGTTTCTTATTTCATGGACATATGCAACACACTCGTATGCATGTCTCTTTCGCACTCTCTCACACACACACAGAGTCCTCCCAGATGACACTCGACCCACCTAGTGTGCAAACACTACACACACACACACACACACACACACACACGCACGCACGCACGCATGCACTCACACACACACACACCACACACACACACACACACACACACACACACGCGCACACACACACACATGCACACAACATGACAATGCATGTTCATCATCAACAGTGTTTATAACTAATTACTAGTTGATTATTAGGACTCACATGCAAACAATATTTGTGAAAGATGTGGGCTTAAGTCCGTGGTTGTTTTTTTCGTGTATTTAGAGACCTTTCTTCAAAAAAAGAAAGAACAAAGCTCTTAACCTTATTAATTTCTTTGTCTGTGTAGTACCTATGGTAACAACAGTGGGGCAGACAAAGGTCTATGGATATTAGCTGAAGGAATATTGTGTGCAGGAGTGTAAATGTACTTTACAAAAATGATTAACAATGATTAAAATTAAAAACAATAACATTTACATCTAATGTTAATCAAAGGTGACTTTCATATCAAAATGCATTTTTATTATCAGCATTCAAGTGGACAGATTTTGACCTCATAACTGCCCTGAAGTCAACAAGCATGAAGCTGTGAATGCATCTTGAGTCTGCATACAGCAACAACATGGAAACATGTCCGTGGTCTGGAGGACAAAACGAGATGCAGGCAGGAGGTGGGAGAGGAAGAGCAAGCGATGCATCATCCTGGTTTAGTCTGCTGCTAACACGCTGTCTGTGCTGCTTGGTGGGCGCCTCAGGATGGATTCTCAGCAGGGACAGCGACCCCTGCTGGTAGAACTGCATTAAAACACTCATTCTAGACGAGGATTCAAGCAGCGCGTCACTTTTTCATGTAACATGGAGTAATAGTGTGAAGTGATGAGTAGGGAAGATGACGGAGAGGCAGACTAATTTTAAATGGCTCCATCGGAGTGGCAACACTACCAGACCCGTGCTGATGGACCTCTGCTGCTGGCTCAGCTCCAGGGAGAGATTTCAGACACGGTGCACCGACCTTTCTGCATCGGGAGCCTGTTGATCCACCGTTTGTTTGGGACTGTGTTTAACACTTAAACCAGAATGAGAGTGTTGATTCTGCGTGATAATTTGGGAGGATAGCCCCATCACCAATACACCTCCCACATACTGAGTCCTTTCACCACATTCAGACAGAAGCAGTTAATAAAAGACCCATTTGAAGAAAATTTGCCTGAAAATATCTTCATCTCCTATTTGTGGTTGCTCTGATCTCTTTAATGTCTCAAGTCTTTAAGAACTTTGTAGATAATTTTGAAGAAAATTTTGATACAAACGTCAAGACAATACAGAGATTCAGCCACTGAACCCCAGGGGATTCAAACCCGGGACCTGTTTGCTCTGTAACTGATGGAGCCTCTAATGGAATTAACCTCTGCTGACGTAAAGCAAACTGCATCCCAATTGCTTACATATGGGTAGTAATGGAGATAAGGAAATTATAATTTTGACCTGACGGATGTAAAAAGTAGGCCAAAGGGACCTCAGGGTCATTTCATGAAAGGGAAGGTCAAATTCCTTTACAGGGTTTTTAACTTGGCAACACAACTTTCAGACAGTGACACCAAAGTAGGGCAGGAAGGGAGGAGGATCTGATTCTGCATTGATTTCAGTTGCATTTAACAATATTATTATTCCGGATGTTCTTTCCTCTCTGACTCCTGTCTGTTCTTTTCCTGTCTGCCATATAAATATATAAATATATAAACAAGAAGTTGCCCCTGAGATGCTGCACTGAAGAAAACAAACCTCTTTTTGTGCAATCGGAGGATGCAGCCGATCATGTGCTCGATATAATCTGTTCATGACGTGGTAATACAGTGCCTTTCTATGTTCTAATCAGTAGGGACACAATCAACAGTCATTCCTCAAAGGTTTTGGTCTGAGAACAGGATAACGAGGATTTGTCCTTGTTTATAGATGCACGTCATAATATCCAGCATATCCTTATATTACGCAGGTTTTATTAATTTGGCATTTTTATATTCAGGTCAATTATTTTACAGTGCTGCCTTTTTTGTTTAGTATTTCTTTTTGTGCGCACTTTAAAAAAAAATCATTTGTAATGTTTATAATATATATATGATTTATATAGGTATCCTTTAAAAAACGGATATCAGCTGTCATCTGCTTCACTTCCTCGTTTGGGTGTGTGTGTTTCTGTGTGTGTATGTATGCTCACGTGCATATCTGCGCTCAACTACGGTATACAGTACAGCGCCATCTAGTGCATTGTGTCGTGTATAAAGATAAGGTTGCTGCTAACCTGTAAAATGTGTAAGAATCAGTTTTTGAACATCAAAGATTCAGCAGCTGTTTCGGGCCAAACATCCCGATCTGGAGTTTGCAAGTTGTCCTTTAGGTGTGAGTATGTGAGTGTTTGGTTGGTGTCCTCTGACAGACTGGTGACCTTTCCAGGATGGACACTGAGGGCATATATTATTTATTCAAGCAGTTCATACATTTCATACATCTAAATTTGCATATTTTCAACACATGGTATTTAAGACAAAGAATTACAGAAATAATGCATTTGCCTTTGTGCTGCTAGCTTGATAAGACGATTATGTCATATTACTGATGGTTCTAGAATACTAGTTCAAAATAATAATAATGACAATAATAAAGAAAAAATATATCAACATATCTATTATTTTAGAAGAAAAAGCAGAAATTGTGGCCGTCTGAGCCTGTTATGGCCTGTTAAGTAGTCTGCTTGGTGCAATCGGTCCACGACTGACGCGTGGACGATGAGCAGGTGTGGAAACTCTTGCTAGAAAAAAAGTACAGCAGCGGATCTAAGCACGAGTTGGCAGCAGCCAGGGTCAGCGTCACCACCACAGACTTCTGCATGGTGGTTCGCTCCGCGCATGTGGTGTCCACCCGGGACAGGAAGCTCAGGTGGACGGTGCGCTGCACGTGATACGGCATGAAGCAGATGAAGAAGGTCAGTAAAATAACGACAATCATTCGAATAGCTTTGGTGCCGATGCCCTGCTGCTGTCTTACAGTGTATTTCCGAGAAAGCAGCGTCCAGATTATGGCTGCGTAACAGAGCAGAATCACCAGGAAGGGAAGAGCAAAGCCTAGAACCAGAGACAAGTAGTTCAACACAAGCAGCTTGTGCAGTCCCTGACCCTGGGGGGGCTCAAAGCACTTGGTTTTATTCGTGCTGCTGTCGACATGCTGACCATTCATGAGGAACGGCGAGGTTGAAAGACAGACAAACAGCCAGATGCACACGCACACGCGGCGAGCGCACTTCACCTTCACCAGCTGCATGTTCTTCATCGGGAAGACGATGGCCAAGAAGCGTGAGATGGACATGGCGGTCATTAAGTAAATGCTGCAGTAGAGGTTTACATAAAGGGAGTATGAGGTCAGGCGACACACCACGTCCCCATAATCCCACTGGCCTTTCTTGACGTAGTAGACAACTCGCAGTGGCAGCATCATGACGCACAGCAGGTCCGACACAGCCAGGTTCACCAAGTAGATGTAAAATGACGAGCTCTGGCGCCGGGGCCTGCTGAGCGCCGCGAGGGCCAGGCCGTTGCCAGCCAGGCCCAACACGATGATGACGGAGTAGAGGGTGGAGTAAACCTGGTTACGGAAGTCGTCGATGGAGGGACAGACTGTGGCATGGTCCTGGCTGATGTTGGTCGCATTGACGTGTGCCATCAAACCGCATCTGCAGCAGCGGCGGCGACTGCTGCTGATACACAAACACCTTCATGGAGATGTGCAGAAAATAGTGCGAAACAGCGCTACAAGACCAACGCAAAATCTGCATCCTGAAAGGGAAGTCTGCTGAGTTCTGTGGCCGTCTGGCGTCTCTTCCCTCTTGGGCAACGTTATTCTATACGTATTTAGCAGCAGGACTGCTAGAGATGCGAGAGGAAACAGGTACATAATGAGCAGTGAGGGTGAACGCACTGAGAGTCACGCTCGGGAATTAAGAAAATTCAACTAAACAGTGTAGAAAATGCAGCCAGTGAGCAGCCTAACCTGTAACCGGTTTATCTGTGACGCTTTAATTCAGTTACTTTAACTCACTTTCATCATTTAAGATGGCTGGCTGTGACATTAGAGCTGATCGGATCTAGAGATTCTAGAGTAACGAGCTTTAAAGCACTAAAAACTCCATGTGTCTGTTTTCTTACTGGTTAACTTGAGCTGTGGTCTCAGCGCAGTCCGGCCTCGGCGTTGATTCTTCTCCGGCTGAATTGATGCAAATGCAAATGCTTCTGTTCCTGCAGCATCCGTTGATGTCGCACCAGTGGGAGGAGGAGGCATCAGCAGAGGAGGAAAACAAGCTCTTCTGGTCAGAGCCCAACAAGTTCTTGGTAATGGCTCAGGACATCATTACAGACACACCCAACACACACATGTTGCACGGCTGTTGAAATGAGTCCTGTCAAAGAAAGAATTGCATTAAATCTAATATCATTACTGGAAACATCACAACCATCTTACATCTCATTTAGGGCTTCCATTACATTAACACCGTCCCCGTCCATTAATCCTCATCAACTTCACAACGAAGTGTCTAACCCTGCCACTGTGTTGCGAAAACAAGAGCAATCTGTTAATCAGAGTGGAGGAAATGGAGGAAGTGGGCAGCTGTGTGGCAAGTTAATCTCTTTAGAGAAGCTGTTATGCACCAACACAGACCAGCCGTCTTCTCCGCTTGGGTTCTTGTCTGAAGCAACATCACTGACTCACTGTACAATGGTTGAACTAATTGCTCGACGCTGCATTAGGTGCAGGATGAACAACTCCTACAAGGGCAGCAATAAGTCTTATCAGAGCACCGCAAATGCATTTTGCAGCCAACAACTAACATCACATGATGCTGAGTGATTTAAGGAGTGTTTGAGCTCTTGTCTGTGGCCAGAGATGCAACAACAGGTTCCCTACAGACGCGATGTGTGTCCAGATGGCTGATTTGATTTCATTTTGGGTTTTTTAGACCTGAAGTGTGAACAATTGCAGAAGTGAAATGGTTCTCCTTAAAATGTTAGTGTTGTTGAAATTGCTTTTCTTGGTTTGTTACAACTTGGCTGAAAGTTGTAACAAAAGGAGGGAATCAGCACACAGAAAGATCAAATTATCTGGATATTTTTATTAAGAAACCCAAAGAAATGTGAGAAAACAGGATGAATCTGTAATCAGTAATGTAGTGCAGGTGTGGGTGGATAGGGGTGCATGTGAGAGTGCTGCAATAAGGATTCAAACCCAAACTAAAATGATGAGACGGCCATGAGGTATGGTGGCAGCAGGCCAGCCAGAGAGCGAGAGACTAAGGAGAACCGCCCCTTTTATGCCCTCTGGCTCCTCCCAGCTCGCAGGTGAAACCAGTCTCACTGACGACCCACAAACAAAACAAGACACATGGGTGGGCCGTCACCCCCCCCATAAGGAAGAGGTCCAGAATGGCACCACTAGACACAGACGGAAGGGCGTAATAAGGTTTCAACAGGTTTACATGGCAAAGCTGTGACTTCTTCCTACGATCAGGCGTTGCAATGATGTATCAGAGTTCTGCCTTAAAACAGCATAAGGGCCTGCAAATTTCGCCTGAAAGGGAGAACCCACCAGAGGAAGAAGTGCCAACACCTGGTCACCGGGGCTAAAGACCCGCTTTTCTACTCTACGGTCAAATAACCCTTTCATTTTCCTCTGAGACTTTTCCAAGTTTGCTTTTGCCAATTTTCCCACTTCATACAAACGTCTTCTAAACCCATTTACATAATCTGTCAAATTTGTGGGTGGAGAAGTTTTTTTCCAATCATCATGCAGGACAGCCAACGGGCCCCGCACTGTGTGTCCAAACACCAAATCATTTGGGCTGAACCCAGTACTTTCTTGAGTAACCTCTTGCAGCCATCATTAACCAGGGCAACCCCTCCTCCCAATCTCAGTCAAGCTCTGAACAATAAGAGTGTAACAGGGACTTCAGGGTCTGATGAAAACGCTCAATAGCTCCCTGGCTTTGAGGATGGTGTGGAGAAGACGGAGCATGTTTGACATGTAACTGTTTCAAAATTTCAGCAAAGATATGTGAAGTGAAATTTGTCCCTTGATCACTTTGAATGACTTTTGGAATGCCGAATACAGAAATGAACTGGGACAATGCTTTGACAACAGATTTTGTGGTGATGTTGCGCAAAGGGTAAGCGGCAGGATAGCGTGTACTTAAGCACATCACTGTTAGCAAATACATGCTAATCAGCAGACGTTCAAAAGGCTGACTGTCTGCCTGTACCGGACACAAAGGAGATGGCTTGATGGACTGGTTCAGCTTACCTGTGATCTGACATATATGACACGTTTTAATGTAAGCTGACACATCCCTTTTTAGTCTGGGCCAGTAGAAATAACGTAGCACTTAACCATATGTTTTCCTTACCCCTAAATGTCCAGCCCCTGCATTATGAGCTGTCTGCAAAACTGCATTCTGAATTTAATTGGAACTACCACCTGAAAAATGGGTTCACCAACAAAATTATCCCCCTGGGGTACCCACTTTTCGCATACCCTTGAACGGTATTCTCCAACTCACCCTGACCGGACCTGATGAAACAATTCTTGCAAGGAGGAGTCCTCTTCCTGCTCCTGTATCAACTCATTGCGAGTGACAGACAAGAGTCAAGTAATGGAAAACGTACATTTGAAGAATTTCTCAGCTTGTCTTTTCCCTCTGTTTCAGAACCAGAACGGCTCTGAGCTCGAGTGACTACCCCCACTGGATGAACTGCCGAGTCTGTATGCCTTCCACTACAGGCCTCCACAGTGTCAGACCTAGTAGCCACTTCAAGGGTAGGAAGTGAACCGCCCCGCACATGAGTCCTGGCTGAGTCATTTTCCAAGATCACCTGTATTGCTGCTACATGCAGCTCTGGACACACCCCAAGTGAAACCTCACCCTGCATTAGATTTGAAGACAGAAGTTAAGTAAAGGAACAGTCAAAACATTTAGACACATCCCCCTAAGCTAAGAAACCTGTTTGAGGTTCCAGAGACCTACCCACTACTGGAGGCATGTCAGAGCTCAACTCCTCTACTTGAGGCAAAACCTTCTGCTGCACCAGGTTTGCCTTTAAAGTAGACAATATGGTGTCTTTACATGATGGCCTAGGGCACTCCACATCAAAATGCTCTGCAACTTTTAACAGTTGTTCTTTCTTGAGAGTCTTTAATAACTCCCAGTTTGGATTCTGCAAAAACTCATCTACTGAAGCCATGTCCACAACACTAATGCTAGTACACTGAATTTCTCAAACCGTACAAACTTACCAAACCAAAATCCAAGTCTAGCATGCTAACCAACAACAGTTGTGCCCGGCGTAAAGGCAATTAAGCACCTTCACCACCAACACAACAAGCTATTCAACCTGGTGTCACCAGGTTGAATAGCAGTCACATGCAGTCACATGTGGAGCAACTTTCCCCTAGCTACCTACCTACCTAACTAGCTAACTCAACCCCTAGACTTCATGCAAAAGTTGTGGTGGGAAGATTAAACACAAAGCCCAGTGACTCGGTTAAGCAACCAGCACGCTGGCAGCCCACCTTGACAGTCCTGGAAGTGTCCCTGAGACAAATGCTCTAACCACACTAGTGCACCAAAATAACAAACAACAGGTCTAGTCACCCAGACCACCTTAGACCTACTGGGAAAGGTATCTCCAACATCTAGTGCCTGCCCTGAAGCACACCAGGCCAAAAACTTCTAAAACCATAAGTGGACAAAGCACTAAACCTCTCTAACTGGGTAACCCAACCATCAACAACGGTATGCGAAACTCCCAACATTTGTGTTTAAACCTGGAAAACATCAACTGCCAAGAAAACACTAACAACCATTTCTTCAAGGATTTTCAAAATCCCGGACGAGCTCCCATTTGTTACAACTTGGCTCAAAGTTGTAACAAAAGGAGGGAATCAGCACACAGAAAGATCAAATTATCTGGATATTTTTTTATCAAGAAACCCAAAGAAATTTGAGAAAACAGGATGATGAATCTGTAATCAGTAATGTAGTGCAGGTGTGTTTGGATAGGGGTGTATGTGAGAGTGCTGCAATAAGGATTCAAACCCAAACTAAAATGATGAGACAGCCATGAGGTATGGTGGCAGCAGGCCAGCCAGAGAGAGAGAGAGAGACTAAGGAGAACCGCCCCTTTTATGCCCTCTGGCTTCTCCCAGCTCGCAGGTGAAACCAGTCTCACTGACGACCCACCCAGTCTCTGGGTAAACAAAACAAGACACATGGGCGGGCCGTCACATGTTATTATTGTTGTGGTTTACTCTCAATTCCCTTATTTAACTGGGATGACTCCAGCCTATCGCTATGGGATACGGTCATGGAAAATGGACGGATGGAAATTGGGATGAACGATTCAACTGTGTGAGGGTGATGTTTGGTCACCCGCGCTGTTCGTTTACTAGACTCAGATCAACCACACAGACAACCGGAGGCCTTGCAAGGGAGAGCCGACGAGCAGTTCAAGCTTCCTCTCTCAACTCCGTCAGTCTGCTGCTCGCTCTCCTCTTTTATTTGGTTCACACAACATTGGTATCAAAACAACTTCATGATTCCTTCTCCTCCTATCTCTACGACTTCCTCGTGTCCTTGAACATGATACCTCCCAGTGCTGGGAACATAACAGCTACAATACTTGGTTCAAACACTCATACATTCCTTTTGATTAAACATTCTAAATCTACTTACTATACTTACTATAGCATTGAAACGATAATAGTAATAACAACAATAATTCTTCTCACATTTCCCTCCTGTTTATCGTTAAATGCGTCTAGATTCTCATTGTCAGTATTACATCATTTCATTTCATGAAATTTAAATGCATTACGTCATTTTCCTAGAAACACATTTCTACACTCAGAGTTCAACATGTGTACAGCTTAAGACATCTTAAACATTTCATTTACATCTTGCATCACATTTGTCCATTCTTCTTCTGATTCCTCTTCATCGTTGTCCAGTAGAGATCGTTCTTCCACCTGCAGCAAAGTACTAGTAACAGCTGATCCCACGAGCCGGCCAATGCAACCCCGAACAAGAGGTACTACACAGCAAGCTAGTATGGCTAATACTAGCAGCACTATCCCTATCATCATTCCTATCTTGAACAACAGTTCCCTCCACCTTGACAACATCCCTGTAAGCCAGTCTGGTGGGGGACTACCATCATCAATCATAGCTCTCTGTAGTTTAGTTAAATTTCTCAATGCGCTATCTATCAGGTGACCGTCCGCATCATTCTCTGGGATGAACGTACAACAGTAATCTCCTACCATTGCACAAACTCCTCCCTGGGGGGCCGTTATGAGATCTAAGGCCATCCTATTCTGCATGGTCATCAGTCTTAGCGCTGTCATTTCTTCCTTGACTCCTGTGAGAGCAACTTTTGTCAAATTAGTAAATACTTTCAACCTGTAATAATTTCAACTGTTTCCAATCTCAATATGTTCTTTCCTATTCCTAGCCACGGAAAGAGTGTCATGATCACTTTATTTCCGGTTGGCCAATGCTTAAACTCTCGTGGTACATCTGTGCCCCACACTGAGTCATGTGGTTTGAACTCGTCATTCAAATCTCTCCTGGAACGCAACTGTGGTGCAGAGCTAGCATTAGCAGCATAAATTATGACTGTGTGATCCTTGAGGTGTACTGGAGCACACACTCCTGACCAGTTTGCTGGTAGGTCTGCATACGCATTGTGTCCACATAACCACCATCCCTTATCCACTAATTGCGTGCCTTTGTCTCCTGGCGCGAAAGCGGGATAGTTACATGTACAGTTATAACCTTCTGGACACCTCTGTGTTGCTTCATCTAAGGTATATGCACCACATAAGTGCCGGGGGTCATCAATACACTCCTGTTCACACTGTTCGGAACTTTTATTTTGCTGTAGACACGTTCTCCGATAAGGCCGACCAGTTGGAGTGTTAAACCTCACATCACGATTGACTCCCAGTGCGCATGACGTATAAACAACTTTACAGACATCCTTGTGTAATGACCCTAAGTCTCTACCACCACTCCGTGCATAACAGTATGTGTGATTTATTGCACCTAGCACAGGGAATCTGAATCTGTTGGCTTTCCCTGTCATTGTCCGTAGTGGCTCTTGGGTGCAGTTGCTGCGAGTGAACCACGTTCCGTCCAACAACTTGAGTGTGAAGTTCGTGTCACGGCTTAGCCCTATGTGGACAAAGCACTGTCCTACACTCCCTGTCATCGGTTCAGCAGTTACTCGCGGTGTATGCACGGAAACTGGTAGCATAGAACAAACATAACAACGAGAATGATTCTGTGTCCGAGCTGTGAAATTAGCATAGCGCCACCATGTATTCAAACTGTAAGTGTGTGAGGACTCTGGATTTTGTTCTAACCATGAATGTTCTAAGTGGCTAACTACGGTGCGTTTAGCGCGCGCGTAGCTCTCATCCTGTCTCAGAGCATCTTTCTGTCCCTGATTACCTCCCTCCTGTCGGAAATTCCAAAGACCAAAACTCACGAGCCCTGCCGTCACAGCACTCACCACAATTAGGAAGAACAACTTCATTTCCTTTTAGATCCTCTTCACAGGTTCCGACGGGGTTCAGCGGTGCTTGCTGACCTATACAGGCCGTCAGCCGTTTACGGAGAGTCCGCCACTGCTCCCTCGCCTTCACCTGGAAGAATTTTCTGTTTTTTACAATGGGAAAGGTGTATCCACGACAGTTTCCCGTCCACTCGAACTGCAGTCTTTGTGGTCAGCTGTACTTGATAAGGACCTTCCCATCTAGGCGTGTTCCACCTCTTCCGCACAAACTTCTTCACCCACACGTAGTCGCCCGGTCGAATGGGTTCCTGGGGGGTGGAATCTGTGGAAGACACAAGACTAGGCAGAACATTTACTGTATTCACACATCGGTTGAGTAACACTTTTTTCAGATAATCTGCTATTGTTTCTTCAACATGTTTTAGCTCATTTGTTGTTGCAAAGTATGGTAGGCAATAAGGCCGCCCATATAATGCTTCAAAGGGTGTGATGCCTGTTTTCTTGTGTGGTGTTATGTGCATCCATAATTTCACCAGGTCGAGACAAAACATCCAGTTCTTTCCTGTCTCGTCCATACATTTCTTCAGTCTGTCTTAATAGTACCGTTGACTCTTTCAACCAACCCTGCACTCTGAGGGTGGTATGCGGCAGTGATTCTTCAAATCAATGTCCAAAGTTACTCCTACAGTTTTCACTATCTCATTTACAAAATGGCTTCCATTGTCGCTCCAGATGACCTTCGGGATGCCAAACCTGGGAATGATCTCTCTACATAAGACTTTTGCTACTGTCAGTGCATCTGCTTTTGCTGTGGGGAAGATTTCTACCCACCTAGTAAATCCATCTAACACTACTAGACAATATTGTTTACCTTCACATGGTGTTAGCTGAATAAAATCTAGAAAAACTGTGTGAAATGGATGATTTGGTAATGGTGTAGTGCCTGCAGGGGCCTTAAGGGCTCCCTGTGGGCTGTGTTTTACACAAATAGCACATTGTGAACAAAAATTTTTTGAGTATGTATGAAATCCTATAGTGTAATAATGTTCATTAACCATCTGTACCATCCCTCCTGTTGAGACATGGCATGGCCATGGCTCACTAATGCTGCCCATTTATGCATATTCCGGGGAAGGATTGGTTGTTTCCTATGGTTAACAGTCCTTTGTCATCCAGTTTGGCTCCTCGCTTCTTCCACGTGGCCTTTTCTTTTCCTGGAGCACTTTGTTGCATTTCTTTTAGAATATCATTATCTGCAGGTTCTAGGCTAAATGATTCCTCATTATCAAGAAGTGTGTTGTTATTTGCTGCAGCCTTTGCGGCTCTGTCAGCAAAGGCATTGCCTTGTGAGACTGCGTCTGTGTTGTTAGTGTGTGCAGTGCATTTACATACAGCTATTTTGCGTGGCTGCTGTACTGCAGCTAATAACTTTTTTAACAGTTCTGCATGCATGACCGGTTTGCCGGTCGACGTTTTCATCCCTCTTAAATTCCATTGTTGAGCAAACACAAACAGCGTGGAAAAAGCATATTGACTATCTGTATAAATGGTAACATCTTGTCCTTTGCTTAGTTCACACGCACGTGTGAGTGCGACGAGTTCTGCAGCTTGAGCAGAATAGGAGGAGGGAAGTGATTTCGCCTCCACCACCTCGGTTGCTGTGACTACTGCATAGGCAGTTCTAGTACGTCCACAGTCATCCTTTCTCGATGATCCATCCACAAAGAGTGTCTGTCCTGTAGTCAACGCGACATCACTGAGATCTGGTCGCGGCAGGACCTTGGTGGAGACCTCATCCAAGCAGTTGTGCTGGTGTCCCTCTTCTGCGGTGGGTAGCAGCGTTGCTGGGTTTAAGGTCGTGCAGCGACGAATCGTCAGATTCGGCTGAGACAGCAACACTGCCATGCAGGAAAGATGACGTGCGGGCGACAGGAATGCTATCTTACTTTGTAGCAGCAGTATTGACACTGCATGTGGAACTAGCAAAGTTAGCTCATGATATAGCACCACTCCTGCGGAGGCTTTTACTGCCTCAGATGCTGCCACCACTGCTTTAACGCATGGTGGGAGTGCACAAACTACGGGATCTAGCTTGTGGGAGTAATAGGCCACTGGCTGCCTCTTATCTCCGTGTTTTTGCAACAAAACTGAAGTCATAAAATTACCTTTGCAATCTACGACCTGCTCAAAAGGCTTCTGATAGTCTGGCAGCTTTAACACTCCAGCACCTACAAGGGCCTGCTTTGTGTGTGTAAATGCTTCTTTGTTTTTGGTTTTGGGGCTTCAAGCACTGCTGTTTTCCTCGACTCGAGAATAGCTTTGCCATTATGTGTCAAAACATGGCCCAGATAAATCACTTTCTGCTTCACCAGCTGCAGTTTACTTTTGCTTAATCTATGGCCTTGAGCGGCTAGCCAGTGTAGCAATGCTAGCGTGTCTGACCAACAATCTGCCTCTGTTTTTGACGCCATGAGGATGTCATCCACGTAGACGAGGATTTGACTTCCACACGGAGGTTTAAACTTAGCTAATGATGACATCATTACCTGAGAAAAGATTGTGGGACTCTCACAGTAGCCCTGAGGTAACCTTGTCCAGGTGTACCTCCGTCCTTGAAACGTAAACGCAAACCAAAACTGGCTGTCTGGATGTACTGGTACAGAGAAAAATGCATTGGATACATCGATCACCGTGTACCACTGATGTTCAGGGTTTAAGTCATTCAGCAGAGTGTATGGATCTGTGACTAAAGGAGACCTAGGGACCACTGCAGCGTTTACAGCTTGCAGGTCCTGCACCATCCGCCAGCCGGTAGATGGTGGTGACTTCCTTACTGGAAATAGGGGTGTATTTACAGGGGATTCAGGACACTCTCTGATGACTCCTGCTTTAAGCAGTGAGTTAAATATCGGAACAATACCCTCCTGTGCATCAGTTTTAAGGGGATATTGTCTCTGAAATGGTCTATAATCTGATTTAGGAATTATTTTTACAGGTTCTGCTCCTTTTATAAGACCTACATCCGCAGGTCCTTCCGACCATAATTCAGGGGGAAGCTCTTTCAGCTTCTCCTCTTCCTCCTGCGTGAGGAAGATGTTTTCTTCTCATGAACTCTGGTCTGTGAGGTGCGTTGCTGGATGTGTCAGCAACCATGTTTTAAGGGGAATACGCCACACCTGGAACTGATCATTAAAATCAACCTCACCCTTAGGCCTATAGGGCAGGCTGCTCCAGTGTTTTACGTCACATCCCAAGTCTTCCCATCTTTTCTTAAGCGGTTTAGCAATAGAAACATGTGGTACAGAACCTGACACTTTGAATAGCGCTGCTGCTTCGGTGGAAAGGCTTCCTGCCGAGCAGACAGCTGTCTGACCACACACATATAGATGCATAATTACAATCATTTGTGGATCTTTGAGTTTAGCAAACTTCTCTGCATAGCTTGATGTGCCGTGTGAGTCTGATTTACAGAATCCACCAGTGCGCTCCACGTGCATGGTTACATGCAGGACAGCTTGATTGTGGAGCTGGGCTTCAGGCTGTAAGTATGACAGAGCTTTACCATATAACATAGTGATTGGGTCAGAGAATGGAGGGGGCTGCTTTTCAGGAATGTCAAGTGACCAAAATTTACTGCACATCTCTCCTTCTCTTACCCACAGATTTACCATTCTATCTACAGACCACATCCCTTCGGCTGTGGTACGAATCATCAACTGAAGCTGAGAGATAAGATCTCTTCCTAATAGATTTACGGGACATGTGGTGGAGATCACGAAAGGAGCTTTAAGTGTGATTCCACTTACAGGGTCACAAACATCTACAGGAACTGACATTCTTTCTTTGGTTATGAGACCATTTGCTGATCTCAAAAATCTGTGTAGAAGTTGGTGCCAGGGCTATTGGATCTCTAATTACTGATTTACCTGCACCCGTGTCTACTAAGAATGTTAAAGAATTACCTAACACGGTCAGTTGTATTTCTGGTTTGCCTTCAGCAAACAGGAAGATGGTTTCTAAGTCTAAAACATCTTCTAAGTCATCTTTTTCAAATTGGTCAAATTTTGTGCCCTGATTTGTTTTAATTTTTGTGACATCTTTTTCCGGTTCTAGTCATTGTTGAGGTGGATTAGAACCTTGCTGCTGTCCTCTATTGTATCTCTGGTCACGTTGTTTCTTTTTGCAATCACGTTCCCAGTGTCCATAATTTTTACAATAATGACACCGATCATTTTCACGGGAGTTGCCTCCTCCTCCCCTTCCGCCTCGGCCTCGCCCACGTCCGCGGCCTCGGCTTGGGAGAGGGTTGGCATTGAAAAACATGCCTGTTGATTGATTCTTACTTTTTTGGCATTGTCTTTCAGCATGCATAGCATGTTGTTCATAGCGGTTTAGGTTACAAGTTCCGAAATCAACTAATTGTCTCTCTACCCATGATTTTATCTCTGATTTTGATCCCCCATGTATAGCTTGCTTTAACTGCTGTTGGTAGGGGCCTTCTGGTTCTTCCGCATACGGAATTCCACTATTTTTTCGGAACACATCTTTCATTCTCATGCTATAGTCTTCAAAACTTTCGTCAGTCTTTTGTCTCGTGGCCGTAATGGCGCTGTAGTCAGCTCGTCTGGTAAAAGTAGTTCGCATGCGCTCGTACAGTCTGTCAAGTCTGTCATTTAGTTCTTGGCTGCCAGGCTGCCATGGTTGTTGAGTGGCTGGATCCACTGGGACCCAATCTCCTCTAACAGTGCCCCATTTCTTGCCATTAACGCACATGAGGACTTGCTGGGTTTCAGTACCGTTAGTATAGTAACTTCTTTTAATTTTATAATATTGCCTGGCCTGTCTAAGTTACCATCCCAATCGAACTTAGTCATCCACAGCTGAACATATGAGCATGAACCTGGATATTTGTCTTCCATGTGTTTACATGATGCTGGGTTTTTGAATTCAGCACCTTTTGTGGAATGTTGGTTGCCCATGTTTGCACTTTATTTCATCAGTTTTTATGTATTTGAATGGAGACGCCTGATCTCCCGACTGAACAACCCTCAATCCATACAGGATATCTAGTTCAGCCCCCCTGCCGTGGCCTTATAGTCAATCGTTCTCGATCAGGAGAGTATACACCAGGCTTCTACCTCCGAGGAGGCGGGTGTATCTTGCCTCTGCTTCTCTCCTGATGACCAGGCAGGCAATACCGCGGTATTTTCTGTGTAGCGCTTTTTGTGTCTTATACTCACTCCGTTGTCGCTATGGTTTCTTTCTGAGTTGTTTTAGTGCCTTCTTCCCGTCACTGGAGATGGTCGCCCTGGGAGGGACGAAGACCGGCCTTCCGTCAGCTCGTGATGAAAGGTCTTTCACTTCGGACGTCCTTTTGACTCCGGCTGTGCACAGACTTCGGCGTTCAGTCGTCCCACGGCGCTCCTCTCCAGGTCTTGGGATCCGGCTCGAAGGACCAATTTTTTGTGAGGGTGATGTTTGGTCACCCGCGCTGTTCGTTTACTAGACTCAGATCAACCACACAGACAACCGGAGGCCTTGCAAGGGAGAGCTGACGAGCAGTTCAAGCTTCCTCTCTCAACTCCGTCAGTCTGCTGCTCGCTCTCCTCTTTTATTTGGTTCACACAACATTGGTATCAAAACAACTTCATGATTCCTTCTCCTCCTATCTCTACGACTTCCTCGTGTCCTTGAACATGATACCTCCCAGTGCTGGGAACATAACAGCTACAATACTTGGTTCAAACACTCATACATTCCTTTTGATTAAACATTCTAAATCTACTTACTATACTTACTATAGCATTGAAACGATAATAGTAATAACAACAATAATTCTTCTCACAACTGTAGTAAGGCATTTAGATCAATTATTGGTCTTTTGAGCAATCATAACAAGACAAAGAGAGTAAAATAACATGTGTATAAGTGTGTAATATGCATGTGTGTGTCAGTGCGCGTGCGCACACACACCACACACACACACACACACACACATACACCATGACATCATATCTAATCTGGCCTGGAAGCATGAAAACAAAAGTACCATTAAGGCAATGCATAAATCATTTATCATAATCAGCCTTTTAGCAATAACTCAGATTTGAAAAACATAAAATAGCTATTGTTTTTTTTTGTTTTTTCAATTTATTACTGCATAACAATCACTTCCCAACATGTTTCTTTCACACTTTGCAGTAATTTTCCCTCCAGTAAAATAGTTCTGCACATTTACTACAGTGCAAAAGCTCAAAATCAGTGTTTTCACTGTGCGTGAGTACAACAAAGCAACTGCAGTTTTATCATTTATTACTTTAACTTCAGTGATTTTTAGTTCAGATTTTACCAACATTATTCCCATCATATTTTGGTCTGATTGGTGTGTTTTGGTTTTTTTTACAACTCTGTACTGTTGGACCTCATTCACCTGTTTGACAGAGACAACGTGCATCAAGATGCCAAAGCTAACATGAGTCCAACTAGACTTTTTGCCATTACTGAAGATTTAGCTCTTTTTTTCAATTCTACTCCCGCGGATTCAAATCCCAGATGAGCCCCTACTTTGTCATTACTCAGCTGACAGAGGGTGACAAAAATGGAGAAAAAGTCTGATTTAATCCAAGCGCATGTTTATTCAATGAAAAAGCCGCATTTACATCCCTCCTGCACACGGACCCACGTGCATGTGCTCAGGATAATGAACGTGTCAGCGCCTTGGGGGAGAAAACATAGCATGTGAACAATTACATGAACAACCACAGTGTGATGCAGCATGCTGGCATTGTCATCTTGGACTATATTTGTGCCATAAAGAAGAAAATGTCCATTGATGGAGCAACCTGGTCATTCAGTCTCTTCCTGTCATCAGCTGATCTCATTCTTTAGGCCCATAATGTTCCTGGACCTGAGCAACCCCAGATCAGAGCTGCCCCCCGTCAGCTGGCCTCTCTTCTTACCCCGATGCCCCCGTCACTCTGGAGGAGGGTAAATCTGGACTCATCAGATCACCTGACCTTCTTCCATTGAGTCCGGTCTTTATGCTCCCCAGTAAATTCAAGCCTTTCCCCCCTGATTAGCCTCACTGATTAGTGGTTTCTTAAGGCTCCACAGCTGTTTAGTCCCTTCAGTTCCTTCAGAAATGCTCTTGAGTTCACTCTTTAACACAGCCCTCAGGCCTACTGTTGGGTTACTATGATCTGATTTCACCAAACCTTGAAGTGATCACCGATCACGATCCTTCAGGATTGTATCCCGACCTCATTTCTTCCTCAAAGACAATGGTCCCCCGCTATCCTTCAGTTTTTAGTAAATAGTTGTACAGTCGTTTCTGCATCCCTCAGATCTTTTTTCTGTTTGATGATTTGACCCCTGGCATATAAAACTAGTTCCTACCTGTCAGAGCTGCAGTCACACATGATCTACCCTCTCCCTAGGCTTGAGAAATGTTCTGATCCAGCTTTAAAGCATCTCATAAAACCCCAGCATTGCTACGTGCCAAGTTAGGCTCGAATGGTCTTAACCATGTGCCTCCTAGTTTCCAACTACACTGCACAGATCTGATGTGTGCAGATAAAAACAGTAAAAACTCCCCCGTGTTACTGCGATTCACCCCAGTGGGCCTCCTTTATCTGCAAAGGTCATCTTCATGTTCACTAAAGTTGGTGTTCAAGTCAGTTAAGTGAAAATTCGCCTCACCTCCAACATGGCGGCACAATGTCGCTCCAGCAATCGCTCGAGAGCCGCATGCAGCTCTTTAGCGCCGCCCCAGTGGCTCCCTGGAGCTTTTTCAAAAATATGAAAATAGAAAAAGATGGTGTGAATATAGTTTTTGTTTTAATATAATTTCTGTAGGAGGAAAAACATGACAAACATTCTTAAAGTTTTCCGGTGTTGTAATGTATTATAATAGAAGTTAAACTTAAAGCACAATCGTACAGCAGAGTGGTCACATGGTGCGTCATTCTCTCAGGGAAAATAAACATTTAATCATGAATGCTCATTATGCATTTGTAGCCTACTTATCATTTTTGGGGGCCCACAACCAGCTCTGTCCCCTTGTTCCAACCAGCTCAAGTCAAAGTCTGTTTTTTCTCTGCGAATGACGTACGAAAAGTGTTTTATGCGTGACGCACGATCAGATTGTGTCTTTACGTGACCCCTCCAGAGGATCACGCTGTGGTATGTGAACACACTGAAAAGGTCCGCAGGCCTGTAGCATTAGTGTTCCTGTCCAATGTGTGTATAGAGGTGTACCACTGTTTACCGCTCTCCTGCAGCATAACTGATAGCAGACACTAACCAGACACTGCGCATATATACGACCCGCACCTACAGTTGGGAAGTCCAAGGTCACCTCTTTGAGTTCTGTTTCACTGATGTGGAAAAGCGGCCTCTATGGCCTCTGCTTGGTTTCCCCCTGGATCTGCTCTTGTGCAGGCATTTAGTGGCGGTGATCTCAGTGTAATTATGTTTGGTTTTAAATGTATTTGCACAGGGATGCTGTAAATGAGCGGTATGGCCCACAGAAGGGAGACATGTGGTGTAGTTGTAGAGGTGATGAGAAGATACGGCGCTCCAGGGAATGAAGCTAATGACGTGTTCTGAAGGGTGTGAAGCTGTCATTAACAATCTGGCTGTTTTTTTTGTCTCAGATAACCTCAGAGCTGACCCGACACCCTTTTCCCCTCACTCTCATATCTGTGGGTACGTCAGCGTTTCCCCACCCAGGTCAGGTCTGGGTAATTGGTGACAGCTACAGTGCGCTCCAAAGGGGGGGAGGGGGGGTGGGGTTGCAGTAGAACCTTGGCTCACATGATGTTTTTTTCTTTTCCCAAACTAAACAGTCATCATATGTTTCACTTCTATATGTTATGGAGTGAAACAACCTTGTCTTTGGTAACCATTTCATAAACTTGTTGCATTGATTTTCATTTTCTCTAATGGAAATCGCTCTCTTGATAAAGGAAAAAGGATTTCTGACAGATGCTTGTTTTGAAGAAAATGTACATTTTAAGAATTCAGTTTTTAAAAAGCAAACATCACAAACAGCTCAACTGATGTTGAAAAAAAAATTATTATGTAACTTTCTGTTCAAATAATCTGAATGAAAATGTGTTTTCGTTCCAACATCCGTATGTAATGAAAAGGGCCACTGGCTTTTTTTAAAAGTAACTTTTGGATTACTTGGATATGTTTTACATCAAATTAGACTTCAGCCAAACTGTCATGGAATATTTTTATAGTTTAAATATAAAATACACTGGCTGAACCTTTCCTTTTGGAAACATCAGCATACCTTCCTTTACCGGTTTATTTCAATACCAATAAAATGTAAGGTGTGAATTCTGTAAAGCAGCAGTTCCTTTCATGCAAACCCAAACCAAAGAATACAAGGAACTCAAAAATGACCTATTTATTAGAGATTTTATCAGCTTCAGTACAGAGGATATGATGCAGTCATGGTGGCTTTTCCTCAATATTGCAGCTTCTATTTCAGCATTTTCTGTGTTATAATAACAACACATGTTTGAAATCAATGCTTCTCCTCCACTGTCCACAGCACACACTGGTAGCTTACAATCAGATATTCTACATGGTGCACATACAGATCAGAGAATAGATCATCGTTGAATGTCACAAATTCACGTTTTAGAGAAGCCCGTGACCTTTGCCCTACCTGACCAGCCTCCAGTGAAGTCACATGTGATCCTGATTAACCTCTCAGGCAAAGCTCAAGCGGCCGGCGTGGCCTGAAAGTCCATCGCAAATGGATTCAAGTGGCGTCCTGACGGAGGCAGCTGAGCCACACACGGCCCTTGATGCAGATCTTTACTTTTTTAAACAGAAGTTTGCCATCTGTATCTTTATGATTTGTTCCCTAAAAGTGACACATGTTCCTGTTCTGGGATTAATAAAATAAATTTAAAAAACAGATTAACAACCATAAAGCTCTGACCAGTGTATAAATATCCTTGTTTTCTTCAGGAAATGCTATTATAATGAAAATGATTCATCAACACACCTAACATGTCCTCAGTTTTACAGTTATTCAGTGTCTTCAGACATCACACACACACACACACACACACACACACACACACACACTGCTCGTGTGATCAGGTCAGTCTACTATCCACGACCATCATTATGCACATAAGCGTTTACACATTTATAGTGCTCCACCCTATTATTATTCTCCACCCTAACAGTGACTAGATTAGAGTTTAAGTAAAAAAGGTTGGCCCCCTTCAACACTAACCCTGAAGCTCTAAAAGGTTTGGCACTTTTCCTAGATCTAGTCTATTAAGTCGACATCCAGCCATTCTCCGCCAGTCTGGGTCACCACGGTCCTCAACAAAGACAATGGCGACCCACGGCCAGCAGGGGGCGCCCACAACAGCAACCGTGAGAGCAGCGTCAACAACAGCAAAGCCGTTCATGGACTTCACTCTCCCCACTGCTGGTCTGTAGAGTTTCTCGTCCATCTCGTACTCCAAAACCTATCTGATATTCATTTATTTATTTGTTTGTTCATGTTTTCCCGGCTGATAATTGAAGGCAAGTCTGATTTAACTTCGGGTAAAGGAGGCAAGTTCCAATTGGCCCATTTCCCGTTTTATACCGCCCATCCCAGCAAAATAACCTTTTAATTGGACACAATCATCACTGTTCCGCCTCTTACAATAAAGAATTACCTCTGATTGGGTGACATCTCTGTTTTAAATTCATTCGCCAGTGTTTGTGTGATTGTTAAAATATTTTCCTCTTGTTCGATAAAGATATTTATTTCCTGTACAATGAATGAGAACGAAAATGCTCATTTTAAAACGTGTGCCTTTAGTTACAGGTTTAGTAACAGGTGCAATCACAACAACAATACTGTAGTTGTACATTTGTCCGCACGGTGTCGCTGTGAGTTTATGGTTTTTCTGACCACATTGATCTTTCACGTTCAGTCGTTTCAAGTGCCCCCCCCCCCCCCCCCCCCCGCTTCTTTTTTTTACTGAAACCACAATTTCTTTTACAAATTTATAATAATCTAATCTAAAGTCTGAAATACATCTTGTTTTGTAATCTTGAAGCTACCTGAAGATGGGCTATATGATTTTAATCTAAGAAGAGAAGAGCAAGAAACATACTGGCCTGTGTGCAAACAATGACATTTGTCTTTGTTTCATTATTGTCTGTTATTACAGTAGCACCGACCCCAAAATTCATGTTCTCTTTTTCCCTCCACGTTCACTCAACATTTAACTATTATATAAATGTGTGTGTGTGTGTGTGTGTGTGTGTGTGTGTGTGTGTGTGTGTGTGTGTGTGTGTGTGTGTGTGTGTGTGATTCAGCATGCGCTTGCACGGCAAATTAAGCTGTTCTGATGTCATGATTGACAGTTGTTGATCCTCCAGCATAAACTCCCACTTCTAACTGAAGGGAACTCAGTTCCAGGGTTGTTGGGATTTGCAAATCTACACTTTTCCTTTCCAAAAGTCGACGTTTGGGAACGAAGCGATCAAATGTTCAACAGCTGACTCTTTACTGCATGCAACGAAACCTGAGAAGCACTGGCCGATTACATCGCACAGGGCAACGACAACTTGGTCTGCACAGGCAGGGGTCGCTCTGACCCCCCCCCCCCCCCCATCATCTCAGAGTGGCTGTTCACTCATGGCTGATCATGCTGCAGCCATAAGTGCTGTGGGGAAAACAGCTGCCCTATCTCTCCATGTCTCTCTCTCCCCCTCTCCCTCATTTTCTCTCTCTCTCTCTCTCTCCCCCTCTCCCTCATTTTCTCTCTCTCCCCCCCCCCTCACTCTCTCTCTCTCTCTCCACCCCCTCCCTCTATCTCTGTCTCCATCTCGCTCTCTCTGCTGATCACACAAGTCACGTTAATCGAACAGCTCTGGTCTGACCACACCAGAGATGGGGAGAAGGTCGCTTCTAAACATGCACACACACACCCTGTGGCCTGCAGCCCTGATAACATCGGTCGATAATATTTATAGAGCTGAAGCCTCCTCGGCGGCGGCGCCACGCTGCCTTTGTCCAGCTCTGTTGTCAGGGCAGTGGTATGTATGGCACAACGGGGCTACCCCTAAAAACTCTCCTGGAGCCTGTGAATGAGTGGATGGACGAGGGAAACCGGAGGAAAGCAAAGGAAACACACTCATCGTAGCATTAATGGAGGGCAGGGCAGAGGGGTTGAAGAAGAGTGTAGCCGGAAGGAGGGGCTGAAGGGGGGGGGGCAGTAATGGGGTCTTTGTTCTGGTTGGTGTGACACACAAAGCCTTCAGCAGGGCAGCACAGCTTAGTTACCGTTACCAAACACAGAGAATAAGGAGGGAGGAGTGTGTGTGTGAATGAGTGTGAATGTGTGGTGTGTGTGTGTGTGAGAGAGAGAGAGAGAGAGAGAGAGAGAGAGAGAGAGAGAGAGCATTTTGGAGAATTGGGGAAGCTTCGGCATAGATCTATCAAAGTATGAAAGTGTTGCCTTGGTAATGACAATGTTGTGAAATGATACAGTCAGAGACGTTATGGAAATATTTTAGGTGTATTCATAACTGTCATTTCTAATATGAAACAGAAAGTTAAGCGCTGCTACCGGAGCAGCTCGGCCCAGCTGTCAATGTGATGCTTTAACAACGGAGAGCCTCCAACCGAGCCAGGAGAATTGAACATAAACCCATCAAAACAACACACTTGTTGAAAAAAATGTCACTGGAAATCTATTTAAAAACATCCTCTCTAGCATTGGGAGTCGGTGGGACTGATGGCTGATCACTGATGAACAAACACCAGACGTGTTGGGGGTAGCGAGCATCTGCTGGGGCCCAAAACTGGGACCATACATCTCCATTTAATGAAGGTTAGATCACGTATGTTGGAGAGTGTGTGTGCATGTGTGTGTGTGTGAGAGAGAGAGAGAGAGCAGTAAGCAGGATATCCTGTACTCCCTGTTGCTATTGTGGAGCGTTTGACCTGGGAGACTTACCCCCATGCCCCTCAAGTTCACATCCTCCCTGTAAAGGTCAAAGTGTGTGCACGTCCACATACACACGCCCGTGGGCGTGCACAGCCCGTGCCAGCATGAACACAATGGGAACTTGTCCAACACCCTGTCACCTTTCTAAAAATACATCTTTCGGTTGCCTCCTACTTGAAGATTGTATTGTACAATAGTGGGTCAGGACAGTCCAACAGCATGATGGTTGTGTTATTGGGAGACATTGTGCATCTCATTGTGTTGAGCTGCTCATGTCCTGCTGTGTCGGGCAGCATTTTAAGAAAAACCCCAACACAGTGCCGTTTATGAACCGGCTGGAATCGATGTAAAACGTTGCTGCTGGTCCATTACGTCCACAATCCTACTTTCTTGTTTATCTCTCTTTTTTGCTGCAGTTCCAGACAGTTTACCGTAACGGAGCTGTTGTACACGATGTGCGGACATTATTTAAACAGCTGGTATAAAACAAAACATCATGAAACAGTTACAATTTATTCAAAGGTCAAACATCGGCGAAATCAGCCAGAGCTGCATTGTGCTGGTGGAAAATGGCTCATTGTAACTGTGGCGTTGTAAAAATAAGAGGACAAAGTCTTCTCAATGTTATTGGGAGTGTTTTATAATCGCAGAGTTGCACAGTGCTAAAAAGAATGCGCCAAATATTGAGGAAAACACATGTATTCATGTACTTGTATTAACTGCAACATTTACACTGTAAATATTGTTTGAGAATATCAAATCTGGGGGTTTACAGGCTTCTGCCTGACTTTTCCAGCACTGTACACTTTTAAAAGGTGTTTTAAGTGTCAAATAACAAATTGAAAAACAGCCCCAAACATTAAAAATAAAAGCACTACGAGCACAGACCTTATTTCTGACTGTTGTCAACATCAATTGAGGGACTTTGGGGGCCAATCAAGCAGCTGCATATCCAGAGGACCACTTTTTGTTTTTAACCCACACAGATTTATTATCTATGTTTTGCCCCCCCACCCCCAAAAAAAGCTCCAGAAACAAACAACTACAACCAATCAGCCTCCATCTGATGACAAGCCTGGCTGTGTCCTCCTGAAACGTCCGTCCGACCCCCTCTTTCCGTGCGCGCTGAGGCGCTATTGTCTTGCTTCCTGCTCAAGGGCCAGGCCGCGCGCTCGTGCACGCGCATGCGTCGAGGGATGCGCCGCGCTCTCCCATTAGTATTGGAGTTGGGACGGCACCGATCCAGGCACTGCGGGATTCGGGGCTGGAAAGAAAAAAAAAAGCGCTCCGAAAAGCAGCTCTGCGTCACTTGATGCTGAGTTCGGTTCCGAGACATCTGAAACAAAGTGAGCGGAGTTTTTCTTCCCCTCCTTTGACAGCTGCAGGGTTGCCAGGTTGACAAACGTCAGGGATCCGGAGGGGAGCTGTCAACATCCACTCCGATGCCAGTAAGTCCGCGCAACAAGAATTTGTTTTATGCCGACAAAAATCCGTTGTGTCCTCTTCGGAGAGAAGCTGCGGCCGTTTTCGTCCTTCCTGTGGACATGCACCTAAATGCCCCAAATGATACAACTCGAGTTTGGTTTTGGCTTGGTTTGGGTTTTGCCACAGATGCAAAGACCGACCAAGTTTAACTGCGGGTTAATTAGCACCTAAAGGCTGCAGTGCTCCTTAAAACCAGGGCATTAGTTTGACAGATTAATGGCAATTATTCTTTTAAATTGTCTCATTTTTAGTCCTGGTTAAATGCACCACTTTTATTAACAGGTTAATTGAAATCATTTGATTTTATGTTGAACCCATGGTGTCAAAAATAAAGTGCTGGTTAAACCAAACTTTTCAGGGGTAGTTGAGCAACAGTCCAGAACTTCAAGAATGGCTGAGGACGTGACAGCGTCCACTGCCAGGCTGGCTGTCCCCCCCCCCCCCCCCCCGTCCTCCTCGCTTTTGGTCTCCTTCCTCCATGTTTGAGAGAAAAGAACAGCTGGATGTGCGCTGTGTGTCTGAACCCGACCCACTCGCACCAGCGGGTCCCGGAGGCCTGTTTCTATCAGCGACTACACACTGTAGCTGCAGCTGTCCGCGAACATAGCGTGAAATCTATCCATCACGTGCACCGCAGACTCACCTCAGCAGGAAGCAACCACACATGCTTCTCTCAAGTGTCTCTCTTTTATAACCAGGCTGATGGACGCAGTTCGTGTTTCTGTTCAGAGCAGAGACGCAGCCTCAAGAAGAGCCTGCTGCTTATGAAGGCCGGCACTCTCAGAGGTCCTGGCACAATGCACAGACGCCTACAGTGTATATCAGTCTGTTAGGACTGGCACATGTAAATATTTGCCTAGTTGTGTGTGCACGTGCAGAGGTCTGTGCACGTACTTTTGGTGCCGATGGGTACAGTGAGCGCATTGTGATGCTTTTACTGGGAAAACAGTAAAGATGTCACCGTAGCTAGCAAAGAACGGGCTTGATGGACTGCGCACACACACACACACACACAGTCTACACATTAGCTGTAACTCTCTGGTGTACAACACAAGCTGAGATTAGCATATTTGAAGGTCTGCTGCTGCAGTTTTTCTGGATTACTCCCAAATGAAAGTGGAAAACTTTATGTAAAAAGTGGTCTGAATGAGCACAACAGAGGCTGGATTGAGCTCCAAAGCCAGTGTATTCGAAGTGAATGAATCTAAAATATGGCCTTGGTGGCAGCACTAAGCGGCTTTTGTCCCCGACTGGCACGCTTCCTGCTTCACCCCGCTGTAAATCAGCCGTCTATACATCCTAACTGCTTCTGAAATGAATCTTCCGTGTGTGTGAGCTGCGTTTGGGCCTCGGCACATGGAGCACAGCTGCACGCACGCTGGGGCAGATGTGACAGATGTGCCTTAAAGGCTCTTACGTGAGACATTGTGTGCATAAAGGCCAGGGCTACAAAGATCTGCAGGTGCGAGTGTTTGTAGTGAGGAAGTGATTGCGAGCTTTTCCTCTTCTCGCCACAGGATGCTCTGCGGGTGTGAATCCTGACCGCCTCCACCGCCATTTAGGTCTGTGCGTCATGACCGGGAGACAATCGACCTCCTGCTGACATCTACGAGGCTCGGGACGCTGTGGGGAAGGCTTTGCTGTACTGGTTTCCGCTGGGTTCTAACCATGGCTAGTCTGGTGCTCAACGAGACTGGGATGGAGGATTGTGGCATCGACGACTCCTTCAAGTACAACTTGTACTCGGTGGTTTACAGCGTGGTCTTCGTCTTGGGCCTGATCACCAACTGTGCCGCGCTTTTCGTGTTCTGCTTTCGGATGAAGATGCGCAACGAGACCACGATGTTTATGACTAACTTGGCGTTATCGGACCTGGTCTTTGTTTTCACGCTGCCGTTCAAGGTCTTCTATAACGTGAATCGCCACTGGCCGTTTGGAGATAGACTGTGCAAAGTGTCCGGAACGGCCTTCATCACAAACATCTACGGCAGCATGCTCTTCCTCACTTGCATTAGCGTGGACCGCTTCCTGGCCATCGTCTACCCGTTCCGCTCCCGCTCCATCCGCACGCGGCGCAACGCCGCGCTGGTGTGTGCCGCCGTGTGGTTGACCATCGTCGGAGGGGGGATTTCAGTGACCTTCTTCTCCACCATTAATAGTACCAGCACAGCTACCACCTGCTTTGAGGGCTTCTCTAAGAGCACCTGGAGGACCTACTTGTCCAAAATCACCATTTTCATTGAGGTGAGTGAGCCGGTGAATCAGGTTATCCTGGTTTGGTATCTGGAAGAGCCAGAAAGGCACTTTAATTGTGATTTATTTGATCATTAATTTCCCAGGGGGGTCGTCACGGTGACCCAGCTGTGATACTCTATTAAGCTATTTTTTTTACAATTTTCTGTATTCTTTCGCAGATTGTCGGATTCCTCCTGCCCCTCCTGGCTAACTTGGTATGTTCCTCACTTGTTCTGCGGACTCTGCAGCGTCCAGTAGCCGTCGCTCATGGCTGCGACAGCAAAAGACGTGTCCTGCGGATGATTTTGGTTCATTTGGGTATATTCATCATCTGCTTTGTGCCGTACAACTCCATCCTCTTCCTCTACGCATTGGTGCGTACGCAAGCCTTAGCTAGCTGCGGCGTGGAGCGCTTTGCCCGAACGCTTTACCCCATCACTCTGTGCCTGGCCACCCTCAACTGCTGCCTGGACCCGGTGGTTTACTATTTCACCTCAGAGAGCTTCCAAAAAAGCCTGACCCTGGGAGGCAAAGGGACCGGCTCCCGTCCCGAGAGCATGCCCCGTAGCGATACGGAGACCCAGGATGCAGCAAACACTCTTCCTAGAGACACGCACGCTTTGGCTAGCAATGGGAAAGACTCAAAGATGTCCGAGAGTCAGTTCTGACTCAAGAAGGTTAAAAAACATGGACATTGGGGGCAAATAAGGAGCTGTGAATAACAGCAATCAGCTGTTTGCGTCTGGAAGTCACCAACACATAACTCAGAAGATTAGTAAAGTCCAGAGGTGAGGCCCGGGCTTTTTGGATTATTCCACGACTGGAGAGCAGCGGAATGTATCTGTGTGTTTGTTACGAAACAGCTCCGGGACCAGAGACCCAAGACACCCCTCACCTGTTTTTACTGTCTGCAGACGCCTCCACGCCTCTTAAAAAGACTCTAACAGGATTGAGACTGAGAAACAGACACACACACACACATGCACATGCAAATGCACACTGGTGTTTAATACTTTGGTATATTCAAATTGTTTAAAATTGGGCTTTGGTAGAACCTTTGTAGACATTGATGTTATGTGCAGTGAGGCCCGTCGTTATGTCCTGCTGAAGTGAATGTGTCTGATGTTAAAGTGTGAGGACATTAAATGTCTTTAGAATCCTTCCGGGTGCGTTCGTGTCCTGTCCCGCTGTTCTGGGAGCCGTGGGTAGTGCTGATCCAGTTGAGGACATTGGTCTGTTTGCTGCGTCACAGGCCAAATGCTTATTATGACTGCAGCAATGGTCCATTGTTTGCTTGTGAATGAGGTCCCTCTGTCTTAATCTGGCTTTAGACTGCAGATCTGCTCAAAGCTTTTTCACAGCAACATGCAAACGCTCCGAATTAGAGGGGAACACTGAAAACATCACGCTACGCCTGTCAAAGAGCAAAACCTCAGCAGCATTAGTCAGCATTTTCTGGGGGTAGCAGGCTGGGTGTGTGCATGACAATATGGTTCCAGTTTCAGAACATAAGCCTTGCAGGACCCGATGTGGGTGCAGCACTTCTGTATGTTCTTACATTTATCAGACCTTTTGTGGGCTCTTTGTGTTCTGTCTGCGTGAGCGTTGGAGCTACTGTACAGAGCACACATACCGCAGGCTCTTGCTGTACAGGAGAACCACACTTATATATACAGATATGATATAGAAAGACTAGATGTTTATTCATTCTTTCAGGCAGACGTACACAGTCAGAGATTCATGGCCGCACTTGAGATTATGTAAAACCTACATGCGTACCAACGGGAGGATAGCACAAGGGGAAGAGGTCTCCCGGAGGCCTCTGGGGTGATTGATGTGACCATGTGCCTCCAGCAGCAGCGACATGGAGACATCAGCATGGTCAGAGAGTGGAGGAGTGAAGCCTGCTGGTGTAAAATACTGCAGGGCAGGAAATAAGAGGAGTGTCGAAAATATGCGGCCTTCAGCCTTTGAGCAGTTTGTGTCAAGGATGTCATGAAATACAGCAACACGACACAATATCCCTCTTAAAGGAGTACTCTGCTCTTCAGGCTGGTGGGAAAACCTGGCCTCTGCTGACCTCTAGTGGCTAAAAGGACGAAGACGCGTTCAACCAAACACAATATAGAACTTTAACACAGGTGCTCTCTATATTCACCATGTTTGCTTTTATTCTTGCTGCTCCTAAATGTGTTGAAATGACATTGTGGTATCACGGGCCAGTGGAGGGAAAACAGGCCAACCTGTGTTGTAATATTACCAGCTAAAATTGAATTTTGTAAAAGAAATTACCAAAACAAAAACCTGCATACGGAAGTGAAAAGCAAATTGAGGAAGCAGATGGACTCCGCATTTCATGGTTACCACTCCCACTATACACACATGCACATTTGTGTTGATTTCCAAACATCTGCATGAAAAACATCAGCCAAGGGACAAGAATAAAGAGAGGCTCCTACAGGTGTCATCAAAATTTCTAATTTCTATGGTTGGTTTTATTATTATGGTTAACCGCCTGCTACTGTACCCCCTTAATGTCCCAAGATTGAGGTTGTGCTTTTTTTTGTGGCTCTTGCAACTCTGATGCAGAGAAGAAAAGATAAGAAAAAAACGCATGAGGGCAGAGCTTCCCGTTCGATTCTTCACACCAACGCCAGCGACAATAAGAGAAACCGCATCAGTGGCATGAAACCATGCACAAAGAGGCGAGTATTTTCTTCCATCTGTGCTGCTAAAGTGACACAGAAGCATTAGTGAGCGCGCAACTGAGGAAGGACACCCGTCTGCATCAATCTGTACACAGAGGACCACAAGTGTGCTGAAGCATGTGGATGTTATTGGACACTTCTGGTTTTGACTGGCTATCGTCCTTCTGATCCAAGGTAATTGACTTCTTTGCTCATGTGTGATATAATCTTACAGTTGGCAATTGTGCGTAGCTTCTCAGTCCATCATTGTCGACTGGTGTTGCATGAAATGCTCCTGAGAGAATTCTGCAGGGTTTAAATCTGCCAGCTCAATGATTCCTATTGATTTGCTTTAATCAATGTTACTTCCTTTACTGCCTTTCCTAATTTTTGAAACGGTTCACTTAAAAAGTGTTCGGGAGTTGGATTTCAAGTGTAATCAGGAAAGATTACATCAGAGGCGACCCAGGTAGAACAAAGGAGTCCGTTGGCTGCCTGCGGGCTGAGCAGCCAACGGGAGTCGCAGGGAAAGGGCTCGACAACTGCCGCTGCCCCCTTTTTCCCCTGTCAAGCATGTGTGCGGTCTGATCTTGATGGGGAAAGGAAGGCTGATGCAGCACAGATAGGCTGCCTTTCTTTTCACATTTCCTGTCAGAGCACATGTTTCGTTCACTAAATTATCTGAGCATTAGTTGCCCCACATCACTCAATTATACCCAGCAGGCACCTTACACCCTGGAATGAGTGTAACACAAGCGTAACTGCACATCATTTTGTGTTTTTCTAAATTTTCTTATATGTTTCATTATTTTTAAGATGCTTGACAGCCTTGAGCTCGCTGGCTGCTGTTTATCCTTCACCAGCACTTGCTTTGTCAGGGTTAGAGCTTTTTTTCTTAATAAAACCATCTAAGTGGCCAGTTTGGATCTTCTAGCCTTCATTTAAACTTTAGTTTATTAGTGGCTGAACACATTGCAATGAGCGGTGAGGGTGTCCAGACAGAAGCACACATCCCAGTTTAATCCATCCTTGAGCAACAGGATCACTCTCAGGATCAGGATCATCTATATCACGTGTGGAGCAAGACGGAGAGCTGTGAGGGCCTCTGACATCCAAAATGACTGTTCAGGCACTTTCAAGTAAATGTAAATAAATGGCATTGTTATCTGTCACATATTATCTCAGATGGCATCTCTGCAGATGGGGACAGTAAAAAGCGACACTGAACAAGGGAAGTAACGAAAAGGACAGAAACTGAAAAACAAACGTGAGAACTGGACAATTCTAAAACCGGTCGCACAGTTGGAAGCTCACTTTGATCTCATCTGCTGTATTCAAACCATCACAGACCACATGACTATCTGCCTTCTTTTAAAAGAACTACTGCGTCACTTCAAGCCATTTTTTGGGGGGTCTCTTTCAGGTATTTTGGGTACCGGAGTTAATCCAAATGACTGTGACTGACAAGTGGGCGGGGCCTGTGGCCAACTCCTCCTCGCCATGTGGACACAACCTGACCAACTGGGAACAAAGTATTGAGAAGATGTACACCTATTTCTATCTGCTGGTCTTCATTCCGGGGCTTCTGCTCAACGCCACGGCGCTCTGGGTGCTCTGCAGACACATCAGGTGCAGCCGGTAACACCAGAACCGGTCCACAATAGTCCTGTCATCATGGCTCACACCACTGCCTGTCTCTCTCCAGGAAGAACACCAAAGCGGTGATCTTCATGATCAACTTGGCGTTGGCAGATCTGGTCCACATCCTCTCTCTGCCTTTAAGGATCTACTATTACTTCACACACGTTTGGCCATTCGGACAAGGCGTGTGCTTGTTCTGCTTCTATCTGAAGTACCTCAACATGTACGCTGCTATTGCCTTCCTGGTAAGCAGGTGGAGAATGAATCATGTAAAAGGCCGATAGTCGTTCAGGGATTTCTCATTTTAAGGCTTCTTTGTCTTGTGCGTCACCACTTCAGACATTAACTTGGGGCTGGCGTCCGTACCAGCCTTCAGAACTGCATGTTTTTGTAAAAGTCATGGCTAAAAAAAGGAGGGGAGCGAATAAAGACGAGCATGCTGCTCTGTGGAGGGACTCAAACTGAAAGCATTTCCAGTCAAACAACTCTTACTTCCTGTAACTGTGGAACTGGGTAACATTCATGTTAATATGTGTATTTTCTCTCTTTTAAGGTGTGCATCAGTATACAGAGGTGTGTCTTTCTGCTCCGCCCGTTCGCCGCTCGCCAATGGCGGCGGCGCTATGATCTGTTGATCAGCATCACGGTGTGGGTGGTGGTCAGCCTGGGGTGCTCACCCTTCATCCTGATGCGCAGCAGCAGCCCCAGCCCCAGCAGTGTCACGCAAGCTGACTATAACATGTCCTTCTCCCTGGAGGTCACCTCAAACCAGCAGCTCATAGGTTCTGCCCACCCTGCGAGTCCAAGCCCCCATGGGTCCGGGCTCCCCACTCAGTTCAGCTGTTTTAAAGACCTGCCCATGCGTCGCCTGCCCGTCTCTCTTGCGGTCACCATGATGGTTTTCGCCGAGCTGCTTGGATTTGTGATTCCTTTTGCCTGCATCAGCTACAGCTCCTTCCTCATCGTCCGCTCTCTGAAGCAAGGACAGACATGTGATGAGCACAGAAGCTCCAGCATCTCCAGGCGCTCCCGACCCCCCTCCCTCAGCATCCAATCGGACTCCTTTCGAGGGAAGCAGACGAACGCGGAGAAGCAGCGCGCTCTGAAGATGGTCCTCAGCTGCTCCGCCCTCTTCCTGGTCTGCTTCGCACCCTACCACATCAACTTCCTGTTTTACCTGATGGTGTCCCAGGGCGTTGTGTCCCACTGTGCCACGGAGCTGGCCGTGCGGAGGTTCCACCCACTCTCGCTGTGCCTGGCCAGCCTCAGCTGCTGCCTCAACCCTCTGCTTTATTACTTTCTCAACGCCGAGTTTAGGCTTCACCTCAGCCGGCGTGCCTCCTCGTCCGTCTTCTCCTCGCTGAACTCCCCCACCCAGCGGCTTTCACCGCGCAGGCTGTTGAGCACGGAGAGCAACTGCTCCGACAGACAGTGGCCACCATCACCCACAGAAGACTGAGGAGATCCGGGGGGGGGGGGGGGGGGGGTTGATGCAACCATCTCGATATTGATGAATCAACAACTACTGTGGTTCCCTTCACAGTGGTCAAGTTTAGTGTAAATAGCATGTAGTGTAAATAATACGAAGAAATAAAAGGCGTTTGGTTTTCGATGCATAAATGGAATCCCGTGGTCTGTGGTCACCCTTAAGTCCTCGTCTCAGCTAACATTTGCTGTACTTCCTCTCAGAAAGTGGTGTTGACAAGACGGTTGGTAACCAGCAGCTACCAGATGCTGCTCTATCTTTTGCATCGATATTGCACGACAACCCGCAGACACGTGCAGCCCACTGCTTGAGAAAAAAAGACATCATGGCTCCCCCACGACAGCATCAGAGTGTCTGAAAGTCTCTCATGAGAAAAAAACTCAACCCCAAAAGAATAAAAAAAAAAAAAATCTATAACAGGCAGATACAGCAAGTCATGATATATGAAATACTTGCTAACCCCACCCCTAACAGGAAACTCACGTGCTAAATACCCTTAGCGAAGACGGGCACCGAGAGAAGAGAATCAGCCATTAAAACAGGAAACAAAATAGAATTTAGCATATCTAAAATGAGAGAGCTCAGGCTAGAGGGAGGGCAGCAGAGTGGGCGTGAGTACAGGAGTAGGCGGTGAGGAAATGGCATGTGTCTTATCTGATGGTCCTGATCTCCTGCTGATGTCGCACAGCCCTGACGCCTGAGGTGAGACGCCGATCCTTCATCTTACCTATGATTCTTTCTTGAAAAAACGCGAGTTAATGCCAAATAAGGGAGCTAAACAGTCGGTAACAGCTGGATGCTTCGAGCATAGAGTCATGCCTCATGGGAGCCCTCACATGTTTCTCTGCTGTGAGGAATTTCTGCTATGGCGCGCTTCTCTGCTCGTCTGGCTGTCCACTAGCGGACAGGAGTAACTATAGTTACACACATCGGTAGGACGGTGATGGCTCTGTGTGTGGAGGGACCCGTGTGTTCACTGTTTTTAACTGCTGAGGCTAAAAGTGACTTTAGCTTGTACCAGCAGTCCAAACCTTTGATGAAACACCTCGTTCCCAGTGACAGACTGGTTCTATTTTTAATATACGTACAAATAATCTAATGTAATGACAAGATGTGCATCAATGAGAATGATAAGACACTTACGCACAGTCATTGAGGCTGCTACCAGGTCCACCGGGGGGTTCCTCTGTGTACAGAGAAGAGCGATAAAAGCACTAGAGCACTCTGCTGGCCTAATGTGACCATCGAAACCATCATTCTTTCCACATTTAAGCCCTAAACGCGGACACAAACAGCCCCGTTAATCCGACAGGATATGATTTTATAGCACTTTTGCCAGCCCTCGAAGTGGAAGAAAGCGTCAGAATTGTATGAACACATGTGTGGAAAGTCATTTTTTTTCAATCATTAAAAAAAAAAAAGATTTATATCGTGAAAAAGACTCAATGGCTTCTGTAAACTGTTAATATAAGCTCAAAGATGTGAAAATAGTGAACACTTTCCATCAGTTGGTGATAAAAGCAGCACGCCTATGAAACCAGATGGCAGATATGACTGTGCGTTTCCACGTGTGAATTGAGGCGCACGCTTTCTTAAACAGCAGTGCAAAACAGATATTTCTCTCAGTTCGGAAGGCAGAAAACTCTTATACTCGTCCGATGGGGGAGTTTGTTAACCCTCAGCTTGATCATGGTATTGGAACGAAGCTAGCAGCAGCTAATATTAGCCTCTTAAAGGGTCAGTCCACCTTAAAATGAAAATTCATTCATGGTCTAATGAGAACCGGAAGAACAGCGCCCCCGCCCTTCTGTTCAAGTCTGGAGCTCCAACAACGTTCTGCACACTCCTACAGAGATGTCACCCACTAACGCAGGACGGAGGAGTGATAATTTGGGTCAGCTCACAAAAGCGGCTGCAAGTGCAGGCGTGAACGCCGAGCGTGGGAGAATCACTGTGGCAAGAACAACCATGCCATGAATAGCGTGTGAGCTGCATTTCGAGGTGTGCGGAGTGTGTGTGTGTGTGTGCCTGTGATGTGGCTGGTGGTGCTGTTTCACTGACAACAGGCTCTTTCTTAATACCCTTGGCAGGAAACTACTGAAATCAGTCTGACTTCACCCCGTCTTCGTAGCAGCCGCCCGTGCTCCGGCGCGTCTGTCGCCGGTGCACAGGCAGTATTCATGAGAAAAGAAACCACACCCCCCCCCAAGCGAGGCATCCTGTTGATTCACAACCTGCATGAAGCGTTGACACCC
The DNA here is from genome assembly GCF_003711565.1 of Takifugu flavidus. Lineage (NCBI taxonomy): Eukaryota > Metazoa > Chordata > Actinopteri > Tetraodontiformes > Tetraodontidae > Takifugu > Takifugu flavidus. The sequence goes on along the minus strand of NC_079528.1, from coordinate 13,055,700 downwards.
TCCTGAGATGAGCCTCCAGAACCAGAGCTGCAACACCCACCTCCAAGAGTACCAACACTCCGTCTACGCTGGGGTGTACATCGTGATCCTGGGCTCCGGGCTGCTGGGGAACCTGCTGGCGCTCTGGGTGTTCAGAGCTTACGTGAGAGAGACCAAGAAGGCCGTGGTCTTCATGATCAATCTGGCTGTGGCCGACCTGCTGCAGGTAACCTCTGCTCCTGCACGACATTAGGAAGCATCTTCTCTCACTTATGTCGAAAAAATGACCTACCTCAGATGTGAAACGTGACCTCTGACCCCTTGTTGCCCCCCCCCCCCAGGTGCTCTCTCTGCCCATGCGTATCTACTATTACCTCAACCACAGCTGGCCCTTCGGGCACTTCCTTTGTATGATCTGCTTCTATCTCAAATATGTCAACATGTACGCCTCCATCTACTTCCTGGTGTGCGTGAGCGTGCGTCGCTGCGAGCTCATCATGCGGCCCCTCAGGAACTCCTCCCCCAGCCGTAAAGGAGACCTGCCCATCTGCGTTGCGGGCTGGCTGCTGGTCTTCCTGGGCTGCCTGCCCTTCCCGCTGCTGAGGACCATCAGCTCCCAGCAGGGCTCCAACTCCACCAACGTGTGTTTCGCAGAGCTCCCCATGAGGGACATCGGCGCTCCGGCCGCGGGGGCCCTCCTGATCGCCGCGGAGCTGCTGGGGTTCGTCATCCCCCTGGTCCTGGTGTTGGCCTGCAGCTGTTTGACCGCGGGGAGCCTGCGGAGGAAGACGGCGGGGGCGGTCCCTGACCAGGGGGAGAAGCGGCGGGCGCTGAGGATGGTGCTGAGCTGCGCCATGGTCTTCCTTCTGTGCTTCGCCCCGTACCACGTCACCATGCCCCTGGACTTCATGGTTAAGGCCAACATCCTGAGCGACTGCTCCATCAGGGGCCTGATCCAGCGCAGCCACCCCGTCACGCTGTGCCTGGCCAGCCTGAACAGCAGCCTGGACCCTCTCATGTACTACTTCACCACGGATGAATTCAGGAGGCGCCTGAGCAAAGTGGAGTTGGCCGACACGTTCAGCAGGCGTCTGTCCTGCATCAGCGGAGGAGAGAGCTTGGACGAATAGACCGTCCACATATGTGAGGATGGATGGAAAATAGGATTTTTTTTTTTTTTTTTTACTATTTATGTTCAAATAAAGACGTGTTTACATTTTTTTTATAATTGGTGCTTTTACATTTCTTTCCTCTGCATGCTTGTTATTGAAGGAAGCAGCTGCAGAAGACAAGTGTGATAGTATCAGCAGCACAGGGAGGGATAAGACAGCAGCCACAAACACTGGCTAGACAGAAATGAACCTTTATTTAGAATCAACACAATAATCTCTCATTACACAACTCTGGTTTTATTTAATTCTCAAATAAGTCAGAAAGTTGACAGAAACATTTTTACAAGCACGGGTCCTGTAGGATTGTCCTTCAGAGTGGGCATCCAATGAGAAAATACTGGAAAATTACTGTCATTTATTTAGCAAAAAGGACATTTTGAAAAATAGTTTTAAGCTTAAGAGCTCCAAACACGGGCTATTTTTTGTGCATTTGTGGAAAAAAAAATTAATCATATGCTTACTCTATAACGATTTAAAATATTGCAGCCACGTGTTAAGAAGCTCGTTTTAGCAGCGATTTGGCTTCGTTTTTTTCTGTCAGGGGAATTAGAAATTCATAAATGAGCATTTTAAAAGAGAGCCGGTGTCTTCGGAAATATTCCCTTCAGCATATTCTCAGTGTGAACAATCATCAATCATGTTTACTCTCATTTACAAGGATTTACACAAACATAAACACTGGTAACAACGGGTGTCGGGTTGTTCGCCATCAGACACCAACAAACACACAGCAGGACAAGAGAGGGCTCGTAGGATCAGGGAACATGAATTAGTGTTGCCCTGGTGACACAAACAACTGCAGGTTGTGACCTATTGCCCTTACAGCAGGTCTACTGGTTCGAGGACAGTAGGTGGACGCACAGAAATGTATTATAATAATGTCTCCTCAGTAACACAAGAATATTCAGTACATTAATAACTTCCACTTTCTCTGGAGGTGTTGCTAGGATACAACACTGAAAAGGTTCACAGGAAGCCGCAGCAACAAAACAAAAACTAAAGAAAGCTAGTGTATCTTAGGTAAGCAGGCTAATATTGGTTAGCAGCACAAGATCAATGGGTTACGACTAAAACACATCAGAGCGGTTCTACCTAACACTGCAACTGAGGTCCACTCATCACTGGAGCTGAAGCAGGAGGGGAAATAAAGTTTCCTACAAAAGTAACGTTCTGCACAAAGGTTCCCACCCTCACCAACGCCCCTCTCAGCGTTCACACACCTACGCTCACACCCCCCCATCAAGCCTTGCAGATTTTGGTCTCCGTCACAAATGTGTTCTCGAAGTGTTGGATGGTGAAACATTCTTCGGCGGAGCGCTTCTGGATACCTCCCCCTGGCAGAGACACACAGAGTCAACTCTTCATTTGAGATGAAAGCGTCTGTACATTCATGCAAGAAACGAGGTCACGACTCTTGTTTCGTTCCTCAGTTATAGGACTGTGACTGGCTGCTAGGACACAGAAAACCACCAAACCCAATGGCTACATGCCAAGCTATACGGCTCTGATGCTTATAAGGAGTAACTATGCACATAGGACAATGTCAAGAATCTGGAGGTAAATGTGATCAAATATTAAAAGGCTCTACAGGTCTGTAAAGTACTGGGGTGTGAGTGAGCACATTCAGGAGTTCCGTGGCTCCACACCTGGCAGACTGGAGCGAGGCTGCATTCTGTACGTTTCCTTTCTATCACAGAGCCGACGGATGTAGAAACCCAGAGGCCTGATATCATCGATGCGCTCGGTCACAACCAGGTCCTCGTGCATCAGGTAGCTACGGTAGGAGCCAGACTGGAAGCAAAAGATGGAAGCAGAGAGGAATTAAATGAGACGCCGCTTTTAGCCTAGTGATAAAATCCAACAATGGAAGCTAGAGGCAAGTGTCAGTCGTAGGAGGTAGCACTAACTCTGTGTGTAAGTGTCTTATTATTCTCACTGATGCACATCTTGTTATCACTTCAGATTATTTGTACATATTTTAAAAATGGAACCATTGTGTCACTGGGAACGAGGTGTTTTATCAAAGGCGTGCGCTGCTGCTACAGGCTAGAGACGTTTTGGTCAGAAGGAGAGAAGAACTCTCGGTTGAAATAGAATTCATGGCAGGTTTCTTTTTTAGCAGTGGCGTATCGTCATGGTGACTGCTCACCGCCAGCTGGGAGAAGAGGTCTATGAGGTCCTGAGGGGGGAGCACCACTGAGGTATTCAGAGGAATCACAAAGCAGGTCCTCAGTGTCAGGTCCAGGTACGCTGTCAGCTTCTACACACACGCACGCACACACACACACACACACACAGTGATGAAGAGGAACATCAGGCATATTAATGGGATCAGAGGTCTGTGACTTCTTCAGTGGCTGGATGGGTTTTACCCTGTTGAAGTCATGGAGGATGTATGCTGGATCTCCTGGTCTGAAACGAGGAGGTGGGACACTGATGACGGCCGTGTTGTCAGAAATCTCCACCTCCTCCTCCACCTGTGGCAGGTAGTATGGCTGGCTCTCTCCTTTACTTCCAACTGATGTGTTGAACTGCATCACACCGTGATACAGCCTCTGGAGAACACAATGAAAACAGCACAACTCTCAAACATCCGGAGTTTGAATAAAATACATCTGTGGAGCTGAAAATACTAATTAGTTTGCCAGATTCACTGCAGAACTTTTAAACCCAGAGTTTGATCTGTGGATTATACGATGAGGTATTTCTACCACTAGGGGGCAGTACTCACATTGAATTGCATACACGTTACAGCAGTTTATGCAATTCTCAAACTAAAGCAGAATTATTATGGTTTGTATCTAAATGTAAGGTATAAATATAACTTGCCTAACACTTTCAGCATATTTAACCAAACCACGACAACACAGTCTTGTTAGCCATGATGATTATAAAGTCGCTTTAATCCTGGCAGAACTATTAAAGCCATTTAATCCCAAACTAAATTGAGTGAATCGGTGAATGAGGCTTCCTCATGCAGACAATGATGGGAGAAAACCAAACTGGTGGAGAAAAACAAACATAAAATAGGTGGTGGCCAGTCCATCAAAAATTATTTATCAACTACAGGCAACACTGACCAATTAAAAATATCTTCATCAAGCTGTAAATTCATCCTCAACAAACATTAAACCCTTCAGCAACTGCAAATTCCCAGGATGTGTCTCACAAACTTATCACATTCCACTTATTTATTGTCGTATTTACTGTATTCTATGTTTACAACGGGGTGCAGAATGGTCCTGAGCGTTGTCTTCCTACAATAACCACTATTAATAACGTTCTAACCTGTGCTGGACACATTTTAGGACCAGATTATTATTAAAATAAATCCTTTTTTGTGTTTACAGTCAGGACTCACGCCGTCTCGTGACTTATGCCACGTGTGTTACTAATGTATAAACTAATGTATAAATGTATAATGTATACCTTAGGAGCGAAGTATCGATATAGGCAGGCCCCCCCCACGATCAGCCCGCTGAGGATGAAGGCGATGCCCAGCAGGGTGAGCAGACAGCGACCTGTGGAGCCCTCGTTACCTGGGGGGGCAGAAGCCAACTCGGGATCCTGCACACGCACACGCACGCACATGCACATACACACACACACACACACACACACACCACACACACACACACACACACACACACACAGAGTGAGGCAGACAGACAGAGAAATCGATAGTAGTGTTCAAATCCTGAGTTGTCGTGATTTTTAACCCTTTATCTTTAATCCTATTGAATGTTCGGCCTATAAGATGACCTGCCAGTGTCTCCCTATGCGGGTGAAATATGGCTCTGCGTGCATTTTAAGCAAAGCACCCTATAAAGCGCGTTTTAAATGTCCTGGTTAGCAGGAGCGTGAACATCTACGCAGCCGTAATTCGCCGCCGCAGCTCGGTTTACAGGCCAGACACCAGACTGGAAGCACATCTGCAATGGAGACCGTTCAGCTCACCTTCACGGCCACCGGCACCTCTTTGCCCAGCGCCTTCTGCGCCAGAGCCGAGTTGAAAGCAATCTTCACCATGGCGAAGAGCAACCGTGAGCTTCTTCAGAGGACAACGGAGCAGAACCTGTCGACGGTGGGCTGTCTTTCGCAGCTCCGGATTGTGACGCAGTTTGCAACCTCGTCTTTGACCAGAGCTTCCGGTCACCGGAGGGGATTAGGATCGAGGCCGATACGGAGAAGAGATGCGATAATTATGATAACAATCCTAAAAAACGAAGAACTGGCATATAATCTAATCACGACGAAAGCTCGAAAACGATAACTTTATTTTTAATGTGGACGGTACCGTCAATACGCAGATAAATGAGTTGTGCTCCAGAGCCCTCTAGTGGCCGCGCGTGGAATCCATCGAAAATCCAACGTGAACTGCACCAAAATGTCTGCATCGAGAGGTTTGGAAGTTATTTACACTTCCAATTTAATATGTCTCCAGTTACACTTTATATACACTATATTACATTCTTCAAAACGAATCAATGTAATGAAAAACACATTTTCAGTGTATGAAGTAGCCTATTCATCTGAGTAAATATTCCACTCTACAAATATATATACCTGTCAGTGTGTCTGTCCACTCATACTGACACACTCAGTATGCAGCCATCACTGCACTGTGGAGTTACTCAGACCAGTGCCAAGACTGTGCGTGTGTGTGTGTGTGTGGGTGGGTGGGTGGGTGTGTGATACTTATCCTCAGTACTGGTCCTCTGCTTCCTCTCTGCACATATGAGTAAATAAACACTTCCCGCTGCACCACTCTAATTCCATGCAACTTGGTGGCATCTCTCCAGCACCTTTTCACTGTAACTGTGCCATATGCATCTGCAGACAGCAGGAGTGAGGCAAGGATATTTCCTCAGTTAAACAGACAGATTGCACCGGTAATTACCACTGAAACGCACATAAACAGAGCAACTAATTTCTGTACCTGACTCCCCCCTCTGCTTTCTCCCCAGACTAACTCTCCCTGAAAATCCTAAATGTTCCTGAAGGCTTGTTTATGGGCTCATCTTACACCGTGTTTGATCTGTTTGCCCACACATGCATTTGTGGATACACACACCAAGCATGGGAAAGAGAGAGAGAGAGAGAAGCTGATCGTAATATCAAGACTGATCAAAAGATTTAGACTTAACAACGTGGAATTTAATAGAGGAAAAGAAAGAGGTAGAGAGCTAAGCATGTTCTTCTTTTAGGTGGGTGTGTTGGGGTAGAGGTGTGGATGCAGGACCTGGATGGGATGAAAACACAGGTGGAGTCACACAGAGAAGTGGTGCAGTCTACACTTTCTGATGCTTGAGGGGCTTTTTCCAGGAGTTAACAGCACATTAAACATCGAATTCATTTCAGTTTACATGTCAAACTTTCTAAAATCTCTTCTGGGGTGATTTTAGTTGTCTTACGGATACAAAGGGTAGAACACATGAATGCTGGACCTCGATGTCATGCAGAGGCAAACAGTGGCCATCATAATGGTGGAGAACAGACATGTATGATGAGAGCAGATGCCCAGTGGTCTGCAGCACACGGCCAGTAAAAACAAGGAAAATATAGCCGGTGTACACAAGCATATATGCCTATTTATATACACACAACCCCAACGTCAGCAAAATATGAACATCTGCAGAGATGTTGGTTTGGTGAAGTGAGAGAGAAAGAAGCTCTCATGCATGACATCACCCACACACAAGCCAAATATGACACACACACACCTCATAGATTTTCATCAATTTAAAAACCAGACATCTGAAGCCACAAGTGACTCTGTGCCTTTCTCACTATAGCCATACAAGTTGCACGCACGCACGCACGCACGCACGCACGCACACACACACACACACACACACACACACAATCTCCATGGTAACAGCTTGCCACAGAGTTTGAGTTCAACCAAAATGTTAGGGCGCATTTCATAACGTCACTGATATGTTTTCATGTGTACCATCATAATCACTCGAGTGGCAAAGCATTTAGTGGTCAGACAGACAGACAGACAGACAGGCAGGCAGACAGACAGACAGACAGGCAGGCAGGCAGGCAGGCAGGCAGGCAGGCAGACAGACAGACAGACAGGCAGGCAGGCAGGCAGGCAGGCAGGCAGGCAGGCAGGCAGGCAGACAGACAGACAGACAGACAGACAGACAGACAGACAGACAGGCAGGCAGGCAGGCAGACAGGCAGACATGGAGAGCAGGGACAATGCTGCTTTAGGTCTCCTAATCAGCATACTTCACACTGTCATGATCCTTGCCTCACCCCACACACACACACACACACCACACACACACACACACAGACACACACACACACACACACACACACTCTCTGTCTGTTAGGTTGGAGGGGGACTGTTGTGGACAGACAGTTTCAGGTCTCTCCAGATGTTTGTTTTTGTGTTTAATCAGGGTTCTGGCTGTTGGACTCAAGAACATTGACAGACCTGTCCCTGATTCCCTCCTGCACTGTCCTGGTTGTGTGTTTAGGATCTTTACCTTGGAAGGGGAACCTTCGGCCCAGTCTGCAGCCCTGAGCTGTCTGGATCAGGTTAACAATAAGAGGATGTCTCACTGATCAGTGAGGGGAGTTACCTTCTGAAACTTTCTCCCATCTGCTGACAGGATCGTTGGAGCTCCGCCTGAGTGACCTCTGGGTTTTTGATCACATTCCTTATCTTTTCTACAGATTACTCAGTCTGGCTGGACCCATTTCTTCTGACCTCATGGTTTGGTTTTTACTCAGTGTCCAGCTGTGAGACCTTTGACAGACAGATGTGTGTCTCTCCAACTTATGTCCAATCAATTGAATTCATCACAGACGGATTCCCATCAAGGCGCTGAGACATGACAAAGATGATCAGGACAAACTTTAAGAACCCCAGATAGTAACACATCATATCGAAAATGTTCTGTTGAGTACATTTGAAAATCCTTTTTTTACTATTTATACTTTGTCAGTCTGGGTTATTGGATGTAGATTACAGATTCATGTTAGCATAAGATCAGAATAACAAAATGGAAAACTTTTCAAATGCACTGAACAGGCTCCTTCACCAAACACGTGGATTTGAGACAAGGGTGACAAATGAGTCTTTCCTCTTGAGTATCGGCTCAAAGCCGCCTCCTGTCTCTGCACCTCTGGCCCGCCCGTCTTCACACAGTCGTCTTGGCTCTGCTCACATGAACGTAATCACTCCCTGATGAAGACCGGCTTGTGGGTGTAGCAAAGAGAAGGACTGAACGGCACCGAGGCTACAAACATTAGCACTCAGATCAAAAAAGCTTGATGATGTATCCAGTGTCATTCATCACTGTTGCCACTATACAGCATATCCACATGTCCGGTCCTCTTTAGGTTCTGTGATTTTTCTAAACGATAGATTAAATCCTTCCTATTTGAATATTAGATTAAAAAAAAGTTGTGCTTTCTTCGTCACAAATCAAATGCCACTCACACTGTGTTGTTCATCTGCTTCACACAAATATTTAGAAAGTTTGGGGGGGTTCATATAGACTTTTTCCCACTAATGTTGCTAGCTGAGGTATAAAAGTGGAAAAAAGATCGTTGAAATTTGATGTTAAAGCTTGGCAGTGAAGGAGCGGACAACTGATTTCAAAAATGTGTTTTGAAGGACAACTGGGTGTAGGTCCATGACAGGTAGGAAGGGAAAAGTGGAGAAATCAAACAGAGGATGAAAGGAGCTGAGCGAGTGTGTATCTGCAATATTACTGAGGGTTAAACTCTGGGGACATTACCTCATCAACAAGAGACAGCTCCAGAGTGCTACATGCACACCTCAGACATGTTGACTTAGTGTACACACACACACACACAACACACACACACACACACACCACACACACACACACACACACACACCACACACACACACACACACACACACCACACACACACACACACACACAACTGAAATGTAGCCAATAGTATCACAGTCTAGTCGAATCACTTCCAGATCCAGTGACATCACCTCTGTCAGGTTCACAAATGTGGAAGAAAGACACACATACACACACACACACACACACACACACACACACACCACACACACACACACACACACACACACACACACACCTGTCAATCCATTCTTATGCCTTAATGTCCATTTTATGAAATTACAGTGTTTTCTTCACTGTCATTGTTTTGGAGGGTCTGAAATCTTCTAACACAACAATGGACAAATTAGAGGGTTTAATGTACATCAATCAATCAATCAATCAATCAATAATCTTTCAAATGTTTGCTAGATTTGCTTTTAGTTTCACTCTACTGTATTTTCAAATATTTCATGTACATTTAATGCTTTGTAATATACTTTAAGCACCAAAAGCTCAGAGTCCATCATCAAGTATTCATTTGTCTGCTAGTTATATATATTTTTTATATATGTTATTATTAAGCTACTACGCATCTCTAAATTCACTGTGCTGTGTGTGGTCTTTTAGAGACTGAGACAAATTTATTTATGCCTCCAATTCCTAATTCCTCAACTCAGTTCTAATTGTGTGTGTGTGTGTGTGTGTGTGTGTGTGTGTGTGTGTGTGTGTGTGCACACGCGTGTGTGCGTGTGTGTGTTTTAATGATTGAGGTGGATTTAAGAGGAGTAAGCTGCTAGAATTGATGACATCCCCATCAGCACCCCATGTCTCGCCATGTCAAAGTTCACCACGCTAGAGAGAAGACAAATGTGAGCTCTGTGTGTTTGTGCGTGTACGTGTGCGTGCGTGCACGCGCGTGTGTGTCTGTGCGTGTGCCTTTTCCTTCCTCCCTCAAAGGTCTGAGCTCAGGTCAGGATGTAGTTATGGAGCGCTAATTTGAGAGCTGTCTGATTGCAGGCTTTGTGTGGGCCCCAACCCAACGTGCTTACACACACACACACACACACACACACACACACACACACACACACACACACACACACACACACACACACACACACACGTGCACGTTTTATTAGTTATTAATCTATCAGGTGTCATTAAAAGAGGAGGTGAGGCTGATTGGAACCAGGGGGAGCCAGAATGATGTCAGACAAATGTATTTCGGCTCGACTGTGATCGTGTGTCTTCCCTTCATCAGACACATCATAGCTGTTTGGCTGACGGACAGACAGACAGATAAAAGTGCAAAATTAGGCCTACATGGAATATGCGTCCAACATGTGAGCCGCAGTGTGAGGGCTGGTGATTGGCAACAGCATTTTTTTTATCATAACAGATGGGGACGAGCTCCGACCTGAATGTCACCGAAGCTCTGAAGGTGGACGTGCACCTCTAAAGCAGAAGCATGTGTTCAGAAGGAGAAAAGCCGACAGTAGTTCTTTCAGCCTCACACGTACAAACTTTCACATCGTTTAGTAAACACACACAAGCTCGTCTTTGGCAGACATGCTGTTGTTTAGCAATGACAGTAATCCTTTAAGGAGGGCTGTTTCCAGGCTAAGAGTGGATCTCTTTATTAACACTGACGGAGGCTCATTATCTATAAATACAGGCGGGAGCTACTAATAAATCATTTCTCATGGCCCCGATAGAGCTCTGACCACAAGGCATTAAGGCATTGTGAATTCAAACCACAGGTTGGCAGGCGCGCTTGCTGCATGTGTGCGTACGCTAGCGTGTGTGAGTTACACCACACTTTCACAGGCAGGATGATGGGGCTCACACTGGGATTTTGATTGAAATAGCATGTTGTCTTTTGAGTTCCCGTTTCTGGCCCAGCTTGAATTACAGCGTCTCGGCGGAGCTGCAGAAAGTCTTTGCGGAGTGGGAACAAAGTCAGGACAGCAAAAGCTCGTGAAGACTGGGAAAGGCTGAGGAGATTTGAATCCCAATTTTAAACAGGATTCATTGTTTTCTCCAACTTGCACATTACAATCTCAAACAGGCTGAGGCATGCTCCATCAGTTAACCAAACCTTGTCTCATTGGTCTAAAATGTCCATTTTACTTTATTAATCTTATTATTATCATAACAAATATAACAAGTAATGTTTTCCCCCCCTATTACCAGAATATATACAGCATTCTTTATTCATGTATGGAATTTATGTTTAATACGACTAAAAAATATTTCTCCATATGTTGCTATAGTAAAAGCTGTTGCTAATAACATTAATCAGCTATGTGATACTGTGGAAGTATAGAATCAATAAAGTGCTGCAAAATAAACATTGAAATGTTGTATGTTTACTTTAATATAAATGCTAATAAACTCGGTCAGCAAAGCTGTTTGATGAATAACAAGGAATGTGGTTTTTATATGGCGTAATGAACTTTATTTTAGTAAAATGAAAGGATCAATCTTTCTGATCGTATCTCCAGGAGAGTGGTAGTTGTGGGGTGATGGTGACGGCTGCCCGTGTGTCATGTGTAACAACCCAGAGTGTAAATACTGGATGTGGAAATGTGCCTCTCAAGCTGTAGCTTGTTTAACAGATAAACTCAAACCAGCTCGAGTTTGAAGAGTATCACAATGATTCTATATGAACAGACTGCACTGATCATTTTGCTTGTTTTCTTTTATTGTGACTGAACTTTATGTGTCAGAGCTGCATTTATGTACTGAAGATCTTAAAACGTCAGTATACGGAAGCTTTTGTCTCTTTTAAAAAAAAAGATTCAACTTAATACATATTTTTAAGTTAAAATAACGTCTGCTTCTTGCAGTCTGGAAAGAATAGTGCAGTGTTTCCTCTCATTCTTCGCAAAGTTCAAGCCGTCCCAGCTGTTGTCTCCTCCGCTGCAGGACAGACGGGCTAAACACTGACAGTTCGACCTTCCCTCGCAGGTCACTCCTGTTCTGACAGCAGCCGGTCCAGTTTGTAGTCTCCTGGTCGACCAATCACAACCTGCTCCAGGACCGGTTTAAAGAGATGAGAGATGAAAGGTCCAATTAAGGCCTCCTGGAAGTATTCAGCATGTACCCCGCCCTGGTCTGCAGCGCCTCTCTTGTCTGTCCTGTACCGCGCACAGCTGTGATTGACATGTGAATTACAGCGTGTGGTGGCGGTAATAAGAGCAGTACCCGGGCCGGCTACCCGGCCAGCAGTCATTCCCTGCTGGCAGGGCCTGAAAGAACTGCTGCCACCATCTGAAGAAGCAAATTAAAATGACAAGCTGACTGTTAAAGAGCTGCAGATTTCTCACATGATTTTTTTTTTTTAATAAAAAAATCTGGTGGCTCTGCCAGATCTTTCTTCCCCTCAATTCATTCTACCTTTTTCCCCCCAACATTTTTGCTCTTCTTCCCTCTGACCACATCCAGATATATGAAACCCCTCATTTATCAAGGCAATCTAAAAACAATTCCTCTCTTTTTTGGCATGACTTCAACTTTACAAAAAAAAATGGGTTGAACTCAGAAAGATAGGAGACATGCACTCATGCACAAGATAAAGTGTGTAACTGAGCGATGCCTCCTATACATGTAAATACCAGTTTCATTGATGTTAATACTTAGAGCTAACTAAAACAACACTATTGCACACTTTTATGCATTCTTTTATCCAAACAGTTCAATGGAAGGTGTTATTTACACATTATGGCATTAGGGGATTACACTCTAACACTCTGTGGGTTACTTTTCCATCCACACGCATCCCTCTGGGGTAGAGAGCTGCCAGTCCGAGCCCTCACTCCGAGGAGCTGATGAGGCCGAAGGGAAGCGAAAAGGCACCCCAACTGAAGCCCCTCTCACGCAGAGTCTGACTCTCATTATCAATTATGGCTGTTTTTGTTTCATTTTACCGCGAGCAGTTACTGGCAGCTGGGGACAGAAGGAGAGACGAAAAGGCAATTTTCATCAAACAGAATTACCCATCAAAACCAGTGAGATGAATGTGCCGGGGAGTCGCAGCGGGCCTCCTGGACGCAGTGTGGAGAGATGAAGATCTATGCCTTTAATAGGAAGCATGGGATGACTAAAGGCTGAGAAACGGGGAGAAAGGGAAGATCATTCACAACACAGTTGTGGTGAAGGGGGGTGTGGGAGGGGTATCTTGGCACACGTGTTTCTGTCTTCTCATCTTGCCCTGATCCCTCGTTACCCGCATGGCACGGCTGAGGCAGAAGCAGCCAGTAAAGGCTCAGTGCTGTCGCTCATGAGCCATTAAATCTTCCTACACTGTGGGCAGACATCACGAGGCTTCCCTGGCCGCGAGGGGAAGCGAAGGTGCCACGCAGACGATTTACATCAGTCAGTGGTCACAGCTCAGTCAGGAACTCTGCATAGTCCTTCTCTGGCTCAAGTCGGACTCGAGCCCATCACACATCTTTGTCGACCGTGTCGTCCGACGCTCCCAGAACCTCCACAAACAAGGCGTCACCACCCAGCAGCCATCACCGACATTCTTCTCGGGCGTGTGCTCACTTCCAAAGAATATTCCCAGCAGTCAGATGTGCGTGTTAATACGGTGTGTGTTGCTGTGATATTCCTGCGGGTGATGGTGTTCTGCCAATAGAGCAGAAGATAGATAGATAGATAGATAGATAGATAGATAGATAGATAGATAGATAGATAGATAGATAGATAGATAGATAGATAGATAGATAGATAGATAGATAGATAGATATAGATAGATAGATAGATAGATAGATAGATAGATAGATAGATGTTACTCTTACAATATCAGATCTACACATTTTTTTCTTTTTTTATTATTTTAATCTTACTTATTTTAATGAATTGCGCAATAAATGTCCACAAATCACAGCAGTCAACAGTAAAGTTGTGGTTCCTGTATGCTGGTGTTGGGATATGTCTGGGGCTTGATTTTAAATATACCAGCAATGTACAACAAAAAGACGTTTAAATTGAATCGAGTCCAGAAATGTTGTCCGGCGGTGGTGACAGAGAACGTGTAGTTATCTATGAGCGATTCATCAGGCGCCCCTTTGAGGTGCACACTGACCCCTCCGATGAATCTTTTCAGGGGCCTGTGTGGTTCTGAGGGTGGCTCTGTGACACTCAGAGAGCCGGACCCCCTGAGACGGGGGACACGACAGAGTGTATGAGTTGCAGATGTTATATTAAGCACACACATGCACACACAAGCTGATGACATGAGAGGGTCAGTGAATTTGTCACTATGTAATGAGCCGAGTAGCTAGAAGCTTTGACTGTCTTTGTTGTTTCTGTTAAACCCTTTGTGGAACTAACTAGGATGATGCTGTCTGTGAGAAGAGCATGTTTCCCAGGGGAGCCTTCCATTGTGTCTGAGGACTCACAGTCCACACGGAGACACACTGAGCGTATGTTCCACATTCACAACTCCCATGTCACGGTACGGAGGGTGGTGGTTTGACGTTTGGCAGTGTGTGGGCAAACACTATAGCAGCACATGCCCAGAATAACCTTCACACAGACGCATAAGTGCAAAAACACAACACAACACACACACACACCCATACACACAACCACTAACTGCTCAGCATCACGAGCCAACTTAAAACAAACCATCAGGGGGCCCTGTCATATCCACTCAGCACTGAGCGACAGAAAGACATGCCTGTTTATAAACACACACACACACACACATGCACACATACACACATTCATTTGTGAGCACGTGTACAGTAGAGCCAGACGCCTACCAATGACTGGTTGTGATTACTCTTCAGGCACAAGTACCCCTACCCTTCACACACACACACACACACACACACACACACACACACACACACACACACACACACACACACACACACACACACACACAATATGGCAACATGAAGGTGAATGCTCCAATTTATGCCATAAATAAGTTACTTAAATGCTTCATTTCCCCTTTATCATCTACTTTTCATACTGCCTCTACCCTTCACAAATGTCTTGAAGCCATTAAGTTTGTATTTCAACGCAATTACACAGCAGTGAGTGACATTCAAACGGCCGTGGATGCGCGAATCAACATAACGCGTGCGGGCCTGGAGGCACAAAATGATCGGAAAGCCAAATTGCAGCTGCTCATCCAACTTCCGCAATCACTGAAACCTGAGGTCCATGTTAAATTGGATCTGAGTCACATATTTCCGCCAAGCGTGTGTGTTGTTCTTAATAAGAGGAAACACGTGTGCCAAACAGCCATGAATGGGACAGACGCAGTCATAGTGGATTAAGATTCATAAACCGCATCTGCACCAGCCTCATTACTCGGTCCATATCACAAAATCCCACGACCGAAGATTTAAGAGCTGAGTGACAACGTGACAACACGGAAAAAATAATGTCTCAGACTCAACATAGAGGGGGCCACCCTTTTTCGTTCTGTGACGAGGCAGCGGATGACCTGCGCGCGGAGATATGCTGTGTTATTTCTGTTCCGTCGTTTTTAGGCCAGGCCGCGCGTTTAAGATTCTTCTGTTACAATATGGGGAGAAAACAACGAGTCGGGAGAGAATAAACAAATCCAAACCTCAGTCCCGAAACAGGTTTATGATGACAGAGAGCATGTGATTCTGGTTGGTCATACTTCTCCATTTCCCGGCTGTTGTCGGAGATTTCCATCACCAACCAAACCAACCGTGCCGTAAACACAGCGCTCATTTGTTTTCTTCGTGCGGCAATTATATCATGTGATTAAAAGACATTTTAAATAGAGCCTTCTCTGAATTTTATTTGTGTAATGCGGATCTATTTCATGCCGCGCAGTAATGTAATAATCCCAAGCTGTCATTACGCTCCAGAGTTTCCCCGGTGCGCCAAACTCCATCTGATCTCCTTATTTATGAGAGCCAGACTGGCGCACACCCTCACCGGGCACAAGGAACACCCACTGGTGCCCCTGGGGAAGGGGGGGGGGCGAGGCACAGCTTTCAGTGACGCTTTTAAAATGAATATGGCAAACTTTAACAGAGTTCCCTGTAGATACGTTACCTTCGACATGGCAAACAAACCACGACTCCCAAATCTTGCCCGGTGTGTTAAAATGGCGGAGATTTAGGAGAATTAGGATCTTTTTGAGTTATCCTTTTTTTTAGTTTTAGCCTTTTTAAGCCTCTTCTCCAATGTCGGCACACAAAAAAGCGTTAACAATCGTTTACTGCAGATTTTCGGACAGATAATAATGAATGAAAATGCTGGCAAATGCGCAAAAGCGCCTGTTCTGCTTGATGACCAAAGGGCACGGACGTGCACACAAACAGACACACAGACGCGCGCAATTCCTTTACACATGTTAATAAAATTATCGGGTACTACAAAAAGATAGAAAAAAACAGGCTATTAAAATGGTGTGTTTTCATTTTCTTAGATTTTAGATTTTGAGGTGAGGATGTCTATTATTCACATTTCTACTCCAGGCCCGTGCGCTGGAATGTCCGCTGCGCTTTTCCCTCCCTCTTCATGACGCGCAAAGGGGAAGCAGAACTCCTATAGCCATCTGAGACACACAGAGAGGAAACACTGGAATGGACCAAAGAGGAGAGGGGAAATGTTGTAGAGGATAGACGTGCCATTAATCAAGTCTTTGGGTCTGGCAGAACAGGTGGGAACAGACGGTATCAATTACGCAGCGTCACAGAGCCGCCGTGAGCGAGAAGTGTCTCCCTGCGGTGCTGCTGCTGCTGCTCCTTCGGACTTTCTGGATGAGCTCTGACACTGAAAACTTCAGCGGGACACAGTTAGCTTGCAGACGAGGCGCGGGAGGAGGTGGTCTTCGGCTAAGATGCAGGGTCTGAGCTCCCGGGCTCACGCGTTTTCGGTGGAGGCGCTGGTCGGGAAACCCTGTAAGAGGATGAAAGTAACGGACGAGTCGAGTTTAGCTGCCGGCAGCAACACGAGTGTTTTTAATGGTGAGCCAGAATGATCTTTGGGCTTTTGAGAACATCTAACAGCACTAAATGCTTTGACGTGCTTTTTGACATGGTAAACAAGACAAAATGTAGCGCATTAAGAGAACCGCAGTTGTATTTGTTCCCTGACACCATTCATCACGATTGAATATTTATTTATCTTCAGAGTTCATCATATAGAACATTGGGGGTAGATGTGCACAGAGTTTGCGCGATGGAGTAATAATTTATTAGTGATAATTCCACCACTCTGTTTATGCAAATGTATAGGCCTTAGAGATTGTCCTGTTGGTCAAATGAAGAAAGCCGCTTCTTCAGCGAAGAGGACAAAGGAATCAAACTGTGACCCGCCGAAACAGACCGACACATCGGGGGCTGATCAGCTTGATCCCGACGAGGAGGAGAACAAGCCGAAAGCGAGCGACAACCGCCCGGACAGAGAAGTCCGAGTAGAGCTGCAGGGATCCGAACTGTGGAAGAGATTCTACGAGATCGGTACCGAAATGATCATCACCAAGGCTGGGAGGTGCAGATGAAGATTTACAGATTTTATCAGCAGATTTTTACAAGGCTTTTGTTTCTCTTGTTGGAAGAACTAACAGGCCGCTAGAATAAGGAATAGGCCCACATGCACTGAAACGAAGTTTGTCTTATTGAGTGAGATTTATCTGGACAATTAAATTTAAAACACTGACACTTTTCGCACTTTGTGAATCAGTTTAATAGAGCAGACCTCATCTCGCGTCCTGGGCCTCCCAGGATTTGAGATTTTCACTTTAAATAAGCCAGGAGGAAGAGGGGTCAGTGTAAAGAATATTACAACTACGTGTTCACGTGAAAAGGTCTTAGAAATTAGCAAAATTCAAATAAATTCTGACAGCCCAAATATGTGAATTGCTTTAATGAATTGAAGTTTGCGTGTAGAAACATGCTTACAAGTTGCTGTTTACTTCTAAATATTTTGGAATCAGAACAGAAACGATGCATCCTTTTTAGATTAAATTTTCTAAAATACATTTTAATTTCTGGGTATGTTAAATTTATTGTTTTAAAAGGCACGAAGATGTTCTTTATTTGTTTATTGTATCTACGTTTATTTTAATTATTTTAATTACAGTTTAATCTCTCGGTAGTTCGGCTTTACTGTGCCGCTATTAATATTTAGATTCCGACAATTTAGTCATGCAAAATACTTTCTGGTTCTTCACGAAAATGTTCTAATGGCCTCACTGGGTACCACAGCTGTTCTCTGAATTTGGACGTTGCATACGGCAGCAAATTGTAACTGGGTTAAATATTGAAAAATACGCATTTAATTCGTTTGACTGTATTTCCCAGTTCATAACGAGCTCTCTCTCATGTCTATAGGAGGATGTTTCCGTCGGTGCGGGTCAAAGTACGCAATCTAGACCCGTGTCAGCAGTACTACATCGCGATGGACGTCATGCCCGTGGACTCTAAACGCTACAGGTGCGTTCACGTGTCTCAATTTAACCAAACAGCTTTAACCTTCAGTTCATTGATCCGTGCTCGCTCCCAGGTATGTGTACCACAGCTCGCAGTGGATGGTGGCCGGGAACACGGATCACTCCTGCATCTCTCCGAGGCTATACGTGCACCCGGACTCGCCGTGCGCGGGAGAGACGTGGATGCGTCAGGTCATCAGCTTTGACCGCGTCAAACTCACCAACAACGAGATGGACGATAAGGGACATGTAGGTAACCGATGGTCTCCCTCTCTGTTTCTGTGACCAGCTGATCACAGACATTTAAAAACACACATTTCCATAGAGGTGCCACTCCTGTATAGTCAATTAATTGCCACCATATTGAACTGTATAGTCAATATTTAAATGCTGAAGGAAGTGGAAAGCTGCTGAACTTCCTGTGAAGGCTCAGTGATGCACAGATGTGGCAGATGTGGTGATTGTGGAGGCTTTTCGCTTGATCCATGCGTTTATAAATATACCCTAGAATTTGTCATTCCGGAACACAGTGATGGAATGGAAACACGGCTGAATCACTGCAGCTGAAACTCTGTAAAACAGCACCAACAGCGTGGTCACTCATGACCTAGTGGCTTCCACAGAAAACTGTTTTTCCCTAAAATAGTGTCAAAATAAGTCCATTAAACACATATAGTGTACTGTTTTTCCACATAATATTCAAATGATCTCGGATTTAACAAACAGTGATTTCATTTTTACTGCAAAATGAAATGATTTGCGATGTTTTAATTTCCAAATACCAATTTTTTTAGATGTTAAGGTGGTGACATCTTTGTTTTTATGGCTACGTATCACAGACTTGTTCAGAGGGCGTTCTCAAATTTTCATTTATGCGCAGAGATCAGGTTTTTAGATGTTACCTCCGCTTTGATCTACATACATAAGTCATTGCAACACGTAGACAACTTCATCCAGTTGAGTTTTGAAGACAAACATGAGTCATTCGTGATTGCTGCTTAATCACGATTGGTTGCATCTTTGTCCGTTTGGAAATCTTTCAGTTCTGGACAAAACAAGCAATTTGATGAGATCACTTTGAGCTTTAAGGAGTCGTGAGCAATTACGATGATAACTTTGCCCTTTTGACATTTTGTAGACCGAGTGATTCATTTGTTTGTTGTAAAACAATCTTTAGATTAATAGTTTGCAGACTCAGCGGTTTAACGGCGCTGATTTGACAGTAATATTCGAAACATCATCTCCTCATCCCTGCAGATAATCCTACAGTCCATGCATAAATACAAGCCACGTGTGCACATCATCCAGCATGACCCGCGGGTGGACTTGTCACAGATTCAGTCGCTGCCTGCCGAGGGAGTGCACAGCTTCTCCTTCCCAGAGACCGAATTCACCACAGTCACAGCCTACCAGAACCAACAGGTACAGCGACATCCTGATCCTTTCAAGCACAATTTGGAAAAAACAACATTCTTACAAATCCCAGCTGGAGGGTTTGAACACATTTAAATTTCTGTTGCAAAAGTTGAAAAGATAGATTTTGATACAAAGAAGCAGAAATAGCCATGACAAAGGCTGCAGGAATACTAGAATTCCACAGAAATAGATAGAAATGGAGATGGGAATCTGCTTTGCTGCATAAAAATACTCTGCCTTATTTCTATTTTTCTTATATAATTGAAACCAAAAGTCTGGTCCAGTCAACTGTTTGCATTTAAATCTCCTCAGTAGAACTCTGACATCTGCAGTTTTCAGATCTGCTGCTGAGTGTGTCTGAGGGTCATGACCCTGCTGTAAACCATCATTTCTCCAGCAACAAAGCCTTCGGTGGCACTTACCAGGTCTTTTCATGGGGCATCACTTTACAGCCAGCAAACGTATTATTACAGAAGCTTAATAACGATCTGTGACCAGACCAACTACCCAGTCCCCCGGCCCATTAAAGAACCAAATACCCTCGTCAGTAAATGTAGAAGTGTTTTCCCAAACTTTTGGCTCAGTCCAACCCGAGTTCCTTTTTAGCTCATCACATTGTCTCGTCCACTCTAATGCGGGCCTGTTTTTCTCTCCTGGGCAAGATCACAAAACTGAAGATTGACAGGAACCCGTTTGCCAAGGGCTTCAGAGATCCAGGCAGGAATAGGTACGACAAACCTCACCAACCACTGACAGAGATTTTTCTTGACCAAAGGGCTCAAAAGGGATTTAAGGTTCAACCGCTGACATGTGACACCACATAAAACCTTCAAATCAAATTCCACAATGTAGTAAAGAATCTCTCCCCTAAAAGAGTGAACATTTAAATACTTGGACTAACAGATTCCCTGGTTTTAATGTGTGTGTTTGTGTAGAGGGGTGTTAGATGGCTTGTTGGAGTCGTATCCCTGGAGAGGTCCTCTCAGCTTGGACCTAAAACCTTTCACTGTCCTTCAAGGTATTTTCATTGCTCCTCTCATCTGGTCTCGCCTTCAGACTTTTGGAAATAAAGTTTTCTGTTCACTTCTGACAGGAGG
Source organism: Takifugu flavidus (assembly GCF_003711565.1). NCBI lineage: Eukaryota > Metazoa > Chordata > Actinopteri > Tetraodontiformes > Tetraodontidae > Takifugu > Takifugu flavidus. Next base: position 13,034,747 of record NC_079528.1, on the reverse strand, counting down.
CGCCGGTTCGGCGTCCGGCAGCATGAAGAGCATCCTACCTCTCACCTCATCTTCATCACTTCATCCGTTCTCGGCACTCTCCTGCCAGGACACCCTGGCTCTTCCTCTCTACAAGGCCTCCACCCTCCCCTCACCTGGCTCCCCACTGCCAAGAAGAGCATTCTCTCCCCCTGCGGCAGAGAGGCTGAGAAGCCTGCCACCACTGTCTCCACTGACAGACCTCCCACTCCTCTCAGCACTGCAGACCAAGAAAGCTCCTCACTGCCGAGACCCATGTCTTCACAGCTCTGCGGGGAGCTCCCCCTGCCTGCTCCCGCTCCACGGCCCGCACGGGCCCTCTCTCCTCCCCCGCCTTTCTGACACAGTGGGCCCCTACTGTCTATACCGCTACAGCATCCCCCTGAATCCGCAACTCACAGCTATTTCCCGGCACGCTAAACTAGAGGACACCACAGACTGTCTGCTGCGCCAATCTCCATGGCACCCAACCACCAACCACTGCCTCTGACAGCTGGACTGCATTTCTAGGCACCCGCCCTTTGAGTGTAGCTCCCAGCAGCATAACAGCAAGGAGCAATAAAAACAGAACTGCGGGGACTTTAAAACAAAAAAATGTCCTGGACACTGTGTTGGATCAGCAGCACAAAGACTGAACCTGGTCACACGTCGGCCAGAAGCTCCAATGTTGCGAGCAGACATGTAGACAGCAGGATATTATTTTTAATGTATTCAGCATAAACTTTATGAGTCGTAACGGTGTTGCCAAAGATCATCAACAGTAGGACCTGAGGTATGTAATAAAAACAGGCACACAGATGGATGATAAAAGGACCAGAAGTGACCATTAAAGTATTTCTCTTTTCCTACACTCACCAGCATTCAAAATTATATTCTCCTAAGTATATATATATATATATATATATATATATAGAGAGAGAGAGAGAGAGAGAGAGAGAGAGAGAGAGAGCTTAATTGAATTCACTTGAACAGTTGTGCAATCTTTTTCGCTCTGTTGAAACATGTTGAACTGTTGAACAAATTGCTTTGTTGAAGGAATAACAGAATTTCATCGGTACGCTCTGACTTCAGGAACAGCTGCCAGGATTCAGATGGCCGGATCCCATTCCTGTACCTAATTTCTAATTACAGGACTAATCAGAAAGGAATGGAGGGATTGGGAGGGGGGGATGTCAATACAGGCCTTTATTGGACACAGCCTATAACAAATTAGAATCAGAAACATTTGCCGCCAAAGTATGCTGAAAAAAATAACAAAACCAAGAACAAAAGTTGTCATGTTAAAGTTGTTGAGTGGTCAGCACGAACTTAAACCCCAAAAAAATTCAATTTCAGAAACTTGACAAAAGTTTGCAGAAGAGTGGAAACCTCTCACCACTGCTGGCCAGCATAATTCCATGGTTTTTTTTTTTGTGTCCGTACCAAAAGGGGGCACGCCCGTTTAGGCGCTGCCTTCAGCTCCGACTCCGACTCCAATACCCCGTCCCCCCAGCTCCAGAGCATGGAACAGCGGTTTAGGCAAAGCGAGGGAAATGGCCTGTTTCCCGATAAATGGTCATAACCAAACAGCAATTTACTTGTCATGGCCGAGCAGGGCGGCGAGCTGGTGGCTAATTCACGTTGGACATGGAAATAGCAGGAAGGAGTTAATTGAGGAGCCCGGGCTGGCGATGGCCTGTGTTCCTCTGCAGAGTCAGGTGCCCTGCTATCAGACAGCCTGGCCTTTGTCTGCGCACAGACGTCACGTGTGCTGGTGACCTGACACTTTCTGTCATTTCCATGTTTAGATATCTGGGATATTCATTTGAAACTCCGACTAATTCCAGATCTTTCAATTAGATAAATTGCTTTCATAGCAAGAGAGCTGGACTCTGCACCTGCACCTCCACCCAAAGACTCGCTTCATTGCACGATGATGGGCTGGAGTTTCTTATTATTATTATTCAGTTTCAAGACAACGAATGTGTGTTTCAAACAGTGTTTGGAAAATTCCAGTGGAAACAGTTAAAAGACAAGAGGAGATTCACATGCAGCCTTCTCTAGGATTTAGAGAGAATATCATGGTATGTGGTACATAAATATTGTAACCCAGGATTCTTTGTGCTTCCAAAAGCATCTTCATTTAGGATTGAAACATTTTAAAAGGTGCCTGGGGACATTTTAGCTATTTTGTCGCATGACTGCTTCTTCAAAGGTTCCACCCAGGACGCGTGCACGTGAAAAATCAGTACTTGGCAGCACATGTTGCCTCAAAACGTTTGTCTCTGTGTACTTTTTATCAATGGGTCTTTTACACATGTGCACGTTGCCCGTGCTACGTGCACTGAGGCATTTCTTCAGGGTTTGCGAAACACAGCGGCCCTGATCCCTCAAAAGAATTTCACTTTTGATTTGACAGACCACAGAACCATTTTCTCCTTTTCCAAGCTCCCTCTCAAACAAGATCTCACATTCTTTGCAATGTAACCTTTAAAAAAACTGTTGTAGTCCTTATTGCCCTGATTTTAGAAAGGAAGACCTCTTAGGATGAACCTTTCCTCACTGCATTTTGATGTTGCTCATCGTGCAATTTGTGTAAAATTCTTTTTGAATTTTTGAACATTCAACATAATAGCTTTGTAGGTTATTCAGTGGTAAATATTCCTGAGAATGTCACCTTACCAAGCCAGTTTTTCCTTCAAAAATTGGCTTCTAAAAATCCCGCCCTTTTGGGGAATGAGGAGGTTTTTGACTATGTGATCTCCTCCAGATAACTGGGTATAAGACCAAGACTGGCACAGATTTTTCAACTACCTGAATTTGAATGAGGATAAGAGTGCGTGTAAAACTATGAGACTAAAATCTGTATTGACTTCACATTTTCTCAGGCTGTTGATGATTCGCTGTCCATCCATGTTGTTAATTTCCTTGATAATCTGTCATCATAGTCCCTTTGAAGGTGGCGACTGCAATAACATGGAAACTGTGCTGACTGGTGTTTGCAATAACACTCAGAGGGACATTTTGGGGCCATTTTGGAATGACTGACAGGCTGTGAAGGGAGAGAAATCTGAGCTCCAAGTCATTTGTTTCCAATCATGTGAAATGGCCTCCTGAAACAGGAGAGAAGTTCAGCAAAGTACCGGGATGTGTAAATATACTCTACCATCATTAGATTAACACACATCCACACACACACACACACACCCACACACACGTGTCAGTTATCTGTAAATAGCAAAAGCCATACACTCACTTGCAGACGTAAACACGCGTGGACGCAGTCGGCTTCGTGCCCTCCAGCGTTCACTCTGCGCGTTCCTTCTCTTGCAGAGGTTTGAACCTCGTGCTGTTTTCTCTGCAAACTCAATAAAAGATGGTTATTTATCAGGTCGGATTATGAGACGTGACTGAGCTCAGCTGTAAAGTTGAAAGTGAAACCAGCTGTGGCTGAAATTGAATTACACTGAGTGCCTGATGCGAGAAGCAAGGACAGTTTAACAGTTATGTTGCGCCCTTCCGCTCCCGTATCAGACAGGCCTCCAGTCTTGCCAGTCCATTTTCCCTCCTGGATAGTGGAATTCCCGTCCTCACCATACCAGCGTCTCTTAATCTCACAGGCATCCCGGGCTGCAAGCCCTGTTGTGACCGCAGGTCTCACAGCATTCGATCACCAGAGTGCTGACAGAACACGGATCCTTTGATGATTTCCACTGCGCGCGTGTGTGTATGTAGGAACGCTGCGTTGCTGCCACGAGTGTGCCGACTTGGGTCATCAGGGGCGTTGCACAGGCATGCAGTCCCTGAAAGGAGCAGAGGTTATGAGTGGACTAAGTAGTTTAACATGTGTCCTGGCACCTGGAATGCATGTCCATGTCCATGAAATGACCCAAACAGTTCAGGACTCATCAACTGTAAGTCCTCCACATTTCTGAATTTTGACTTCATCTTTGGATGGACACTTTGACCTGTTTCAGCCTTCATCTTAAAACAGGTCAGCGTCTGAGAGAAACCATCTCAAACAAATGAAATCATGATTCAGTGTTTGTTTTCCAGCCCTCCAATAACCTGTGTGAAAGCCACGTTATGGTGTGTGTGTGTGTGGGGGGGAGGGGGGGCTGGAACCTATCACAGCTGCCGTCGGTGTGTACAGCCTGGACCAGTTGACCAGGGCCAACATGTAGAGACAGACAACTGTTGACACCTGAGGCCAATTTAGAGTCACCAGTTCTCCTTTTCCCCAAAACGCCTCTCTGGACTGTGGAAGGTGGAGGGGGACGCCCAGGGTGAGGCAACAGGGACGTCCTAACATAGCCGTTAAAAATGAGGAAACTTTTAAGTGAGGGGACAATTTTCTTTAACTCAACTAACTGATGGTCTTTAAAAACAGAGACAAGAGAGAAATATTATTTTTATGAAAAAGGCTGAATCTAATAAAGATTTAGGATTGTTTTTCTTCAGTACTGCAGAAGATTGATTTTCACTAAAGGCTTTGCTTTTTATGAAATGCTATTATTTTATATTTCACCCTATAAAAGTCAGACATTTTTATTAAAACTACATCGCAGCAATATGGCAGGAAGAAAGTTTTAGGGGGAAGACACGTTTGGATGAATGTGGGGATGAGGAACAGAAGCCATTGTAGTTGTACTTGGGTTCTACAGGTGGGGGTGGGGGGTGGGGGCAGGAGGTGTATAAATCAGTCCTTTCAGAAGAAGAGATATTTATTAACCTCTGACAGCAGGACAGATTGCCTGTACTTCATTTGGGTTCCTGTATATGACAGGTTATCAGTCCTGACACAGATAAGGGGCGATAAGGTAAGAGATGGGGAGGGACTGGGGGAGAATGGTGGTGCTCCGTGGCTGATGTATGGGGTGGCAGATGAGAGAGGGTCCAGGGTGGGGAGAAAAGTGATTTAACGCTGGCCTGTAGTCTCTTCTCCTCTTATTCCAGCCTTGGTTCTTTCATGTCTCAACCCTGGGTCGACCCGCCTGCTGCCCCAGATGGTGCTGTCTGTCCAGGCTGCCCCCTACAGGATATGCCCCCACCCCACCCCACACTCACAAAACCGAAGCTCGCTTAATTGATTTCAGGGAGGAAAGTCCCCCCCCTTTTCCTGTTTCTCTCTCTCTCTCTCACGCACACACACACACACACACACACACACACACGCGCGCTTGATTTGAGAACAGCTCGTGTCCCCAATGCACATAGAGATCCACGCGGCGGCTGCTGTGTGCTGTCAATGCTAATTCAATTTGAGACGCACGAGTGTGACTAACAGCAGACCTGCAGAGTGTTTTACCATATGCACCCCACACACACACACACATCAAACACACACTGCCAGCAGTCACATCCATTGGGATAATTATCCTGTAATTTCAGGGGCACAAATCCTATAAACTGACTGCCACCTTTGCCGTTAGTGTCATTATCAGGAGGCATCATGTCAACAGTTACAACAACCAAGTTCCAAGTTTGCCCCCTTGAAGAAGTCAAGTTCTACACATCAGTTCTGTCAGAACTGATCAGAAGACTGCAGCAAGATGTGTGAACGATTCTGCATTTGAACTTTCTCTCATATTATTTTCCACACAAGTGAGATATAAGGTATTAATTATTGGATTTTTGTTACAATTAAAAGACCAAAACAGCATCATTTAGGGCCCTATAAGAAAAGTCTGCAGCCTAGCTAAATGCTACTATATGAGACAGCACTATTTTGCACTGCTTTTGCTCTCGAGGATGGCGTGGTGGTGCGTAGTCGCCTCAAAACAAGATGGTTCCTTGTTAGATTCGAGCTCCGGTTCTTTCTGTGTGGACTTTGCACATTCCCCTGACGTCTGTGTGGGTTTTCTCTTTATCCTCCAGTTTCCTCCCACAGACCAAAAACATGCACATTAGTTTGATTAGAGACTCTAAGTCGTGATGTGAGAGAATGGTGTGTGTGGCCTGTGATGGACCGCTGACCTGTGCAGAGTGTGTTGTTTTCAGTGCGTCAGGGGCCATCACAAGCTCTTGACCAGTCAGTAAATGATACACCGATGCTGGTGAGAACAAGCCGCAGCGTGAACTTTGTTGTCGACACAAACCATTGCCTCCTTTTCGCCTCACAGCAGCGCCGGGCTTTCAAAACTGAAACAATCCATTTGGCATTTCAGCACAAAGACGCACAACCGCACCGAGACAGAACCACAGGTCTGAGAAAACACGCTTTCACATGCACACACCCACGCGCGAAGCTAACGGACTGAAGCCAGTCTTGTGCACATTTAAAATTTCCAATTAAAGGAAGTTTTAGGCTTACAGTTATTATGCAGGCCTACTAGTCATAAAACTGAGGTTATGAGTTCACCTAATATTCGTAATTAATGGCCCATCTCGCTGTGTAATTAATTTCTGACCTTAAATGATCATTGATACATGAATCCGGCCATAACTAACTAGCCGCAATGCTAAACTGCCAAACAAGGATGACTGTGTTTGTGTGTGTGCGTGTGTGTGTGTGTGTGTGCGCTCATGACAATAAAACTGATTAAAAGCAGCATTAACACATCTGACAGGAAGCGGCGGTCAAACAGTAAGTGGAACCTGCGCAGCACTTTGGGCTGGAACAATTAGACACACATGTATCAACAGAAGATGGAAACTGGGGGAAGCCCTGGGCAGCAGCGATTGGTCACACGTGCACATTGACATCTGAGTAGAACCAATCAGCTCGGCTTCCTGCGGCTGACCTGACCCCTCGTGCGCAGTAACGGAATATTTCACTTTTTAAGGCCTGAAGGCAGAGAAAGGAGATGATAGGGTGTTTAAAAGAATACTCACCTACTATCTCCCATCCTTAGGTGGACAGTGGAGGATCTGGTTTTATCTGGTAAAATTTGTTAGGATTTGTTGTTGTTTTTTTTGTACAGACCTGATCAGATCTCAGCTCAGATCTGTTAATCTAATCTGACCGTCATATTTGAGCAGGTTGTAATCCACAGTTTATATGAGCTGTGTAGCCTATGGGAGCTGAGAACATACAAACAAATATGGTTGAAGTGCCTTTATAGCGGACACACGGGGGACATTTTGTAGAGCTCCATTGCTCATATTGATCAAACTCGTACTGTAACACACAGACGCAATGTGTGCCTGGGTAAAAAAAACACATGTTTTTCATCAGAAATGCGCTGTTTTTGTTACACACTCGTTCCAGTGCTTGATATCAGTTTACCAAATACCTGCTCTTTTCAATTTTAAACGGCGGGTGTAACCCCTGACCCACACACGGCTTTCTGCAATCTATAATGTTTAATGATGACGCGGTAAAGGTCAACAGAAATAGCTCCCAACTTTGTAATGTACATGAATGCACCAAATACTTCTTTGGTTCAAAATGAAATACAAAGTGACATTAAATCCAAGTTTTCCTCCTGAATTCACGAGTAACCTGCCAGGTTCACATCCTTCGTGTGAATTGTGTCTCCGTTTCTGTGGTTAAATCAGTTCTCTCATCACAGAACCAGACAGATGAGTAACAGAAGTGAATCAGCCTGACAGGAGGGGTTTTGATGGCAGCATCAACACCCCTGCAGAAACATACAAACATTGAACCAAGCATACAGAAACCTTCCTAAACTCTTCTGGAGGTCCGGCTTGAGAATAAATGAGAGTCACAAAACAGCCTTGAGTGACTATCTGCTCTGTGACCTTCTTTAGAAATGACCAGTGATGTTAAAAATAAAGGACAAGTGAAACCTAATAGATCTGTGCCCCCGAGACCATCGGGACATGAAATTTTAATGTCAGTTGATAGAAGAAATGACTGACAGCTGTTGAATCAGTGGGGTTAGAATGCTTTTTTGGAGACCTGAGGACTTGATGAAGTAGTGTGAGCAGCATTTGTGAGTTAACTGAGCGCTGATGATGATTGAGAGGGACACAAAAGGCTAAGAGGTCGCTGAGAACGGCTCTCATCAGGGCTGCAGGTGTGTGTGCACTTGAACGGCACCTGTAATGGCTGCCAGCTGAGCTTCTCCTCCCCCCTGAAATGTGGCGAATTCTGTGTATGGAAGCATGTAATGATGGCCTGGCATGCGAGCGGCAAAAGGCCGTTTCCTCTACAGGTGACACCTTTGACCTCTCATCTGTTCCCTGTTGTTGAGACAGAGGAGGAGTGTGATGGAAAAAGAAGGGTTGTGGAAGGTATGTGGCCACGAATGTACGTCCAACATTGTGGAGACAAACGGGACAAGTAGAGCCAGGCATGGGTGTGTTAAGAGTTAAACCAATAGACAACAGTTAATGTTCTGAATAAAGAAGATGATGTTCAGATTAATAGGAGAATTGGGGCTGTGACCTTTGACCTCAAGACCACCTCAGCTACTTTGAGGTTTACCCATATAGAAATGGTGTTTTTGAGAGGAAAATAAAAAAGCTAATGAACTTTAAAGATGCCCATCCCCACCTTATTCAAATTACTCTGAAGTCCCCAGTCTGAACTATTTGGGTGATCTAACAGGAAACTGCTTAGTTTTAAACTGTTTTAAACCTTTAACACAAAACTAAAGAGATGACAGAGCTGGAGCCTTTAAATTTGAAAGTCCACGACTGGGAAGGAATCCTGTCTGATTGTGTCATTTTAAAGAGGGAAGCAGATTTAATTCTGGATAAAGTTAGAACCTGGGACTGTGACATTCAGGAAGAGGTCAGTGTGATCAGTTCCTGTCACAGGAGAAGCCCAACCTGATTCTGTCTGCTTGCTCTCCTGATTTTCTTGCCTCTCCCATCATTTTCCACATCATGATGACACCTTTCCTTGCTGCTTACGGCCTCTGGGAAAACTCATTATAGCAACAACAAAGCACAGGATTCAATCAGAGGAAGTTCTGCTCCGAGCCTGGAGTTTGCTGTCAAACTGTTCACAAGCAACTGCTGAAAAAGTGAAAGGCGTCGCGTCTGCGTCACACTGTAATAATGTTCCAGAGCTCTTCCATTCTTTTTGGTACAACAGTTGATTACCTTGAGCGCAGGGATCAACAATGGAAAACTGAACCAGGCTGTTTTCTTTTAGGATGGCTCTGTTTAAACGTTTTATTGTGAAAATGTGTCAGTGGAAGAACCCACAGCGTTGCTAACCGCAGCCTCTTTTCCAAACAATCATCGCGGCGCGTTCTCGGGCGTGCAGGAGACGAGTATTTCAGTACGGTGTCAGTTTTCCCATTTCTGATTCATGTGTCCCAGTAAGGGAGCCAAAAACACACAGCGTGCCAGTTCTGTTTTAGAGAATTAAAAGCATCATGTAAAACCAGTCTGATGTGATATCTGTTTTCTTGATGTCATCTGGATGTGGAGCTTAATTTAAAATGTTGCAGACTGTGATTAGTTAACAGTTACTTGTGGTTCTGAAAAAGACTTATTGAGCTACCAAAATGTCTGTTTTTGCTCAAGAAGGTCCTTTAAATGTAATGCCCACTCAAGATATTCCTCATCATTTGCACCAAAGCTCAAAGCTCCTTGATCACCTAATTGCGTGAAGGACTCGCAGAGATCTATAAAAAGAGCTGTCATGGTTAACAGAGACGTGCTAATTGTGCATCATTAATAGAAAATCACTTGTGTCTAAAATTGAAATGGCCACAATGAATATAGAACTGGATTATTTTAAAACACAAATCACCTCCAATCAATGATCTTGAAAAAAGTTTTTTTATATACATTTCTGCCCCGTCATTTAATCATTTTAGTATTTCTACTTGAGTGCTGGACTCATTCTTATGCGATAAGTAAATTTATTAAAAATACAATCAATCAAATTAACACAATACATCCTCCAAAGGAAGATGGAAGCTCAAGTCAATAAGTCTGGTTTTGCTTTTTTTATGGTGGTGACGTCAGTTTTGGTGCTAAATAAATACATTTTAAAAAAACATAATTAAATCTCTTTTAAAGTGTAAAAATAAAAGAGTGAAGGATTTGAGGTGTCATAACCCCAGACTACCACTAGGTGTCACATTTAGCTTTCAGTCCAGACAACAGTTCCTCTCTTCATGTCACCTCTTGAACGTCTCTGCTGGTTCGTAGGGCCGGCCTGACTAAACCTGTCAGAAACATCATACCAATAGTAAGACACGCATTTAATATATGTGTGTGTGTGTGTGTGTGTGTGTGTGTGTGTGTGTGTGTGTTGTGTGTGTGTGTGGTGTGTGTGTGTGTGTGTGTGTGTGTGTAAAGGTCAATTGAGCAGTGCCATATCCCGGCTCTACTCTGTGAAATAATCAATGACGGTTAAACCAAAAACAACGCCCATGGTACACTGTGTGAGAGACGTATTAAAGGTGTAAAGATTGAGCAGCGTCTAATGATTTTATATAATGGCTGCTTTTTGTTTTCCATCTCTGCTCGCCCTTCCCAGACCTTAACTGACAGAAACTAGAAGGAACCTTCTTTGGACCTTTTACCCTTTACAAGCAAGTTGTTTTACAGGGATCAAGACAGACACTAAAAGTAGATTTACTTTGTCAGTGAATGCAGGAGGTAATTCTGGGATGTCAACCAACAAGGTAAGAAGTGAGTGGCTGAGTAAACTGGATGGCTGTTCGGTAATGCTGCTTCTCTGAAGTGACAATTGCTTGACCCGCGTGCTGGGGGTCAGGATGCTGACGCAAACTGCGATGTCCCCAGCTGGGACCTTTGTTGATGGTGCACCATTACAGCTGTTAATTTGTCAGAATTTACACGACTGAAGATTGACCTTGTGATGGACTATAGTTTTAAAGATAGGAAACAAAATCCAAAAGTGTTATGTTTTGTACTGGAGATTATTATACTAAATTCATAGTGGTACAATAACGTGTCTTTAAAAGTTATTTAGATGTTTTCCTGTGTCAATATTTGATGAATCATAGATCACATCACCAAATGCAAAAAGCATTCCTGAGAAAATCTCTTTTCAAACTTTTCTTTTAAAACCTTTTGCACTTAAATTCTTTAAAACTTGTCATTAATTGGTGTTCCAATCTGCCATGAAAAAGATCAAGGCTCACCAATGGTAAATAAATATCAAAAATTATCCTCAACGGGGTACCAGTCAAATGTACGAGTACTTCCTCTATGACAACTAGTATAGTAGTAGTATAAACTACACTCAATGCAACTGTAGTAAGACGTGTCTGGAAACTTCAGTTACCATTCGATCAGTATTTCGGTATAACTTACGTCATTAAGACAAGACAGAAAAGACAGAAAGGCACTTTATCAACAGACAAATCACTAAAAAAAAAGCCTGCAGCTTCACCTGGTTCATACCAACAGCAGCCTGTACTCTGGAAGCTGCAGCATCTACACATGGCCTCATCATCAAGAAATTAATGGATCGCTTTGGACAAATAGAATGTTCTGCAAGGATCCATAGGTGGCCTGCAAAACAAAAGACATATACATTAGTTTTCTACAACAAACATAGCTGAACATATCTATTTATGTATTCCAGCTGCACCTAAACTCACAATTTGTCAAGATAACCTGCATTTTTCCTACTTTATCCTTTTCTATTGTCATGTTGTACCTTGGCAACAAACCTGAGATTCAACGAGCGTTCTGTGTGGCTGTGGATAGATTTGTTTAGTTTGCTGGGTTGTATTTTTTGTTGTAAAGATTTGAGTGACAGTGGTTGATTATTACTGAAACTGTAACAAAATATAAGCAATGGCTCTTCGACTTAATTTGATCACATCTAGTACTGCTAGATAAACTGTGTGACTGACGACACGACGATTTTGACTCTCCAAATTTAGAATGTTAAAATTATCTTCTTTTGTAGAAGCAACTACGACGCAGACAACCCCCTGCTCAGCGACTACAGTCGACGGTGGTAGCGCTCACGTCACCGTCGCGGAGCGAGAGGATTCCCCTCTACCTACTTCCGCATTTGCTTGCACCTTTAACTTCGTATTTATTAGATAAAACAACTTTAAATTGTATTATAATATGGTCTCTTTTCATGTGAGTGTGTTTCCCGCCAAAGTTAAGGTAATGCCTCTTTAAAGACTCCCGAAAACGTTTAAATTAATAGGACGCATGCGCAGTGCTGTGACGATGACGCGGTAATGGAAGTGTTTGTTATTAATTACGCGCGCTGTGGCTGAATTGTACACTAATGACGGATAAATGTACAGATACGAAACGAGTCGTTGCATTTCCATAGTGCAGTTTAAAATTTCTACAACTGAAGACATATTTCGACAGGACAGAACCATGGACCGACTTTCACTGTCGTCACACGGTCACGACGCTGCCAGCAGTGCTCGCGCCTCATTCTACGTCACTAGTGACCGCAAAGAGATTGGGCGCGCGTGTACACAGCAGACAGGTTCTATCCGGGCTAAAAATAGTTTGTACCCGTATCGGTGGGTTGTGGTACATCTCTAGTGACGTCATTTGTGTTTTTCCCTGCAAAGGATGAAATTGACCTTTTCTCTCCACACGCTGCTTGTCATCATGTTTTAAGTGGAGCTGTTTATGCAGACTTCCCTGGGGGCTGGTAATCGATTATTTGCAAATGCATCGAATTTAGAAATAAGAATCAAGTCAGGAGGACTTGGGCCAGGCGGAAAGTAAATGCGGCACAAGGAGAAACGGGATCATTGGTTATCCACTGAGGGGAATAAAAGATCCCCGCGGCCAGCATGGGGAGGGGGGCTGGGGTTTTGGGGGGGATTAACGGCTGGGTCAGGGGGAAGGAGAAGCATGGATGACTCATACTGTATGTGCAGATACTAGTCTGGACATAGAACAAGATATTACACCTGTGTTCCATATTAGTTAATGGGCACATTTTCTTAAATGTTTCACAAAATTATCTTAACTTTAAGCTGGCTGACTTTACATCGGAGTCTTAGGATATTTACCCCTGGACTCCGGCACGCTCTTGTTCAAACTATTCTTAATCCCGTTTATGTTATTACAATGTTAATCCTCCAATTTGCTAATTTAGATGCTAAACTTTGCATTTCACGCTATTCTCACGGGGCGTGTAAGGTATCACGCACACAGTCATACTACATAGGTCGAGCATGACAACATACAACTCCGCGCGTGAGTTGTAAGGCGCGCGCGCGCGCACATACACACCAGTCATAACTGAATGACGGAAGGTCGCCATGGAAACTGCGTTACGCTCCGGGCAGTCGAGGTGGGGGGGAGAAAACAAGAGCGCGAGGACTCACTCCAGTCTTCATTTCAGCACCACGCGAGCTTCTGGACAGCGCCCGAATGAACTCGCGCGACTTGAGCCTCACATGCCTTATAAGGGATAGAGCAGCATCAGCACCGAGCCTGGCCGGAGTGGGAAGGGAGTCCCTAAGAAAAACAAACGCACGTCCGAGAGACACCGACCCGAAGCTCTGTGGCTCGAGAAGTGCATCAAACCCAGAGCCAGACGCTGCCTCAAATGTCACAGCAACAGGTAAGCATCTTCGGGAAAGTTGGATCGTTCACTCGTGACGTGGAGAATGTCGGCCAATATGATTGCATGGCAAACTAATCCCTACCAGGCGCTCCTTATCCATCACCCCCGAAGTCCCTGGTGTATCAGTGCGTTTGTAGAGGAGGTTAAAGTGAACACAAGATAAGAGTTATAGTGATATCCAGCGAGCTGTGGATCATAGTGAGTATCCACCGGATGCGCTCTTGCTTGAAGATATTTGCCGGAAAAACACAAACAAGAAAAAATCAACTATCGGATCAAGTTACGCTGTATATCATTTTCACCCCATCTTTGACATCTTTGGACATTAAAACAAAAATGTGGTTTATTTGTGTACTGATCTCTGTTTATGGAAGAGCTGTAGAACCCCTACTCTGTCTGAAGCTAGAGATTTCTGGCAATATAATAGTTTTAAAAAAAATTAATATAAACCTGAGCATATGTATTTTTGTCCATGACTTGCAAGGACCTCGGATTTGTTGTTTTCCGTGTACGTGATTGAGAATGTGTGAGCTGAACTGATACGCCTGGATGAGTCACTCAGGCTGCAAGTTTGCAGAAGAGTGCCAAAGGGGAGGGGGAGATAAAAGGTTTCACTGGAAAACAGTCCTGCAGTGCCGCTGTGCCTCCCCAATGCATTGTTCCATTAATACATGACCAATGTTAGCACCTCTAACTCTATTATTAGTCTGAATGATTACTTTGTCCAAAGTTTGCCTGCTTACGGACAGCAGTGCATTTCTACAGCAATTTTTCAGAGTGTTCTGTTCAGTGTTCCCAGTCCTTAGAATAGATTTCCAAATACAAACGGCTCTTCTGTAGTGTTCATTGAATTGTGATTTTTTTTTTTTTTAATTGAAAGTAACAAAGACCATGTAACAGATTGTTTGTGGATGTGATTTAACACTCTAATGTCTGACAGTTCAATGCACGACAATCGGGAAACATCCCATTTCTGTCTTTGTATCCCAGCGTTTAGCCTGCTGCTTTTGCCAATCACGGCAATCACCAGCATTCAGCTGTAGCAGCAAGTGACAAGTATTGACTGAAGCAAACAATAGATGATAATGGGCTGCTATGAGCACTGCTCCACACTCAAAACTTACGCACTTAGGCTCCAGCATTTTTTTCACAAACACCCACAATCATGCAGTCAATCACATTATATTGATAGTCATAGAGTGTTCTGATTACCCTGTTGTGGTAAATGTTTTGTTTATTGGCAATATTTTGCAAACACCGTCTGATCCAGAGAGCCTTAATGTAAAGGCTGCATGCATTAATGCTGGAAGAATCCCACTGTTGAAAATCAAACACAAATGACAGCAATAAATCTACATTTGTCGTACATTGTGTTAACAAAATGTGAGCAGGCAGATGATTTTTTCTGTGAGAAGCACAGTTTATTATGGCTGGTGCGCAGCCTAACACAGAAACAAAAAAGCAGATGTGTGTTTAATTCGTGTTGGTGTGATTAATGCAGCCTGGTGCTGATGACTCATTTAGATTAACTCTTGCTCTACCTTTACACCCATTCAAAACAATCAACAAGCAAGTGCGGCGCGTATACCCTTGAGAATTATTATTATCATTATTACTACCATTATTATTGTTGCTGTTCTTGTGTTATTGCTATTTTTACATTGTATTTACTTGTTTTAATATGAGCAGTGGGAGAATGCTTAAGCAGACCTCCATGTGGGTCTTTTGGCTCGTCAACACGGCAGTTACAGTAGCCCTGTGGAAAAGCTGTCAGCCAAGCTGTGACTAGCAGACAGCCGACTGGTGGGGGCGGCACACGCAAGTGTTAACGTGTGTGTGTGCTAGACAAAGAGAGAGTGTTATAAACATAGCATTTTTTTTCAGAGGTTGTAATACAATTGTTGTCCTCTGTCCCCGTTTTCAGGACAGCGGCATGTCTGACCCCAAACCCAAGCCCAGCCAGCGGTTCCACAGTCTAAACACGGAGCAAGTGGAAGTCCTCCATCAGGTTTTGTCAGAGGTGGTGCCAATCCACGGCCGTGGGAACTTTCCCACCCTGGAGCTTCGTCCTCGAGACATCATCATTGCCGTGCGGGCCAGGCTGCAGAAGCAGGGAATCACCGTGAGAGATGTTCGTCTGAACGGCTCCACTGCCAGCCACGTGCTGGTCCGGGACAACGGAACAACCTACAAAGATCTGGACATCATCTTTGGAGTGGAGCTGCCCAGTCAGGAGGAGTTCCAGGTTTGATTGTGGATTTAACTATCTCTGTCTCAGTAAAGTAGTTTTTAATGACATTATTCATAAAACAAAAATATTAAGTCATTTAGTTAAATGGTGAATTTATAGCTGATGTGATGAATTTGTCATGTTGTTGACCTTTTCTTCTCCCAGGTGATTAAAGAGTCAGTGCTGGGCTGCTTGCTAGACTGCCTACCTGCTGGGGTCAACAGGGAGCGGATCAGCAGCGCGACAATGAAGGAGGCCTATGTGCAGAAAATGGTCAAGGTCTTTAATGAGTATGACCGCTGGAGTCTCATTTCGCTCTCTAACAACAGTGGCAAAAACCTGGAGCTTAAGTTTGTGAGCGTGTTGAGGCGACAGTTTGAATTCAGTGTTGATTCCTTCCAAATCATTCTGGATCGTCTTCTAGAATCCTACAAGCTGCAGGATTCACAGAGCAGAATTAACTCTGCTCACCTAAAGGACCAGTCTGTAGAAAATCACAGTAAAAGCTCCCAATCTCTGCTCAAACAGTCCAGCACTCAAGAGAAAACCGCTGGAGATGTTCCCAGTGAAGAGGCTGCTTCAAGTGGCCAAACACAACAGAGAGATGAAGAGGGCGAAAAAACACAAGACTCACAATCGCACCGGTCGAACCAGACAAAATGGCCCAAAGATGAAGAACATGACAAAGAGGATACACCCTCAGAGGTGAAGGACGAAGCAGCGCAATGTGAAAAAGTCACTGACCAGACATGCCCTTTATCAGAAAAACAAGAAGCCCCAGAGAAAACAGAACCATCGGCTCCAACTGAACCCATACAAGAGGCAGACTTCATGGAAAACACTCCACGGCAAACACCGGTCGAACATTCAGAGCAAAACCAGCCCATTGATGGCTGTCAACCACCACCACCTCAAGATCGTCCATCTCAGTCAGAGAAGACCAAACCTCCTGCTGTACACCAAGACCTCACACAGCAAGTGGAAGCCTCCAAGGAGCCGCAAACCTCAAACAAAACACAGCTAGATTCTCCAGAGCTGGCAGAAGAACATGTCACAGATCTGTCCACGTCCTTCCACAAAGGTCAAAGAAGTCATGAAACAAACCAAACACAAAGTGTGTGTGCTCCGGAGGAAAGCACGTCTTCACAGGCAACGACAGACACACATTTAGCTGTTTTAACAAAAGTAGGAGACGCGGGGGAAGCAGAGAGAAAAAATACAATGGAAATAAATGAAGAGACAGGAGAGATTTTAGGATCAGGGGCAAAAAACATAGACAACATAGAGGGTATTGATTTTTCTCGCTCCACCTCTTCCACATCTCTTACAATTTACAACCCGCAACCTACAGGCACACCGGATACACTGCAGATTCCCAGCTTGTTGGACATCTCAGATAAAGCATCTAACACGGTTGATAGCGTCAGCCCTCCAGATACTCAGGATAATTCATCGGCACCTCCCTGCCTTCCTTCTGACAAAAAGACCTCCTCCTCTTCTTCTAAGGCCTCAGACAGACTATCTCACATGGTGGTGCTCAAACACTCCTCCCCCAAACCACCCCGGCGGATGTGCAAGAAAGTTGTCCAATCACATCAAAATCCAGTATCTGAAAACGAATTGGTCACAGCATCGTGTCTCAACACAGATCTCAGCTCTAATCTTGAACCTCAGTTATCTTCTGACCCAAAGCCAACTACTTCGAGTTCAGCCCTGACACCTGATCCAACAAGCAGCGTCTCTACCACTCCAGATCCTGGGACTGAATCCCACATTTCCTGCAACCTGGCTGCAAACCAAGATCCTGCCCCTGATATCACCTCTGCTATAGGTACTTCATCTCCATCTCAACAATGTTTAGATCCACCTGACACCGATATCTCCTCTGCTATAGGTACTTCATCTCCATCTCAACAATGTTTAGATCCACCTGACACCGATATCTCCTCTGCTATAGGTACTTCAACTCCATCTCAACAATGTTTAGATCCACCCGACACCGATGTCTCCTCTGACATAGGTACTTCAACTCCATCTCAACAATGTTTAGATCCACCCGACACCAATGTCTCCTCTGATATAGGTACTTCAACTCCATCTCAACAATGTTTAGATCCACCCGACACCAATGTCTCCTCTGATATAGGTACTTCATCTCCATCTCAACAATGTTTAGATCCACCCGACACCGATATCTCCTCTGAAATAAGTAGCTTAAACCCCGAGAAGACGCAGTCCACAGACGAGGACCAGGTGGAAAAATTTGAGTTGTCCTGTAGAAAAACTGTTCCTGAAGAGCTAGAATCTCCCGATTCAGTAGAGATGGAAGTTTTTTGCACAGATACGGCCATCTCAACCCCCCCGACACCTGAACATACCTCAGCGGAGGTCACTGGTGAGGATGGAAAAATAGAATCGTGGAGTGAAACATTGGACTCACCTCAGCCAACCAGTAGCACACAAGACAACACACTCTCTGCCGCTCACTGTGCCACCTCCCCGGTTTCATGTGTTACCCCTCCTATATTAAATCTTCCCCCTCCTTGCATCAGTCCTTCACCACCCAGCCTTAGCCCTCCTCCCTGTCTGATCTCCCCACCTCTCTGCCTGTCATCTCCATTGGTGAGTAATGCTAGCCCTGCTACCAGCTTAAATTCTCCACCTTTGAGTTTCAGCCCTACCTCTTCCTGTCTCGGCTCACCTTACTTGACCCCGCCTATGCTTAGCCTCAGCCCTCCTCCCCTCTCTCTCAGCCCCCCTTCTCCTTGCCTCAGCCCTCCTCTTCTCTGTCTCACTCCAAGTGTGGAGTCAGACAGCGATGTACCTCAGGTATCTTTAGACACAGAGCCTTTGATACTGAATGCAGACAATGAAGAGCACTTTGACTCCTCCCCTCAGCCAGAAATTCCAAGCCTGCAGTTGGAAGGTATAAATGGACATGATTATATGTCATCATTGCCTCAGGTTGCACAACCTGTTTCTTTCCCAATCACTATCCCAAGTTCCACCACACACTTGCTGCCTCCGTCTCCGAGCGGAAGCCCAGGGGAGTCTTCCCCTCCAAAAGCCGATGAAGCATCCAGTACTGTGACTGAGAATAAAGATGTCCCTAAGGTAACCACAGACACGCCTGAACAGAAAAACACTCCTCAGGCGTCTGACTCAGTCCCGGCTGTGGAGGTGCTGGCAGAGAGCATGTATGGTGATTTTGAAGCAGCCATGGACCACTTACGCTACCGCCTAATTGCAACCAGGAATCCCGAGGAGATTCGAGGCGGGGGCTTGTTGAAGTACAGCAACCTGTTGGTCAGAGACTACCGACCAGCCAGTGAGACCCAGATAAAGACATTGGAGCGGTACATGTGCTCGCGCTTCTTCATCGATTTCCCCGATGTGCAGGAACAACAGAGGAAGATCTTGTCCTATCTCAAAAACCACTTTATTGGCGAAGAGAGGAGCAAGTACCAGTACCTGATGACGCTGCGTCGCGTGGTCGATGACAGCACGGTCTGCCTGATGGGACACGAGAGGCGCCAGACCCTAAACATGATCACGGTGCTGGCGCTGAAGGTTCTAGGAGAGCAGAATATTATCCCCAACACAGACCATGTGACATGCTTCTACCAGCCTGCCCCATACCTCGCAGAGCACAGCGCCCCCTACATAGCAGAACCGAGCTACTGCAACTACTTCATACCCCAAGGAGCATCAACTGTGCTTTACCAACCATACCCCTTACACCTGCACCCACAGACTGGATTAGTGTAAAACAACGTAGAATTAGTGTAAAACGTAAAATTATACTGTACAAAAATCAGTGAGGAAAAGGTGCTTGCTACAAAGAAATAGGCAAAGAATTGAAATATAATCCAGGGATAAACTGTGTGGTCTGTAGTCGACCTATGGGTGCGGGTTTTCTTCTGTATTCTGCAAGGTTCTTACATGATCATGTTAATGTGAGCTGGGAAAATACTAATTCTTCCGATGTTAAACGCTAGAAAATGCTGTATGCACTACATGAGTCGTAGCCTTTTGGTCTCCGTAGGAAACTGAGAGTGCTGTCAATATCTCACACACACACACACACACACACACACACACACACACACACACATATATGCAGGTTCTTGAATTCTTGTATATTATTTTCCTGTTCTAAGTGTTGTTCTTAATAAGTTTGTTCAGTATGTAGACCTTGCCTGTGGTTGATATCGTGCATGGATAAATTAGGACTGTTCTTTCACTGCCAAATACTGTGTTGCGACTAAGCTACAGTTGTAATTGTACTTTTAATCCCTTACTAAATGGGGATTTAGTCTGAAAAAAAATATTTAGGGGCAAGTCTGGCAGTGCACACATTATTTTTCACACATACCTTAATGTATTTTTGGGCTCATTGTAGTCAAGCAGCACTCCCAGAAATAGATTCAATATGCATGAGTAGCTTAATATATAGTATATCACACCCTAGAGTCAAAGCAAAGGCTTTTGATTTAAAAAAAATAAAATAAAAAATAAATAGAAAATGATCTATTTTTGCAAGACTTTCCAAGATAATATTCAGTGGTAAACAGGCCGGTCAGTTCCTACAGAAGAATACCAAGAGAATTGCCTTTGCAATAGCCTGTACAGCATATTGATTACAATATATCGTGTGCAGAAACACTACATTGTTTTCAGGTAAACTGTGTTAAGATGTAGTGCTTGAATCCCTTCTCTTGTGAGTCTTTTCTGTAATCACGTGGCGTACTGTAGCATCTAGTGTTGGTTGATTTAATGCTAAAGTTTACTCTGTGGAGGTGGCCAAGTTATAACCATCTTTGGGTCATCTCTATACGTGACGGACAGATCTGGCTCAATTACAGGAGGTACGTTTAGACACATACGGCTCCTCGCAGCAAGAATCAGCATCCTCTTTATCTGCGCGGTTGGAATGGAGGCGAAAGTGATGCATCTCCACCTCCAAACAATTCCAAACTGTGCAACAGCAACTATGACCAAAGATGGTTCGGGAAAATCAAGTGCCTAAATGTGAGACATCATTGGCATGTCTTTATCTCACTGCACTGGGGCTAATAATGGGGTGGGCCTGAGGCATGGCTGGGTGTGTGTTCAGTTGTTGACCCCTGTTATTGCTGCCTGTTTTGATGTCTTCTTTAATGTAGTCCTCTGTTGTTTACTCATGTACATTTTGATAATAATAAAAGGGAATCTCAACCAAACTTTACTTGTAACAATAGTTGAATTCTTTCGGTGTAGCTGCAAGTGTTTGTTTGAAAGAGAAAAACAAAGCCCTTTTATATTATATTCCCTCTATTCTCATCTCTCTGCATATGTGCGCTCCCCATGATTGTGCTGGCCAATGATCCACTTAAGAGTGGCTGTGAAATCGCAGCGGTGCCAGAGAAGACCGACACCACCCTGTGAAACACTGCCTGTCTGCTCTTATTTAAAAATCAGCTGTCCTTTAGATGCGTTCGGACCCGAATGACGCACAAGTGACGCAACACAGCAGGCTCATCAATGTGGAAATGTGAGCGTGTGATTTTTCGAAGTATGCGACTGAGAGATTGTCAGAGCCTGGCGTTCAGAAGGGAAAACACAGTTTGCCCTGGAGCATCATCAGGTGGTCCCCTTCTTCATTTGGTAATTGAAAAGAGCAACAGCGTAGAAGAAAACAACAACTCTGCATCCCTCCCACCCTTTCGCGCCTCTCGTGACTCTCGTGATAATTGGTAGTGGCACATCACAGGCAGTATAGGCTTGCAAATGTGCACGCTGGGATGCAAGCATGTGGCTCTCCTGGAGACAAAGTAAATGTGTAAGCTATTAGGGTCTGTATCAGTGTCTCGCAGACCTCTTAGCCACTCCTGTCCACGCAGGGTTACCATAGAGACAGAGGCAGTGCACAGTGGGTGAAGAACGAAAGACAGGGAAGACCCACACGGCAAGTGAGGGGGCTGGAGACAAAAACAAGGAATAGGGGGGGGGGGGGGGGGGGGGTGAAAAGGACAAGATAGTGGACAGAAAAGAGATGGATGTGTGTTAAAGTGGGGGGGTTGATGAGAACAAACGTGAAGGAGGGTGAGTGAGTGGGGGGGGAGGGTAGAGGTAGCGTGAGGCGAGGGGGGTGAAGGGACTGATGGGTGGAGAGTGTGGGAGGTTGTCAGGCACCAGGGGAGTCACTGCGAGGTGGCTGCAGTGACGACAGCAGTAACGTTCGAGCCGGAGCAAGATCCCACACGCGGGAGCCCCATCAATTTTCCTAATGGCAAGCCCACCAACAAATTCACTAACGCCCCCTAAACACACACACATGTCCACAGGTCTGACACAAGGTGAGGTTTGACTGTCGAAGACATGATATACACCCTGAACAAACATCTAATGTGTTGCTCTTTTGAAATTTCTTCAGTGAATCAAAACAAACATGGCCAATCGTGCCCATCGTTGTCACTAGCTTTTCCAAATGAATTCCCCTGCAACATGCTAAATGTTTGGAGAGCAGCTTTGATTTTACCCCCATAATCAACACTGCACCTGCTATTTTAAAGTACTTAGTAGCTCTCCATTAATAGAAACCAGAATGATTTTTTTGAGGGCTTTTAATGCTCCAGTTGCTGTGACTCATGAACACTGGGTAATTAAATGGATCCAGAGTATTCACCATTCATAATTATGTTTCATTTACTACAACTTCAGCCCGTTCCACCCACGCCCTCCATATCCCCTCACTCTCTTCCCTCCCAGCACCCACCTGCCCTGCTGACGGCTATGACTCAGTCCTCTTCTTGCTGAGGGTACAAGAGGATAAAAAGCTTAATGAAAAACAGCCAAGAAAGTGATTTTTCTCAATGACACACAATGAGTCGCACACCCGCTGAAGTTGATGCATTTTATCTACTAATTCACCCTTGACGACACGATGTAGAGACAGCGTGGAGTGCCTCAAAAATAGTTTTTCTGTACTGAAGATGTCGGTGGCGTCACCACTGAGTGACACGGATGGATGATTTCTTAAGGGCGAGTTTGTCAGACACGCGCCATACGTGGAATCGAATCAGTAGACCCTGAGGAGACAATGCTGTCCATCAGACGGAGAACTGCTGTGTTATTCCGCGTGCAAAATCCTCCCATCTGTGCGAACTTCTGGCACAGAACGTACTGTCATTACTTTAATTTCTCTTGCATCAGCCCAAATGATGTAGTGATTCAGAACAAGTGGGAGACAATTTTGGTTCCCGCATGTCTGAGTCTTCCCTCTGCAGATCGCTTACGCATCAGCTCAGATTCTGGAAGCTGCGGGTTGTGGAGACCTCGCTTTATTAATTATGCACACTAAACGCAGCATAATGGATCATAAATGTCATGTGACGAAGATGCAAGCTTCCGTAACAGAATCAACCAGACAGAGAGAATGAGAGGTTCAGCTGAAAGCTTCACGTACTGGAGTTGGATTTTGGATGAGCATTTTCCCTCCTGAGCTGCAGCTGGTTCCAAGCCCCACATCATGGAGATCCGGACTAGATCCCGGCTTCTGGGACACTCATGCTGTAGGACTCAACATTGGACTTTGGCTCACATGGTGCTGACTTGACTCAGAGTTTTAACATTTGCATTGCTGTACATTCTGTGATTTGCTGTCAGCCTTACAGCTGAAATGCAAAATACAACAGATGATGGGGAACCTTAAAAAGGTGAAAATGCTTTCATTTTACAAGAAAAACTTTCCTCTGAAGCAAATCAACTACAAATAACGAGCTGCATTTAGCTGGTGTGTGGAAGCAGAAGACCTTTAATCCCAGAGATTTAATAAGAAATCCAGTGCAGCTTTGTGAACTGGTGAATTCCCCTATTACAGTTTAAAATGGGCAGCATTGTCATGCAGGGGTGAACACTGTAGCCTCACAGCAAGAAGGTCCTGGACCTTCTAGCTGTGAGGATGGATGGATGGATGGATGGATGGATGGATGGATGGATGGATGGATGGATGGATGGATGGATGGATGGATGGATGGATGGATGGATGGGATCTCCATGTTTCATCAACGATAGCACGGACAACGTTGTGTCGTATAAGCTGGATTTGGACTTGAACCTGATCTTTTGGGGTGATGATGACTCACGAGTGACTCAATTCAAAGGTTTTTGGGGTCACTTGTTCTTGGGGCCAAATGGTGGAAATCAGTGACTCAAGAAATGAGGAGTGAGAAGAATGGGAACAAGAGTTTCTGGTTGTTGACAGCAACTAAAGGTCAGAATTTACCATTTTATTATTCATTGTTAAATTATAACCTCTATATCACAACATTCACTTCTCATCATCATCTTTAATATTAAGAAGAGGAAGGTGTTGCTTTAGTTTAAGTCCCTGTCCCTTAGAGGCGCTTTAAGAACAAATGGCTAGAATATCCCTTTGGAGAGAACAGTGTCAGAGAGTTATTTATTTAAGTACAGTTTTGGGCCACTTCCAATTTCTTTGGAAAAGAAATAAAAAAAAGAAAACCAGGCACTTTTACCCTCCCTTTTAAGGTAAATCCAGAGAGATGTTGAGTTCTTGGACAGATGATCAACCTGTTAAACATCGTGATCTACAGCAGCATCGGAACACACGTCCATTTCTGAACCAATGATTAATCCGACTGTTGAGCTTCTAACCTCGTTAGACTGGCTGCCTGTCTGTCTGCTGGGACTGCTGCTTGTGGGTGTAAACTGTATGCTTGGAAACATCAGCAGGTCAAGGATTACTCTCAGATGTGTACATGCGTGATGGGGGTGGGGGTGGGTTGCGTGCGCTGATGTTTGTGCCTTTGGTTCATGGCACCGCTGCTGTTTGCGCTGAAGCATGTATTAGCATGGGACGGGAGGAGGGGGTGCGTGTGTGTGTGTGCGCGCGCGCGCGCGCGTTCTTGGTATACACTGACTGACGTCACAGACGCCCACTCATTTCCATCTCGTCTGCGTGCGCCGGAGAATAGATCCCCATCTGCATCCAGCGCCACATCCCCCTCTCCCCTTCGCCTTTTCTTCCTCACCTCCCGTTAAACGCAAACCGTCTACGGCAGCCCGGCAGGACCACATCAGCTGGACGTCAAACATCTGTTCATTACAGGAATCATCCTGGTCCTGTCCGCAGGAAGGACACTTGACTCGGGCTCCCTTCACACAAAATGTCAGTGCGTACCTGTTGGGAACTTGTGTGCGTTTCTCCTCACCGGGAATGCGTGTGTGCGCGCACACGTGCAAAAGTGTGACGTTGTTTCCACAATAAATGCTCATCCACATTTACACGCTGGTATCCCTGGTGACGACAGGACATCGTTTATAATCACTTCCTCGCAAAAGGTCATTCTCGTCTTTTACGCGCAGTCTTTCCTCCCCCTCTTTATAGGATACTTCACACACCAACGCACACGAGGATAGGGCGCGCACACACATACACACACCCATGCTGCGGGCGAGACGACGTGAGTGATGTGGACAGAGGCTGTGAATGGATGACAGTGGGGAGGGGACAGTGACTGGAAACGCGTGGGATGACGGAAGATGATGGGATATGCGCATGAAACGGATCTATTTTGGTCAACATTCATAATCCGTCAGAGAGTTTAAGAGGACGCGTGTACACACTTGGGGTTGTTGCTGGTTGTCAGCCAGACAACCAGGGGACCATTATGCCCAACCCAGTCGTCCAAGCGCGCATAGACGCAAATACAATAACACTAAAGTAAATTAGCCATTTGAAGACACAGGGCCTCTGAAAAGGAGTGCGCGTCTGCTAAGAGCATCTTAGTATCAAAGACGGTAACGACTCGGGGCTGATCACAGGAGACAGGATGAACGGGGGGGATCGATGAAAGTGTCGGAGACGATGTACATCACAAAGAACCCAGATGAAAGAAAATTAAAGAGAGAGAGGGAGAGAGAGACCACCGGGGTGAGATCAGAAAATGATTTTGTCCGATCAATAACGCAACACCCATCATCATTTGTACGCCGACAATGACGTGGGTGGGAGACGGGTTTGAGGCTGAAGCATTTGAGGCTGAAGCATTTGAGGCTGAAAGGGGGGAAATGGGACGGTAAATGCGAGGAGTTGTTTTAAAAGGCTGCAGGGATCAACTTTGGCCTGCTGTGTGTAGTTTTGGTAATGAACTGTGTGATCCAGCCCACCGCTGCGTGATTCCGTCAGATTTGCCCCTGGGAGAATAAAATAAAGTAACACTGTTGCAAACGTTAGAGAAGAGCAGCACAAGCTCGATGAGGCCTCGCTCAGCTGCCTTTGCCTGATTAAAAGTGGAGCAATGGCGCCCTCTAGCGGGCCGGGGCCGCAATGACGCCGTGCACAAACGAAGACTATCGACAAAATGGAGCCCGGTGCTCGGCCATGATATTGTAGGTCAGAGGGGCATGAAATATTAACGGGATAAACGCGAAGCGATGAGAGAATTTCATTTAAAGTGAAATTTGGTCAGCATTGGGGAGGGTTATGTGGATTTTCGGACCTGTTTGACTAAATAAAGACACACTTGATGTAATCACTTATATAAAAGTACATGTTTAACCTTGCATAACCTACAGGCCACTTGGCACCACCACCTCAGGTTGCAACTCGAATCAAAACAGAAGCGCTTGCATATATACACGTATATAGTCAGCACACGCACAAATTCTAGAATCTCCCTCGTAAGCCCTTTAGGGGCCCGGGTGCAGTTGTATAGCACAACGGTAGCCCCCTCTGATGTTGCTAAATAAAAGGCTGATATTTATGTCGAGGTGAATGTGGGTCAGGGGCAGCACTCATCCTGGAGTTCATGCAGCGCGGAGGCCTGGCGGCAAGAGAAGAAACTGGGTGGACTTTGTCTGGTGTGTCCGATTTAAGAGGCCTGCGGGCAGCAACGTACAGAAGACGGCACTCACAGCTTCTCCTTCCTCAGGAGAGGCCGTTAATAGCGTGAACACAGGGCAAAGCCTTCTATCAAGAATGAATGGCTCCATGTGGAGACAACCATGGATGACCTCATGCAGGCCCCACACCCTGCTGATGTGTAGCAATATATACGTTGAATGGCCTGGGTTCACTGCTAGTGACTGCTGTCAGATTTCAACTGTGTATACTCATCACACAGATCCCGTTGTGCTTGAAGGCCTGAGATCACCACCGCACATGGATCTGGGACCATTTGGCCTCCGTTCATAGTTTTCGTCTCATACCCAGATGGCACATGGCACCCTTTACCTGTGTTATCTGTGGATCTACACACTCCATATGTTCCTAGACTTTATGCCTGTATTAGTGTAATTAGTGTGCAATTTCCACAACGAGCTCCTTTCCCCTCAATTTTAAAATGTGCGGATGTTTCTGGAAAAAGCAGCAGGCTTGAGACAGTTTCGAGGAAAATTCCCAGGACTTGTTTTTATTAAGAGAATTTCAGAACACAAGAGAGGGACCAGACACCTGCATTTGTCAGAGAAGGTTTCCAAATTCAATCCATTTAAAAAAAACACCTGTGTTTAGAAAAGCTGACAGGACAGCGTGGATGGAGCAGCTGTTTTACACGCAGGGTCGTCGGAGAGAGACAAGTCGGAGGCAATCGCTGTTCCCGGAATGTTTCACATGTTCATCTTCCTCTTTCTTATGTGGACAACACACTTCAACACGCTGTTAAAACACAATTTAAAATGGAAAAAAAAAAAAAAAAAGACACAGAAGCAAAAGGGGACTCACTGCACATTTAGAGGTCTAAAAGAATAACCCACATTAACATGGCTGAACCGTTAATAAAACATGGATAAAGGCTGTACAGGGGAAGGAGATCTAATCTGTGGAAGAAGAGGAGGCGGGGGCGGTGGCGAGGGTGGGCTGGGGGGGACAGGGGACAGGTATACACAACTCACAACAGAGCCAATCCGGCAGGGACGCACTTTCTACACCACACAAGCCTTCAACAATCATGAAATGCCATTTAAAAAAGATTTTAGTGTGTTCATCTTGCTTGCAGACACTTGATATGACCACTGCAAATCTGCAAGGTGCTCCATAATCAGCTTTGCTTTTTGTGCTAAAAATCTGTACGGATACTTATAAAATCATTGATAAAAATATTCCTCTGTTAACAATACACCTTGGAGGGAAACCATGTGAGAGACTTGAGGGGGCTGGTTGGTTGGCCGGGGGGGGTTCACGGGTGGGCGGGGCGGGGGGGACCGTAGAGGGCGAGGAAGCTTGGGCAGTGGTGCTACTCGGACTTGGCCTCCTCCTTGGCCTCTTCTGGGGCTGCCTCCACCTGGGACAGAGAGGACAGAGCAGGGTCAGACCGTCAGATGCCCCACCCAGGCTTAGACCCCGCCGTGTGGAGGGAAGGGGGGGGTTTCCTCACCTCGTTGGTCTTGGCCTCGCCGTTCTCAGAGTGGTTCTCCTCGTTTGCCTCTGCCTCGGCGTTCTCCTTTGCCTTCTTGGTCTTCTTGTCCTCCTTCTTATCGTTCACAGCCTTTTCTTTCTGCGGGGGGACAGAACACCGTTGCCATCTGCTTCGTGGTGGAGAGCGGTCACACTCTGGATGGGGTGGGGGGGGGTCTCTTACCTTTGCTGCTTTCTTGGCCTTTGGTTCAGGCTTGGGCTGGGCCGGTTTCTATGACAACAACGGAAAAGAATCAAGCATCTACTGCACGTCCGCATCGCTGCGTAATAACAGGTCATTTTCCTGTTTGCCCCTAATTATAGGTATTATTGCAATGTTTAGCCCCGTTTAAAAGAGGGGCAATTTATTAGGACTGTTTTGTGTTCCTTTTATAAAATATTCCTTAATACAGACACTGGGAATGTATAATAGTTTAAAAATATTAGGTCAACTAATATTGCAACAGCAGTTGTGTTTTTTTAAATGTGTATTGGCTTTTATTGGCATTATTTGCAGATTTTAAACATTTCTCCCTAGTTTATTGCTCCCTGATAGAGCTCACAGTAGCAACACTTGGTCTGAGTGTTTTAAAAGTGCAATAATTGTGTGGATATATTATGTTACACTTAAGATTTGTGCCCCTGCTCATCCTTTCTTTTATCCCGGCAAGTTGAGTATTTATTTTTGTCTGAATGTGCCGGTGTAAATGAGAAGTTTATGGGTTGTTTTTGTGGCTTCTTACCGCTGATAACCGGGCTGATCTCCTCTGAGGCTGAAACACAACAGGAACGGTTATCTTTTATCATCCTCATTGTATTCAGTACAAATTTATCACTTCTTTATTTTCCTACTCATAATGACCCCCGGGACCGACTTTTTAATTCGTTAAAATGTAAATTTGACCATGTGGGCGATGCCTCCCGTCTTACCTCCTCCTTGTCTCCTTCTGTTGTGTGTGACTGGGAAAGACAAGGAGAAATAAGTTAAAATACAGACAAATAACATTGTTTTTCCTTTAAACGTTGTTTTGAGTGCCGGGAAACATTTGCAAAAGACTTTGGAACATTATTCTCGATGAACACAAATTTGTGCAAAAGTCTTTTTAGTTTCATGTAAAAAGTTTAATTCATTGAAAACTGGGCTCATTTTCACGGATTCCAGCCCATTAAAGGGGGGCCGGTTGATTATTTGCGGGCCGAGCAGCGAGAGTTCTGCAGTGCAGGCCACCGGAGCCATGTTTCCAGGGCCCGGGCCCACCTTTCCCCCTTCTCTCCCCCATCTCATTCTCCTGCTCAATACATGAAGCTCACATTTGAAAGTTGGCGCGGGAGTCTCTAAGAAGGGGGAGGGACCTGCTGCGAAGCGTGCGCGCCACCCGGCGGCAGGGCTACGCCATTACAGCCATTTGGGACTATGAACAAAGAGGAAAAATATGTAATTTTATCGAAACGCGACGGCGAATGTTTATTTTTGCAACCAAAATGCAAAGTAATGACATTCTGGCATTTTCTAGTGGCGTTTTTGGCCGGTTTGGTGGCGAAACGGCGATAAGTGAAGCGTTTGTTCTCGGTAGGTCGGCGACGAAGGTGGACAAGAGCTGCAAAGCATGGCTGCTGCTTGTGCTTTAACTGCATGGACACCGAGAGACTTCTGACTCTCCAAAGGACAGACGCTCTCGGAGGGAAACGCGATTTCTAAAACGAATCGGAGCAGGAAAATATTCGTTGTAACACGAAAAAATTGCACATTTTATCTAGAAAATAGGCAAAAATTACCAACGACGTATAACGGTCACAGACTGCGTTATAATTAAGTAATTTCTTAGAGGGATTCTTCACAATCGTTTGCATTGGACTAATAGCCGATAGCCCCTTCAAACTATTTTTGGTATTTAGAGAATACATACCTTTCTCTTGGGCATGTTGATTTCTTGGAGGTTTTCTTACAAATATAACTAAAAACTGTTTTTCTTAGTGGCTTTAGTGCATGTGAAGACGAGCGTCTCCCTTATGCTCGGCAGTGTAGTAAACACACTGGAACAGAGAGGCGAGTGGTTGAATGGGGGGAGGGGTGCGGCTAAAGGTATGATTGATAGGCTCTTGGCCAATCAGATGACGCCATTCGGGGCCGCAGAGCACTTGGAATTTTGGAGCCGGCGACGATCTGAGGTCTGTGCGAATGGCTTCTTGCAGGGGAGGAATCCTGCAAGAACGACGAGGGTTGCAATCGTGGACAGACCCCCTCGATCCGAGCGCGTTCGCTCGGAGGAGGGAAGGGGCCGCGCCGGCCCGTGTGCACCGACACGGGGCCCGGCAACAGGCAACATGCCTCGGTGTGAAGCCACGCATCCTCGTTGGCTCGACTAAAAAAAGCCTCGGCTCACATCTGCAGCGGCCACCGTGAGGGGGGAAATCGCCTTAAATTCACTTGGTGTCTCAGTCCAATATGGCGCCCACTCCTCTCCGACACATTTTTTTTTTGTTTGTCAGTCGGCTTACCTAAATTCATTTCAGGGGGGAAAGCCTTGCGTCGTATGCCCCAGACGCCTGCAGGGGGCCCACGAAGCACGGGTAATACTGTGGCTGCACAAGACGGAGCTCCGGCGGCTGCGCCGTCACACAAACGCCTTCAGTGGCGTGTTCAGAACCCACTGGAGGGGCCGTTTTATCTTTATTCATCCCTCAATCCCCTCAACCATTCCCTTCCGCCACGAAAACACCTGCGACGACGCACATATGCATCGATGCAGGGACAGCAGGCTGACTTGTGGACAATGGAGTCTGTGCCGTAATTATCCGTTATTATAATATCGCTGTGCCGCCGCTCCCATAGGCCAGCTCCATCTTTGTGCGTGCCGTGCGTGAACGTGTCTCCAAGTACGTCGCTCGGCAGAGAGAGAGAGAGAGAGAGAGAGAGAGAATGGGTGGAGAGGAGGCAGAAGAGAGGCGGAGGATGAAGAGCGCAAAGCTCCATCCAGACACAGGCGCTTTTACGCACATCGTCTGCGCTGCCCGCGACGCACAGACGAGTCCGCTGACCCGGGGACCTTTCTCGCTCCTGTTTTCTCCCCACTGAAGGAATCCGACCGAAACTGCACCGCGGTTGTAATCATGGTGATTAAAGTGTACATAGCATCGTCGTCTGGATCCACGTCGGTAAGGATTTTAAGGATTGCTTTGTCTTCCCGGCGCGAGGTCTGATTCCACAGCATCCGTGCAGCAGAAACGCAGCTGAACTTTGACTGAACTCGGTCGGTGATGTTTAGTGTGTCAGTCCGGACGGGTCTGACTCAGCAGGCACGCTGCTCCGCTACAGGACCCGCGCGGAATGTCTGTTGATGGCTCTCTCTGGGTCAGTTTGCAACTCTCCGTCACAGAGAAGGAGTCAGGGAGGAAGTTTGAGGTCGCGCTGCTTCCTAATGTAACCGTTGGGTTGTGGCTGCAGACAGAAGCAGCAGATTCAGAGAGCGAAGAGCACAGCAGCGTCCCAGAATGCTCTGCTCTCGCACCAGTTTAACTTGCTTCATGCTGCCTTCTGCACCGCTCCAGCTCCACCAGTTTGTTAGGGGGAGAGGAATGACGGTGATGCAACTCTCCAAGGCCCCAGCTGCAACCCTGGAACTCATACCCTCATTTTTTGGATCAGATGATAACGTTGGAATACTGCAGACCCTAAATGTTGACCTGCCCCCCACCCCACTGTAGATACCTTTGAGTTACTGCTGAAACGTTGGAAGAGCATTCACTTGATGCCTGCTCGGGCAACAGTGCTGATCTCTAGTCTGTGGCTGCCTGTGTTTTATGGATTGAGTGTGAGTTTGTTCCATCGCCCCTCAGTGAGCAGGCTGTTTTTCCAGGAGAGAGGCCAGGCTGGTTTCACGGAGATGATGCACGGTGTCCTTCCTTGCCCCCCGATGACATTTGCACAAGCTCAGCCTTCGTCTGCGACTCCCTCGCCGGGCTCCTGCAACCGTAAAGTGCACAAGGTCTCGGCCACAGGTGGACATTCATGCGGACGTTTTATGGCGGTCAGGAGAAAAGCAGCAGCCTTTTGTTAACTCCTGTAATACATCACAAGTGTCTGGTGACCCAGAGCTGGTTAGTTGTTTAGACCCAGAGGTTCCAATGCTCTCGGTTGGTGTCGTAGCAGAGTTTACGAAGGGGAAAAAAACAGTTCTGGGTTTGAGTTGCTCAAACCCATATTTCCAGCCTCTAATGAGGGCCAGAGTGGTCTGAGTCACCTGGAGGAATGGTGTTGTGTCCTCTGGTTTAAGCAGAAGAAGAGATGCACCGGTTTTCCATGTTAGGATGAAAGGAAGCTTTTTTTCTTAAAATGTCTATAGCAGTTTGGTTAAATGGAGGAGTCATTGGAATGCCAAATGAGGATTTTCTGTGGTCGTTGCACTCATGGAAACGCACGGGCACGCGAACACACCTGCCCCCGGTCTATGAACGGCCCCATTATGTGCTGGTGCCACACTATTGTATGTCATTTCCTGGCTGCAGCCTCAGTTATAATCATAATAACTTGGGGACAAAGTCTCATGTGCTGTTTTGGTTTTTTTGCTTGGCTTTTTGCCTTTTGTGTTAATCTTTAGGCAGCGAGAGGCGAGAGACGCCACAGTGGCGTGTTTTTGTGACAGGGTGGTAATGCCCACTGGGCTGAGGACTGGGCGGAGGCACCAACGAGACTCGATCTAACCACAACATAACCTCTATCCTTTATAAACACGCAGGGCTGGAGTTGATTTGTGTCGGTGTTAATCCACAATCTGGAGGTTCCTGCCCTCAGATCTCTGATGGAGGAGCTGAGGGATCGGCCCAGACCTCCTGAGATGAGACAGTTTCAGCCTCGCTCAGCTGATCCAATCATCTCGAACAACAGTCGGCGAGGCCTGTGCTGTGGATCAATGTGATCAATGTGTCTGACGCTGGCCTGTTTGGTGACTGGTCATGTTTGGGGTCAGTCTCAGTGCCCTTTACGCCCCCTTTCAAATGGTTTCTCTAAAATGAGCAGGGCCATGTTGCGGTGCAATCTTATCTTCAGGCTGTTGAATCATGTTTCTGAGCCTGTATCTGCTTGATAACTTCACATGATGTCTACAGCAGAGCTCATCTCTGTTGTCAGTCTGTCTCGACCAGGCATGTCAAAGTCAGTCCTCGAGGGCCACAATCCAGCCTGGTTTTCTATCCCACTGAATGCATCAGCATGGTAGGACAGAAAACTGGGCTGGATTGTGGCCCTCGAGGACTGAGTTTAACATATGTGGTCTAGACCATACGGAGAGCACATGGAATCATTGTGGGAAGTGTCAGGAGTCAGAATTGACCCCTATTGCTCTTCCCAAAAGGTTGTAGGCCCCAGCGAGATTTGAACTTGTGGCCCCTGAGCTATGAAGCCTCCATTGCACAATGATGCATGAATCCAGTGTGAACATTCATTTTTGACTAAAACAGCTTCCGAATTGGGGGAAGAAGTTCACTAATTTAGGCCGTCACAGGCTCCTGTAGGCAAACAAGTCATTGTTTGTTGTTTGTGAAGGAGTGGAGCTGTTAGCCTGCAGGGCATGAAGACATTTGCATAGCTTATGGAAATCTGCCTGTTGAACGTCTGCATGTCCGATACCGTGTGATCCTGATATATTTGTTCTGAGGGCAGGTTATCTTGTATTCCAAAGAGCCAACAAAGTCTTAATTTCTATTGTTTTCTTCTCCAGGATGTACACACCAAAGAGAAATGCAAGAGGCTGCAGCCGAGAAAGCTGGCCACTGTCACTGCAATTAGAGCTAGGGGCAGATGGCAGAGGAGCAGTTTGCCCCACAAATTAATTTCACTTGGCAACAGCACAATACAGGAATGACCTCCATGCATATACAGACAGGGAAAATAGGCAATCTGTGTTTAACAGGTCACTCCATTGCCCTAGATGCGGTCTATTGTATTTTAAGGCAGGAGAAGCAGATTCAGGGGTGTAGCATGCTAATTTAAGTCAGAGATGACAGACAGAGGATCAGTGTAATGAGATAGAGCTAGTTTAAGCTCCTGTGCTTCTACTCCAGTGCTTTACTGGTTTCCACAGCAGGTAGGCGATGAGCTGGTTTTAGGACTTTGGCCTTGAGAGTGGAACTTCCTTTAAGTGATTTAGCACGTTACACCGTTAATCTGCCAACATTATCGCCGCCCTCCTTTGCATATTCTACACCTAACAGATGGTTGTTCAACCCTCCACCTGTCTGCTGGGAGGAGCCTTCACGTAACTGGGTCTGGACGGACAATAAACTGATCAGTGCCCAGAACACATGCATTGTTTTTATCTAGAATTTGACCTATTTGATTTTAGGCGCATGCTTGTGTGTGTGTGTCTGTGTGTGTGCTGCTGAGGCAGCATGTGAGTGTGTCTCCTTGCAGCACGCCTTATTTGGCTTGTGCTTGACCAGTTACCTCCTCTTCGGTCCCAGAGAAGCTCTTGTTTCCGTCAGGCCTTGTAGGGCCATCCTCCCTCTTACGCACGCCTACTCAGATCTCATTGGACCGTGGTTTGTTGTCCTTAATCACACTTGTCTTTATAGATCGGGACAGAACAGGAACACCACACTCTAGCGTGCATTAGTGTCTGGACTTCCACTTCCTGTGCAGTTATCTGTATCTCCTGACATCAGGGGATGGTGGTTTTTGCTAGTGTGCAAGACAAAGTGTCACTAAATAAACAAGTGTTTATTAGTGATAGTTCTGACAGTGAGAACGAAGTGACTCCTGTGTGACAGATGGTCAACACGCTGATTCTGTTGTGTAAAAATCTCACCGGCGGCTCAGCGTAATGATACGCAAAGTATTTATTGTGTCTCAGAAAAAATGTTTTTACCCCTGATTGCTCATAAATGACGACGCATCTGACGGCTTCCCCTCATTTATCTCCACAACACGCAGATTAAAAAGCAGCAGCAGGATGTGATGGGCTTCCTGGCGGCCAATAAGATCGAATTTGAGGAGTGCGACATTGCCGCTAACGAGGCTAACAGGAAGTGGATGAGGGAGAACGTCCCGGAGGAGTCCAGGCCAGCCACGGGGAATCCTCTCCCACCGCAGATTTTCAATGAAAGCCAATATTGTGGGGTGAGAAACACGTGCACGCTTTGATTTATGATGGTGTTGTTGGTTCAATTACTGTGACAGACACGTGCATGCAGAGTCTGCATGAGGCTGGGCTGGGAGGGTTCCCGGTCTGGGTCCCAGTCACAGACAAAAAGAAGGAAAGTCAGCTGGTAGCAGGGTGTGGGCACTTCTGAGCCGCCCTTGTGCACCAAACCCCCAAAGGGCCGCTGTCTCCGACACCTCTCCCTCAGTGGGTGCATGTGCACGTGCACACATGATATTGTACGTGCAAAAACGGTCATTTATCCTCTCGGGATTCTTCTTCTAAATCCGGCAACAACATGTTGAAAGCTGCATCTCTAGTTGCACCACAAGTGTGATCAGCATTCTGCTGAGACCCGCCACTGTGTCATGCATGCCAGGTCTTTGGCCTAAATAGGCACTATTGTTCTGTTTCCCACAGCTTTATATGTGACCATATGTGACAGCAAGAATGTGGAACTGTCACACTCAGTCGTCACAAAGTTTAACATGAAAATGACATGTTTGCTAGGAAGACTGCACATTTGGGGTAAAATACAGAGTAGATTATACGTTTCCACCCAGATTACATTGTGCACGTCAGAGGACAATTTAGCTGTGGGTGGAGGCAACTGTGATAGTTTAATTTAAAATTTAGCTTAGCTTAAGCTAGCTTTAGCTTACCCCAGAGATTTCAGACAGGCGCTTGTTCTCTTTTAATCAGAAAGCCCTTAAGTGTCGCTGAGGTTTCCATATAGAGATAAAATGATATGTTTGCTGTGTCCTGTGTCTGCTCTTGATATGATTTGTGTTCAGATTTGTAACTCGTGTCATTGTATGGAACCCAGCAGATGGTGAGTCCCAGTTTTCATCCCAGATTATATTGTGCTCCTTAAATCCAGCTCAGTCTCATTCTCAAAACCCATCACCCCAGATACATATCCAAATATGTCTCAAGCATCAAACATCTTGGTTTTGAATGTCATTTATTGTAAATCCCACTCAAACAAAGGCAGTTTTGACACTGACCAGCACCGTGTGCTCACGGTTGCGAACTGACCAGATGGGGGAAGATTCTGACCTCATTTTCAGCTGTTAGCTAACCGATGAACCCTGGTGGAACACGCAGACAGCAGGTGACACATCTGGGCCCATTCCGATAAATTATCCTAAAAACAAGAACGCGGGTGACTGGATTCATACACACCGGTTCAACTTTGACTAAGAAATGTTCTGGTGGCACAATATTCATGATAATATTCAAACCAATAAATGTATTGATTAATGATTTGACTGATTCTGTGCCAGCGATATTAGACAGCAGCTCTTTACTCTCATGGAAAAGGTGTCCAGGAGTCATCACAGCGCTAACTGATAATTGGATATAAAGCATTAGGGTGGGAGAACGGGCCAGTCCGCCACCAGAAGCAGAACCACATTCCCCAGCATGCAGCTGTTTGCGTGAGCGCTGGTATGTGTGTGGGAGAGACGGTGCAGAAAACAGAGCAGGAGCAAAGAGAGAAGAAGGAGAGGGACTGTAGGAAACGTGTTACTCTCAAAGGCAACACCCTCCCCTCCAGGATTATTCCTCCGATATATCTGTCCGTTCCTCACAAAGGCTGCTCTGTGTGGGGCTGCCGCTGTGATTGTTCCCCTTGGGCGCCGATCCGACGTCTGTTTCACATTATCATTCCTCAGGTTGGCGCTCAAATTGGGACGAGAACATCAAAATTCAGTTTTGGACAAACGTTCTCTGTGTTTCTCAGAACTATGAGGCCTTCTTCGATGCCAGAGAGGACAATGCTGTTTATGCTTTTCTAGGGCTGACGGCTCCCCCGGGCTCCAAGGTACACACACACCCTGCATGCGCACACACACACACACACACACACACACTCAGAACCCATCAGAACTTACTGTAACACTGGCTTTTGTGTTTCAACACATATTTACCTTTGCTGTGAGATTTCCCTACAGACAACACACGTTACATAATGGATCTGGCCCTAAAGGCCCGTTTCTGCCTCTCCTGTCCGACCGGAACGCTGGCGCCTCCCCTCTGCCGCAATAAAAAGTGCAGGGAGTTTTGCCAGTTCCCATAGAAACAGGGGGTTTCCTGTGCTCGGTGGCAGCTGATGCATAAACTGATATCCTCTATTTTAACACACACGCACACTCCCTCTTCTCCTCCTCTCACCTTTTCTGCGTCTCACGTCCAGGAGGCCGAGGCGCTGTTGAAGAAATCCCAGCAGTAGCAGCTCCACGCCGTTCCTCCCTGAGACCTCGGGGCGATCCTGGACCCTGACTGACCTGAGACCGATCTAGGAAAAAAAAAAGCAACATTTCATTCGTCTTATGTCATCAGCTGGTTTCCCTGTTTGTTTGTTTTTTTTTTAAACGACGCGTTCAGCTGTGCCTTGTCCACTGCGGTGACGGGAGGTGCCGAAGTGGAGCATTGTGGGTATTTCCAAGCTGCTCTGCTTCCTCTCGCTCGCCTCAGCCCAGTTAGCCCTTTGGCTTGAAGACATCTCAGTCATCCCATATGCGTGAACGCGTAGCTTTGTGCTTAAGGGTGCATCCTCGGCCGAGCACGCCGACGGGAGCTCCAACGCGAGCTCTTCGTGCGACCGACGCAACACAAAACTTTGTTTCCTGAAAAAAGTTCCTCATTTACGTAACATATTCAAATTAGTCTTAACCTGCTCCATCCTGGAAATGTCCGTCGTCGTGTCATTGCCAAAACTGCAGCACCTTCTGTCAGCGTTGAATTTTAATCAGTCCTGCTCGTTGTGTCGTTTTTCTGTTGTCTCAATGCTGTTTTTTTAGGAATTGTTTTTCTACAAGAGGATGTAGGTTTGGTACAGATAAGAAATGCCAAAATGACATCTTTCTACACATGTTTTTGTTTAGAGGAGTGCGACTCTTTCAGTCCCCTGGAAAGATCCTGTTTCTTCTTCTGCTGGTAATCCCTGTCGTAGGTGATGTGTCCATATGCCCCCCCCCAAAAAAAAATAAAAAATAAAAGATTACCCTTGTGATTTGTGTGCCACAGATCCATTTGTAACCCTGATTCTTGCTATTAATACTATTGTTCCTGCTGTAACTAATAAAAAGAACAAAAATGGCAACAATGGGTCAGCCCTTCTTACCTTGCTTCTCCCATGGTGGGGTCACGGGGGGGCGGAGTCTATCTGCTGCCTTCCAGCAGGAGGCTGCTCACCGCCCAACATACACACGACCTTTTACCTTCACCTGAGCCATACTTCGAGTCACCTCGAAAAGCATACAGGAAACAGCAAACAGGAGATTCGAACCCAAAACCTTGCTGTTGCGAACCACTGCACCACTGCTGTCGACAATGATCAGTCCTGCCCATTAACTTAAGCTTCTGGGCAACAATAACTTCACTGGATGTGGGCAAACTCCAACTTTTACTGCAGCCGAGTACTTTTAATGACTCAGGATCTGTTTCATACACTGCAAAATGCATCCATGCTTATATGTTTGGCACCAAACCTGTGTAAATAATGCTGTTTTCTTTTCTGTGTGATTTAGCCTAATATAGGAAGTGTGCAGTGGGGGTGGAGGAGTTGCTGCCCAGTTGTGGAAGTGAAACTTCCACAACTTACAGTCACATTTGGTTGCTTTTGCTCTTAGAACGATCCAGAGTTAAGCTGGGTTGAACTGAGGGCGAAAACAGGACAGTAAATGTTGGCCGAAGGGTTTCTCAGGATTCTCCTGTACAGGGAGGAGAGAAAGTTGGCCTCTGCTTCCAGGAGATCACAGAGCCACGCTAAAGATGCATGTAACTGCGACTTCTCCACGGCAGATTCATCTGAC
Source organism: Takifugu flavidus (assembly GCF_003711565.1). Lineage (NCBI taxonomy): Eukaryota > Metazoa > Chordata > Actinopteri > Tetraodontiformes > Tetraodontidae > Takifugu > Takifugu flavidus. The sequence goes on along the minus strand of NC_079528.1, from coordinate 12,995,704 downwards.
GCAGGTAGGGACTCGTGTAAGACGTTGCAATAACCTCATAATAGCAGTGAAGTGTTTAATCCTCCATCTACAACGTGCCCCTCTGGTCTGTACAACTTCAATCATTTCCTGTTTAATAAAATGTGCTTCGTTTGTTAGATGTAATCTTGCTAGCAAGCTAAAGGCCTACGTGTCTAACAAGTGTATTTTGCGTGCAGGTCCCAGCCAAGAGTTTGGGGCCGCCCTGTTCCAGGGACCCAAGGTGGAGCCCCTGCCGCCCATAAGTTCTGCAATCCCCGTGTGTCCGCCTGACCTCAGCCCAGATGCTAACTTTGCAAATATTTTTGAAAACTGTAGCCTGCTGGAGAAGTATCCAGACCTTCAGATGATCGGCTCAGAGCAGATGTCCCAGAACCCACAGACTGGCAACTCCAACCATGGTTTTGAGTCTTATATTAGAAGTCAGTCTGACTCCCCTCAGCTGCAGCCACAAGGTTCTCCTGTGTCACTCATACCAGACCAGGGATACCTGGCGATGGGAGCCAGTGTGAACATCAGCCCGGATCTGCCTGGACCAGAACCAGGACTGGAGCCTATGTCTAACTCCCTACTGAATGGGCTGCTGGACAAACAACTGGACGAGGTGTACATGCTGCTTCTGAATGACAACTTGGCCCGATGTAACTCCACCTTGGGCAACAGCCTCCTGCACGGCCTGGTGCCTCCACCACAGCCCAGCTGCCAGCTACAGGGGACAGACTCTCTGGCTCCTAGTCTGGAAGAACCACCTGGACAGGACAGTGCCAATAAAGTTAGTTATTTGAGCACCCATAACGTAGTTCCTTGTTCTTCTAACTTCAGCACTCCTGTGCTGAGAATTTCAGAGGCTGAAAACACTAATTTGAAGTAATTTCATCTCTAATCTTCCACTTGCATATCATTTATTATATAAGTTACATTTTCACCACGTTTTGGTTTTAATGTATGTTTTTTTTTAACGCTATTGAAGTACAAATGTTATCATTCAACATTTTCCTCGTCTGTTCCGTCTCAGGGGTTGACTCAATCTTCTGCTCAAATGCACCATCTGCTGTCCGACTTTAGTATTACAGGGTCGTGAATTTGTCTGACAAAATAAACTGTTTCTGTTTCTGTCTCAAAGCCAAAGAGTTTGTAAAGCTTGTAATTAAACCGAATTCAAAAAGCAAAGTGTTGTCCATCTGGTAATTTAATTCACATTTCTTTAATTCATATTTATTTCATATTTTCTTTCTAGTGTTTCTGTATCTGAGGATACAGACTGAAGTGGAAAAGTTGATCTAAAATGCATCTTTTATGTCACATCTGAGACATGATTTATACCTCTGATAAACGCAACAGTTTTTGATACTTGCATATTCTCATTTTACTATCATGCACAGAAAAAAAGAAAGTAAGAAATTTACACACTCATCATTTAGTGAATTTGATGTCTGAACTTAATTCTTTCTTTACACAACAGTAGTGAACAAACGCAAGCCAGGAGTGGCACGTAACTGCACCTGGGGAGCAAAAGGGAATGAGTGCCTGCACCATCCCTGACATGGGATTCGAACTAACAACCCTCCAGGTACAAGACCAAGTCCTTCCCACTGGACCATGTGCTGCCCGGCATAAAGCCTGTTCTAGTGTAAAAAGCTCCAGTCCAAATTCCCAGACGATACATCTGGGAAGCAGAGGCAATTTGGACTGGATTTAAAATCTGATCTTTGCAAATTACCTCTTCTAAGCTGTGAATTTTGCAATCACACAGGATTGCAAACACAACATAATCTGGTGTGTGTGTGTGTGTGTGTGTGTGTGTGTGTGTGTGTGTGTGTGTGTGTGTGTGTGTGTGAGAGAGAGAGAGAGAGAGAGTGGGAGAGAGTTCTGATCGTTGGATGCTAGCTCAGGGATTCTTTTGCGCATTAGTGAATGCATCAGTAGTGTTCAGGTCCTCTATGTGCATGTTCACTGTGTGTGTGTGTGTGTGTGTGTGTGTGTGTGTGTGTGTGTGTGTGTGCTGGCCCCTGATCTCTCTAACCCCTGTCTCTTTCTCTGCCTGTCAGTCCCTCTCTTTGTCCTCCCACCATGGCTACAGGATGGTCGCCCTGTGGACTCCCTCTCTGCTCGCTGTCCTCCTCTCAGGGCCGGTGTGTGTGGCCCTCACCCAACCTGCTGGGCTTTCACAGCCCCACCAGTCACCACCCTTACCAGGCCTTAACAGCAGCGATGGGAGCCTTTCCGTGGATCTTCCCACAGCTTTGAGGATTTTCAGCATGGACTATCACCATGTGCAGGCTCCCTTTGAAATTGTGCTCTGGATCATGTTGGCCTCGCTGGCCAAATTGGGTAAGCACCACTACTGGTTAAACATGAAACATGCCAAAAGGGAAACAACGAACAATGTAGTTATAGAAGGAACTCTGGAGCTTGTTTCTATTTTCTCGATTGCACCGTCCTACCACAGTTCCTTCTATTCCCCGTGTCTGCACGGGATGATATCAAAACCTCCAGAACGGCCTTTTCCTCATTTCTGACTTCACCCTTCAGGTTTCCACTGGTCTGGCCGAGTTCCGGCCGTGGTCCCAGAGAGCTGTCTCCTCATCATGGTGGGCCTTCTTGTGGGAGGGGTGATCTACGGTGTCCGTCACTCCGCCCCGCCGACTCTCAGTGCTGATGCCTTCTTCCTGTTTCTGCTCCCACCCATTGTCCTGGACGCAGGTTACTTCCTGCCAGGGAGGCTGTTCTTTGAAAACCTGGGCACCATCCTCTGGTTGGAACATCATAATCTACCTCATTCTCTATGTCAGACACAAACTGATTGTACCCACAAATACGCTCCATATATATCATGAAGGTGTATGAAAAGAGTGCTGGACAGCCCATAACAATGGATATTTAGGCTATAAACGTGCCTCCTGGGGGAGAACCATCATTCGTTTCTTATAAATGGTGTATGTTTCCAGGTACGCAGTGCTGGGCACCTTATGGAACGTGCTGGGTATCGGCCTGTCCCTCTACGGCGTGTGCCTGCTGGCCGGGAGCTCACTGGGAGACGTCACTCTGCTCCACTGCCTGCTGTTCGGGTCGCTGATAGCTGCCGTGGACCCCGTGGCCGTGCTCTCCGTCTTCCAGGAGATGCACGTCAACGAGCAGCTTCACATCTTGGTGTTCGGGGAGTCGCTGCTGAACGACGCCGTGACCGTGGTAAGAGGAGCGGCAGCCGCCGGCGTTTTTGAGGCGTCCGCTGACACGTCTTCTCCTCCCAGGCCTTGTACAAACTCTTCGAGTCGTTCCTGCGTCTGCCGTCGGTGTCGGGCGCCGACGTGCTGCTGGGGGGCTGCAGGGTGGTCGTGGTGGGCCTCGGCGGCCTCTGCATAGGCCTCTTCTTCGGCCTACTGGCGGCCCTGACCTCACGGTTCGCCATCAGAGCCCAGGTCATCGCAGCGCTCTTTGTCTTCCTGTACTCCTACTTGTCCTACCTGACCTCAGAGATGCTTCATCTGTCTGGCATCATGGCGTGAGTCATTAATTGGAAACCACTTAATTTAGACATTTAATAATTGTTGCCTCCCTTATTGCAGCATCGTGACGTGCGCCGTGACCATGAAGCAGTATGTGGAGGCTAACGTGTCGGAACGCAGCAACACCAGCATCCAGTACTTCCTGAAGATGTGGAGCAGCGTGAGCGAGACCCTCATCTTCATCTTCCTGGGTGTTTCCACCATCCAGGACGTGCACATGTGGAGCTGGACCTTCGTCTGCTCGACGCTGCTCCTCTGCCTCGTGTGGAGGGCCACAGGTAGCCACAGAGCCCCTATACGGTCCGTTTCTGGCGCCTCCTCAGTGACCAGACTGTTGACGCTCTCCTGAAGGTGTTCTGCTGCTGACTGCTGTGGTGAACAAGCTCAGGAGGAACGCCGTGACCTTTCGGGACCAGTTCATCATTGCCTACGGTGGTCTGAGAGGGGCAATCTGTTTCTCCTTAGTGTTCCTGATCGATGATTTCCCAAAGAAGAGACTCTTCATCACAACTACCATAGTGCTTATTCTATTTACTGTCTTTGTCCAGGTGTGCAAAAGTACTGTTGTGCTCTCTTGTCTTTAGGTGGAATGTTTTCCTTTTCAGTGTGGCTCTCTCTGCAGGGGATGACCATTAAGCCTCTAGTAGAGCTCCTGGAGGTGAAGAGGAAGAAGAGGGCCCTGCCTACCGTCAGCGCGGAGATTCACGGCAGAGTGAGGAATGACACAGTTGTTACAGACACGCGCTGTGTTTGAACTATCACACGAGGATTTTACTGGTTACCAGTCCAGGATCCTCCTCTAACCAGCCACTGTTAAAATCACTCCACTAATTAGCTCACAAAAAAATGAGCAAAGTTGAAGAAGTCATTGGAAAAAAATGTTGACTAATCAATATTATAAAAAGGAAGGGTAAAGTTTCGTATTTGCGTCACGGCTCAGGTCATCGATCACCTGGTGGCGGGGATTGAAGACGTGGTGGGCTACTGGGGGCAGCATTACTGGAAGGACAAGTGAGTTTTCCCATCGTTTCTTTAGCCTCAATTTCTGCTGCTTTCGCTCATAGTTTTGAATTTCCCTCAAAGCAGCAGTAGGGGGCAGCAAAGGACCCCAGCTTTAACGGTAACGGTAACATTTTTGGCTTCTGTAAATTTATTGATGCTCGTGTGTGTGTGTGTGTGTGTGTGTGTGTGTGTGTGTGTGTGTGTGTGTGTGTGTGTGTGTGTGTGTGTGTGTGTGAGGTTTGAGCACTTTAACAGGACATACCTTCGGCCGTTTCTGATCCGGAAGGATCGGCAGGGTGGCTCCAGCATCCTCAGAGTTTACCAGGAGTTGGAGAGAAGGGAGCAGAGGGGGGATGAGGAGGCCCCCCCACCACCCCTACTGTGAGGAATCCCCTAAGTATAAGTCAAGCCCCCGCCAGGCTCAGAGGAACGACGCACTTTCATTGCAAATTCCAGTTTCAAATACACAATAATGACTAAAGTGGTATCAACACTTTGCACGTAGAGCAGAAGCCCGCATTCAAAGCCGTCCCCTCCTACCTGAGGAGATGGACAGCATCAGGCAGATTCTGTCCAGAAACCTCCAGAACTTCCACAACAAGGTAAACTGCACAGATGAAAGCTGTGGGCGGCCCTTGGGGGCTGCAGGCCGGATGAATCTGTGTGTTACCGATGCAGCAGACACCAGCCTACAGCAGACACTCTCTGCACCAGGAGGCTGCTGCGGGCAGGACGGGGAGGCCTCTTCACAGACACCACAGCCTCGGAGAAAGGAACACTCGTGACACAAGCACACACGGGCCTCAGGTACAAAAGCAGTAACATTAGTTATTAAACCTGTCCTATAAGGTGTTTTTATAGTAAATGTTTTAAGGGTTGCGAGGGTTTAAATACCTTTGAACTGTCACAGGGGGAGTTTGGGCAGTTAAGTTCCTCACGCAGACTGAGATCAGGACTCAGCAGATCTCACACAGGTACAGAGACACGCAGCAGGAACACGTTTTCCAGAGGCCTCACAGGTCTGTGTGTCGGTTTTGCTCACTTAATTTCAACTTTTAGTGTCGCCTTTTTGGAGTTTGTGATGATTCTTTGGTTCCGGCTCATCCTCTCTCTCTCTTGCTAGTGTGCTCCATGAGTCTGAGGCCCGTCCACCAGGACCCGGAAGTCCCGTCTCAGGGAGGGCCGACAGAGTCTTCAGGCCGAGAGGACGAGCATGAGAGTGTGGGCAGGGCGCCAAGGAAACAAATCAACTTTTTTTTGGAAAATGAGAAACAGTAAAAAAAAAAAAAATCTGTCTGTTCAGTCGTTTTCAACAACATCGACAAAAGAATTAAATAATCCCAAATTTGGATTTTATGCTTCTGAATGTTGTCAGCTGTTGTGTCTAACCCCTGTGAAGGCCTTTATTCTCAAAACAGAGCTTTATTGTAAGTGTCACACCCAATTTAGAAATACCTTAGTAATACACACACACACACACAGCAGTCACAGCCTGTTTACTGACATGCACAGGGCACTGATTGGTAATTTGACAGGGATGGGGGGGGCTGCATCCTAGAAATAACTCCTGCCCACCCCCCACGCCGCCTGACAGTTACTGAATCTACTTTCCCCCACCACTCCCAGCATGCCAGGGAGTGGTGGGGAGTGTTTCATTGAGGCCGGGGGCTCGACAGTTACAGAGTGGGCACCAGACCACAGGACTGAGACGTGAGGAGGAAGAGGGGAGACAGGTTTTTTTAGACGGAGTCATGAGGGTAGGAGCGGCGGCCCTGGCCGGGGGGCTATTTGGGACAGTGGGGACTCTGTGTTTCTTCCTGGCCTTTGCTTCAGACTACTGGCTGGTGGCCAGTGACAACTGTGGACCTTACACATGGCCAACAAAAACACCACCGGCAGGAGACAGAGATGCCAATGGGACGGAGGTAGGACACACAGGACCCACTCCCACAAATCTAGAGAGGGAACAGAGGCGCCAACATATGTAGAGCACGATGGGATTTGGCAGAGGTGTACAAATTAGTACTTAAAGTTACACACGGTGAAACATTAATCATGTGTTTAGTTTCCTGTTGTCAAATTTCTGGACCTAATCTAGATGATCAAAGTGACCCCTGGTGTATCCAAAGTTCCCCTCAGACCCTCTTCCGTGACTCATAATCTGTGGTACCAGAGAGGTCCAGAGAGGCTAAAATGTGGGACGTCCTCATTTGTCAAACGGTGTCATTCCCCCCCTTTTAGAGCCAGTCGTTTGAAGCTGTCCCCGGATCTCCTCCGTTCCTCACGCTGCACCATGAAGGCTTCTTCTGGAGATGTGTCTTTCATGTGGAGCCCACCGCCCATGCGGTCCTCGCCACGCTCTTTAGTACCCACAGGCCTTCAACTACAGACTTTATAAAAGAAGTTGTCTGGTGTTTCTCCTTCAATTTCTCCTTTCTTCTCCATTAGCAAACCAGCCAGAATCCAAGGTCTGTGTCCATGGTTACCTCTTTCCACTGCCCGTCACACTCGGACCTGTACCTCATCCCAGTTATGATGCCACAGCAGGTACTGAACCCCCCCAGACAGGTGGCAGACTTGGAAACAATGATGGGAGCAGGTCAAACGTCTTATTTCTCGCAGTGTTTCGGGGTTTCTGGACCTTGCTGATTATCTTGGGCCTCGCTGCAGCTCTGACTGGGGGCTTCGTGCTGGTCTGCGGGGTCCCCTTCATCAGCCGTAAGCTGTGCAGGCTGGGCGGCGCCCTCCTCATCGCCGCTGGTAAATTATTTGCGCAGTTCTCCTGCGTAGCGTCTGTGCATGTACACATGCCCGTGTTATAGAAACTGCATTCAGCTGTTCGCATCAGTCACAGCACAGCAGCAGATGTCGCTCTTCTGCACTGTTGCTATAGCAACAGCAGGTTTAAACACTGCTCGGCGGGCGGGAGCCGCATTCCTCTGGTGTTACTCACAGCCACTCTGCATCTGCGTCTGATTCCCCCCCAGCTTGCCTGTTCCTCCTGGTGCTGCTGCTGTTCGTGCTGTGGATGGAGGCGGTGGAAGTGAAGCGCTACATCCTGCAGGAGAGAGGAGAGGCCTGCCCCCACGCAGAGGTCACAGCGCTCTACGGCCTGTCCTTCATGGTGGCCGCCGCCGGGGTCCCTCTGCAGCTCATCTCAGGGCTGATTTTCCTGCTGGTGGGCCGTGCATTTGGTGCCAGCAAGTAAACTGGATGTGTGTGTGTGTGTGTGTGTGGGGGGGGGGGTGACCTCAGATGTGGGTGTCAATGAAGGCTGGAGGTCTGCTGGGAAAACAACACAGACTCTGTGATAGTTTATTTCTTTTCTTTTTTTTTAAAATCATGAATATTATTTTTAAGAGGTCACTTAAAGTACAAAGATTTTGAATTCCTGACCTTCCCAGCATGCAGTGTTTCTTTTGTAAATTGTGAAGTGCGTGTTACGCCCCCGACAATAGGGAGAAGTTATAATAAAAGGTCAAAAAATGACACAAACTAAAGAGTTTCTTTTTTGTGGATATTTTGTTCGGTGTTTTTTTTCTTTTATTGACAAAATGAAAAAGACATGAAGGGTCAAACTCGAACCAGCTCACACACCAGCTGACAGGCCAAAGAGTGCTTCAAAACATGGCAGAAACCACAAAATACACAAAATCATCATCATATTCCTTCCCAGCAGAAAAAAAACCAGCCATTCCTCGCCAAGCAATCCAAGATCGCTGCTCCGAACCGACAAATTATGAATTATAATGATAAATGATGAACATTCTTAATCGTGACAAATGTATGTTTAAGATAACTCACATTCAAAAATATCCATGGAAACTATGTTGACACTGTATGAACACAATTACCCAAATACAACACTCCACTTGGTGCATAATTTTTTAATATTATGTACTGTTTTTATTACATACTGCTGAAGAAAATTTGCTTTTGAAGTCCATGAATACGAGTCATTTGTCCTACCGATCACAACAAGGCTGCAGCTGCTGCGTGAGGGCCGTGAAGTAGCTCTGTTAGATGTGAGGAGGGAAATGAAACAATTAAGACAATATCTAATAGATTATCTATCACTGCAAAGGTTTTATTTTTCACTGTGCTGTCCAGACAGGAAGCTCATGCTTGTGATTGAACAGCATCCAAACGACCCAGCAGTAATTCAGTTATTCTTGAGTGGTGTCGGACTCCAGCCGCAGGCAGGGAAACCTGGACGTGCAGCAGTTGCCAGGGTTACAGTCAGTGTTGTTGCTGCCACATCAACAACACCAATTCTTTAATTATGTGTTGTGGCTCCGGTTTCTTGCCTCCTCCCCCACCTGCAGCATCGGCAGGTGGGGGAGATCACAACTGGAGATCCCCCACCTGCCGATGCTGCAGGTGGGGGATCTCCAGTTGTGATCTCCAGTTTTTCGCCTCCTGTTTTCCGTGGTTACTGCCAGCGTGTGAGTTTGTTCCAGTGCCTCGTCACTGCGTTTTTGTTTGTACTTTTTTGACGTTTCTTTTCCCTGTATGGTGATTTTTAGTTCGTAGATTTTCTGTTGTTACTTTTCTAGATTTGTTTCCGTTGCTACTTTGCTCGATTCTTTCGTATTGCACCCTTTTGTTATCAATAAAGAGCCGTGTCTTTTACTCTGCATCTGGGTCCAGGCCTCCTTGACTTTCCATAACAGAACAATCCGGCCACTATGGACCCAGCAGAGACCCAGCTTTCCGCGCAAGCAGCGCGGGTCCACCAGGTGGAGTCGGCTCTGCGCCAAATGTCAGAGCACATGCAGCGCATCACGGCCGGCGTCTCTCAACTCAGTGGTCAGCTGGTGGCCCTGGACGAGGGCAGCCCTCCAGGGCCGCGGAGCACACGAGGGCAGCCCTCCAGGGCCGCGGAGCGCACAGGGAACAGGAGCGTCCCTCCAGGAGACACGAAGCTGGAGCGGCCCTCCAGGAGACACGAAGCTGGAGCGGCCCTCCAGGAGACACGAAGCTGGAGCACACAACAAGGGAGACCACCAGACACACTGACAAGACTAACAGCACAACAACACAAACAGAACACCCTGGCACTGTCAGGCAGGTGCAACCTGCTTAAATAGGCAGCCCGGTGTAAATTGCCTACAGGTGGCGTGCAGGCAGTGCCAGCTGTCACCAGTTGTGCCCCACACCACCACCTGCAGCACAATGGCTGACACAACCCCGAAACCCTGACATTATGGCCTTTACATGGTATTTTATTGTTGAACTACTTTGTGTGCAACTCTCCAGCTGCAACTCTAATAAATCATGAAGGTCATCGTTTATCTCGGGTGGGAGCTGCTTCTGTCCTCTATCTCTAGTGGCCGCAATTGGTGTTTATTCCCAATTTCTGGCGTTCGAGGAGCAGCTACAGATCTGTGGTCTTTGGTCCTGGATGCAAGTGTGCTGGGACATCGGTACGAGGAGGCTGGTGAAGCAGCCGGTGTGTTTGCTGTCAGGTCTGTTATGTGTGTCTGTTAATAAAAAGAGCCAAATTTAAAAAGAATAAACAAAACGGTGTCCTGATGGACTGGAGGAGAGTGAGGACTCACACTTGGAGGAATCTTCTCCAAGATTGTCTTATCAAAGCGGGATTGAGGACAAGACAATAGATAAGCTGACCACTTTATTGCCAGTTTATGGTCGGATATTGCAACGATTTTTATTGAGTCAGTTTCGTTACTCAGCAGCTTTCAGATAATTCTAATTATGCTCATTTCACTTTCTGAAAATATGTATAAATACGCCAATACGTTAAAACTATCAAACTATGAGTCTTAATATGTTTTGGGCACGTGCTTTTCCAGCAGTTTAACACTTGTGCAAGATTAAAGTGGAATACTACCGCCCCCAACTGGTCATATGACGCTATTACCTGGTCTTGCTCCTGGATCGACAATTCTATTAATGATTTCTTGAATATACGTTGGTGACGCTTAAATATTCCATAATTTGCGAGCACGGAGCACTTGTAAAAAAAATTACATAATCAAATTACCAGCACAATAATTTACATTCTCTAAAGATCAATACTGTCACCCTCAAGCTAAGCGAATGAGAGACACGCCATGTTTGTTTTGTTTTTAAGCTCTGGAGTTCAGGAAACGCAACAGCAATAACAGATTTCATCAACGCCCACTGGGCCCAGCAGAAACAGCTTGATTATGTAACCAAATCATACTTATTGTCCCTCCTGATTACAATCAGGTCACTGGGGCTGCAGCTGCACATTCCAGTTGTTTGAATTCTCAAAATTTGGTTCAGAATGAAGAACACATGAACCTAGATCCACACGCTGACGCTTTCTAAAGAAATCATCCGACTGTTCCTCATCAACCAGAGTCTAACGTTACATATTCACAGCGTGTCAGTCTGCTGTGCCCTGTTCTCAGTGTTATCATGAAATTATGCCAATCAAACAGTAACACTGGGCTGTTCTCTGTTTGAATGCACAACAGATGGTGGACAAACATTAACAGTTGCATCCGTCCCTCCACTGATGTTTGATCCAAGGTCAAACCCATATAGAGGTTTTATTAAGTTCAAGAGTGTGGTTACACAACAGGACAGTTAAAGCTGAAAGCTGCAAAGGTGCGAGGAATGCTACTATCTGCTGGGTTTTTAGCCCGGTTGAGCTTTTGTGGGGACACATTAGAAACCTTAAGCATTAGAGGAACACAGCTCTACCCTGTGTTGACTCGGAGCGTTAAGAGCTGCAGACATGAACTGAACCCCAAAGGCAGACCTACACATGACTTAATCACATGTAACTATTTGCTTGTAAAGGGAAAAATCACAATTCACAAAACATAGATGTCCACAGTGAAGTTGAAACCAGCGGGGCGAGAATGGCAGCATCAGGTGACAGAGAACCTCAAACAAAGTATGTGAGAATAAGAATAATCACACACACCAGTCACAAGAGAGTCCTTGAGCTCTTACTGCTGAGGGATGAACAAGGAATTGGTGAAGATGGAAGTGTGGACCAGGCTTTTAAAGCAGGAGGCAGGTGAAGATGATCGACTGGAGATGAGTAGAAGTTGGGAGGGAAGCAGGAAGCAGCCCTGCCCAGCCTGGATATAGACATACGTGGGAAAGAATGACAGGAAACAAGGGAGGGGGAGAGGGGATACACTGGGGAGAGCTCCTAACACCGAGAGCCTCTGGGAAGAGGAACCAGAACATATCAGCTGACTGTCACCAGCAGAAATTAGATTAAAGGAGTCAGTTGTACCACACATGTGATGAGAACCCCCAAATACAAGTGCAGCCATCTGAGAGACCAGATGGCTGCTAAGATGGTTTGCCATTAAAACTTCGCGATAAAGAAAAATCCCCATCAGTGGATGACCTGCTTTTACAAGAAAAGTCTATTTTAAGTCAAAGGGATGGAAAATGATCAAGGCTTTGGTGCTTATCTGAGTCGTCTCCCCGGATTTCCATGTCTGCAGCGAAGAATTTCAAACATCTGCCACATTTTAAAGTTTCCCAGTGCTCCCAGCACAGCGCATTACGCCCAGTAGATGCAGCGGGTGTTAATCACAATCTGTTCTGCAAACCTGCTGCAACATCTTAATTAATTAACAAAAAAACCACCTTTCTGGCACCCCAGAGAGGTCTTAGTCTACTCGGATTAATTGGCTGATCTGCATATATCAACACACAGTTCAGGGGCTTTTGGCTTCGCTACTTTTACCTGCTATAATTAAAATCAACAGATGAATAAAAAATATGTAAGATTTCTCTGGAACTTATTACCTCTGCTTCTGCAGGCATCTAATCTCAGGCGTTTAATCACAGCGACTCGTGCCATCATGAAAAGCATGAGGATTTCTTCAGGTTTTTACTTATTTCCACATCTGCTTTATTCACCTTTTGCTAAATATCCTTTTTTTAAAGAAAAAAAAAGAAAAAAAAGGCGACATTGATTAAACACAGTTTGTCATTTTTTGTGAAAAAGAGCTGCCTGAAATCTGATCCTGTTTGAGCTCTGCCCTCAGAGCAGATAGTGAATGATACCACAAAAGGAGGAGAGGAGAGATAGACGGCGTGAGGGAGGACGATCGTGCTCTCCCAAGCAGACACCCACACGCAAGTTCTCTCCAGCGACACACAGACGCTCCAACGCACGCTGCGTGTACGTCGCAGCGCTGGTTTGTGTCTCTCCCGAGCAGCTCCTGTAGCGCCGACATGCCTCCGTGTGGCTGGCTCCTGCTTCTGTCCCTGGCAGCTCTCACAGGTAAAAGAGGTTTTTTTCCTCCTCTGTGATCATTTAGAATGCCAAGGCTGTGCAAAGACGGGCAGCAATTATCAAGAGACTTTTTTTATTACATTAAATATGTGATGATGTGTGTAGATTGTTAAAAGATGAGTGAGATGGATTAATAGTCTTCTAAGCTAGTTTGGATTTGTTGTGTTGTGTGGGTGCCTTTTTCTCTACACTAGCTGTTTAATTTAGGACCAGAGTGAACCGCATCACAGGAATATTCCCATTTCTCTGTATAATAGAAGTGATATTTCTGTATGTTGAGCTGTGATTTATCGCTGCCTTGCTCAGCAGCATCCTTCAGTGCCTTTGTCCCAAAAAGGCAGCAAGAAAAGTTCCACTTCACATCACTCTGAAATCTAGCTCAGTTCTGCATCCTGTGTGATTTCAGGAAACACTTTTTGTGCTATCACTACTTCGCAGACTGAGAGGAACTGCTCCATCTCCCCACCGGTGAGTGGAAAAGAGTTGAATGAGCGCACACACGTCCTGATCCCGCAACATGTAAATGGTTACTGCACGCTAAAGTTAATAATTACAGCGGCAGATACAGAAGGAGATGGGTCAGCACTCCTTCAGGTTTTAAATTTAACTCCGTGTGTGTGTGTGTGTGTGTGGTGTGTGTGTGTGTGTGTGTGTGTGTGTTTACAGTATCTCCCCAGCACAGTGATAAACACCACCCTCCGACTGCAGGAGCTAAGAAAGAGAATGCTTCCCCTGAATATCTCAGCCTACATTATCCCTGGCACTGACGCTCACCTGGTACATGTGCTGCCAAAATGAATCTATTAGGATTCACGTGCATGCGAGCGTGCATGCGTGTCTGTGTGTGACATTAACATACCGGGTTTTCTCTGTCAGAGCGAGTACATCGCCCCGCGTGATGCGAGGCTCACCTTCATGACTGGCTTTACAGGCTCGGCAGGTACCATCCAGTTTTGCCTCTTTCTTTCCCTCTCCTCCTCCTCATTTTCCTCCTTCTGCTTCTCCTCCTCCTTTTCCTCCTCCTCTTCCTTCTCCTCCATGACTCAACCCCAGCTCCTCTATTTTCTGCCCACATAGTCACCAGAGGGCCAGCTTCTCTTTCCATTCACTTCCATTCAGTCTTAGTGCAACACTGATAAATATAACTGATGCTCATGCATATATTTATATCTGTATTCAGCTGTTGCAGGTTTCAGATGGATCCCAGGGAAATTCTGTTCAAACCTTTACCAAAGCCCAGAAGAAAGACTTAATCTTCTGGGCCTGCATTAGAGATATCACTTAGATTTATTGTTTTAACTTGCTGTTGGCTGTTATTGCAGAAGAATTACAGCGCAAACCCTACTTTATCTGACCAAGTTGCTTTGTCCCTGTCCCTGTCCCTGTCCCTGTCCCTGTCCCTGTCCCTGTCCCTGTCCCTGTCCCTGCACACATCCACTCGTTTATCAAGATTAGCCGGACCTCCGCGCATTGTTTTCAGTCACCACTGACATTTAGGCCTGCTCCTAATTCACCGGCACCACAGGCATCTCCATAACACAGCTGCTATCCCGTCTTTCTCAGGCACTGCTGTCGTTACTCAGACCAAGGCCACCCTCTGGACAGACAGCCGCTACTGGGTTCAAGCTGAGAGACAAATGGACTGCAACTGGGAGCTGGAGAAAGACGGTATGCGTGGCCACATAGTGTTTATTTGTTTTGGCGACCCAGGGCGCATGGCCTCTGATGAGATGCTCTTGGTTTAAGCAATGTAATAATGTTGGAGGCAACTGCTGCACTTTATTGCAGGATTTGGATAATAAAAATAGACCTGAGCCATGTTGGACATTTCTCAGATGTAATGGCTGCACACACACACACACACACACACACACACACACACACACACACACAGCAAGCAAGCATCATTTAGATCCTGAACAGAAACAACTGCACAGACAGCGTCGCCACAACAACACTACTGCTGCACAAGAAAACACCCCGCAGCTTTAAATCTGAGGGAAATCACTCCTCCCAGAATAACTTCGATACACTGCATTGAAATGAGGGGGAGGTGTGATGAATGTTTTGACCTGATGACTCTGACCGGCTCATAATCAACAGATATTTACTTTAGCCTCCATGTTCTGGTGGCTGCCTGTATTTAGGATCTTATCACAGACCAGCCAGTGGTTGTTATCCCAGCGCTCTTGGGCTGCTGCAATGCGATGATGGGGGTTTTCCTGGGATGACGGGTTTTCTGCGTCCTGGTGATGAGTGAGAGTGCAGACGCGGGAACGCAGAGCGATGCCAGGCAGCTACGGCAGGCACAGATCAGGCTAAGAGACTCGTGATGAGGTAGAAAGCGCTCAGAGATTCCGAAACCGCTCATGGGTGGCGTGGAAATAGCAGAAGTTGTGGAACTGACACAATGGAGACTCAGATGACTTGTGTTGAAGGGAGTTTACTGTTATCAGGAGAAGTGACACCAACACAACAACAGTAGAAGCACCCAGAGCTGCACCAGTTCTGAGGAGACCGAGAGGGAAGGAGTGTGCAAGGTATAACATCGGTGGAAGGTGCACCTCACCAACCAGTCTGTCCTTCGCTACATCAGAATTAACCAGCTTGTTGGTTCCTCCAACCCTGCTTTGCCTACAATAAGAACAGAACACAAGATGCGGTCACTGAGACCTCTGGAGCTACTGCAGGACAGGAAATGAGAGAAATCTGTAGGACAATCCAGGGCGACACGCTCTTGACTTGTGAGACACTATTTGTTATAGAGGAGTCCTTTTTCCTTCACTATTGGGGTTCATTGCCCGTTAAACTGACCGCACGTGTGGGTAAAATGCAAATCTGTGTGTTAATAGCAAAGGACAACCAGAAGGCTCCACGGGGGAACTGTGTGAGCTCAAGAGCTTCAGCGCCTGGTTTTAGTTGTCAAGTTACATTTCAAACCAGTCATGAAACTCACATCTTATAGTTTATTATATATTTCATGATGCATCGGTCCTGAAGGTCAGGCCAATGTTATGTGAAGGTTTTATTGTGTTTTTAGTTCCGAATGTGCTTAAGATGCCATAATTTCCAGGAGATTGAGTTTTTTTATCTGCTGTGACCCACTCGATCGCTCCACCGTTTAGCCGCAGGAAACCACTCTTTGCTGAGTGATTTGAAAAGTAGCACCATCATTAAAAGCACTCATCCATATTTCATATCTGGCAACATAATGGAGCGGAGAGTCATTTACCTGCTAGTTTATGGGCTCAGGTGCCCGCTGAAAGACTCGTGTTTGACAAACATGTCGTGATTCTATGTTTTATGCAATCTCGTGTTTTTATTTGACCGTGTTCTATCCTAAAAAAAAAATGCTGTTGATGTTGACCGATTTGTGCTGATTTTCTTAAATATGCTAAATGAAGTCGGTTAAACGTGACTGTCACGTGCGATCTTTTGCAGTGTCCATCAGCAGCATAGCAGAGTGGCTCATCTCTGAGGTTCCTGCAGGAGCCGAGATCGGATTTGACCCCTTCCTTTTCTCCCTCGGTGAGTTCCTGTTCTCCTACCGAACCCAGCTTACCATCGCTAAAGTGCTCCACCGAGTCGAGGGGAAAGCATTGATGGGGAGTGTTTACTTGTCATTGAGTCACATCAGCGCGTGTAATCATCCGCCGTTTCCTCCATTAGAAACGTACGAGAACTACGACATCAATCTGGGCTCCAGTAATCACAGTCTCACATCCGTCCCTGTTAACCTGGTCGACCAAGTGTGGACGGACAGACCGCCCATCCTGGCTGACGGCATCATCTCCCTGCCTGACAGGGTCATACGTGGGTCTCCGTCAGCACAAACACACACTTTATTTACCTGATGGGCCTTATCCGTGCACTGATAAATATCTGCAAACAGCCTGATGTAATAAGCCCCATAAACACTGATAAGTAGGCCGTTAATGAATGATTTTATGACTGGAGGATCAAATCATGACATCAAATGGAAAAGTCTCCAGAAAACAAGGTTGTCTGGATGCTAACACGTCTTATTGGTCTTTATGGTCAAATTGACCAATGGAAAGAGAACAGACATTCATAAATCTAATGGCTCGTGTGTATATTATCCTTGTATCTGTGTTTGGACTAAAGCCGTTTGTTTGGCTTTGCTGTTCAGCCATGAGCAATTTGCTAATGGCAAAGCTTACTGGAACCTATGCTGGCGGTGTTTACTATCGGCCCCTGTGATCAATATTTTATAAGCATGATTGGTCAAATATTGAATGTTATTTCACTCAAAGAGGCACCATTTAAATTCATCGTTAACTCTCTGTTTGATTAACATCATTACTCTCTTTGGTATAATACTGATCAAATATTTAACTCAAACTTTGTACAGTACAGAGCTAAAAGAAAGCCACAAACACATCACTCTTCACTATTAATACGAATACAAGTAAAAATGCATTTTCCATACTTAATGATAAGCCATAATTTTGAGTATGCAGTACTTCCCCCTAATGGTCAAAATATTTATAGCACATTATGCATACACTAATGTGAAGAACACCTTCAGGATTAATGAGTGTTTGCTGCAGTGAGCATATTGATAAAAGGATGATGTGGAAAAAGATCGTGAATGTGTCTGCAGAGAGAACCTGGCAGATGAAAGTAGAGCAAATGCGCAAGATGATGGAGGACAGTCCTTACAGACCAACGGCACTCCTACTCTCAGCTCTGGATGAAACAGCATGTAAGTAACCCAAATACACCTTAGGAAACCTCTTTGTTTTACTTAATGCTTCAAATCTGAAGCTGCTATAAATCTTAAATTTTCATTGCGGCCTGTTAAAATGCACCTTGTTGGAGCTCTTCCAAACAGTAGGAAATTCCAATTTTCTGCCTCTAAGAAGTGCTACGCTTGAAAAAATAGCCATATATTTAAGGGGGATTAGGATGCCTTAAATATTTAATCATCAAAGTGGGGTGTCGTTTTTGAGAATTAGAGCTGCACGTCCGAATGGCTTCTGAATCTCCAGCCAACAAACCAGAAAGAGGCTGCAGGCTCGAGGGCAACAGTCCCATATGCAGAAGAGGGTGCAGTGACTCACTGACAGCTGACAGGGCAACAAAATAAGCTGTTTGAATACTCATTTTAAATTTACTTTGTCCTCCCAGTAGTCCCAGACTGGTTTGAACATTCAGCTCAGGATATTGCAAATGACCAAATCAATATTCAGTGCTTGGATGTGATAATTCACACGACAGGAAAGGATGCGGAAAAACTATAAATCTTGGATCTGTTTTTAATTTTAGGGTTGTTTAACATGCGAGGCAACGACATTCCGTTCAATCCCTTCTTTTATTCCTACACCCTGCTCACCTTGGATGAAATCTGGTGAGACCTTTTGTTGTTTCTTTTTTGTATCCGTTCAACTGTTGCTCCTGTTACTGAAAAAAATGCCCCCGCCCACCCCAACTCTGCAAGGCTTTTTATCCACACCGAGAGACTGACGGGGGAGCTGAAGGAGTACCTGAACGCCTCGTGTGCTGGACCCCTCTGTGTGCAGCTAAAAAGCTACGACAGCGTCAGAGCCCAGCTGCAGGAATATGTGGCCAGGCCTGGAATTAAAGTCTGGATCGGCACCGAATACACCAACTACGCACTTTATGAGCTCATAACTCCAGTGGTATGGTTATCTTTTATTCATGAATTTGTGTCATGGTTTTGGAATTCTAAATTAGTGTGGATTTGATGGAGGTGTACTGTTCATTTTCTTATCTGAAATAACCTGCAACTGAATTTTCTTGTTTAGGTCTAAAGTAAACACATGAAAGGATTTAGAATAATTCTTCCTCTCCTTTTGGATCATGCAGGACAAATTAATGACCAGCTCCTACTCTCCTGTGCTGACGACCAAAGCAGTGAAAGATGAGACGGAGCAGCGGATCTTGAGGGACGCACATGTACGTGACCTGTGCACGCTCACCACAGCACCAATATGAAAACAGAATCTATTTATTTCCCTCGGCTTAAGCCCTGCACTGAGCTGTCAGCCGTTAGCCTTTGTCTTTCTCTCTGTAGGTGAGAGACGCCGTCGCTGTCATCCAGCTGCTGATGTGGCTGGAGAAAGTAGTCCCACAGGGTACGGAGACCGAGCTGACGGCCGCAGAATACGTCAACATGTGTCGCAGGTGAGCGACTGTAAACTTTGGGGAACCGAACATCCGAGGGCCGAGCCAATAATCCACAATCTAGAGGAAGAAAGGCTGATGTTGATGAGTTCTACTTAGTTTGTTCACAGCTGATGTAAATATTCCCACAGCAAACAGAAGGACAGCAAAGGGCCCAGCTTTGAGACCATCTCTGCAAGTGGAGCCAACGCTGCGCTGGCCCACTACAGGTGAAAGTTGATCCATCATCCATCCATCCATCCACCCATCCACCCATCCATCCATCCATCCATCCGTCCATCCATCCATCCACCCATCCATCAATCCATCCATCCATCCACCCACCCACCCACCCACCCACCATCCATCCACCCACCACCCACCCATCCATCCATCCATCATCCATCCATCCATCCATCCATCCATCCATCCATCCATCCATCCACCCACCCACCCATCCGCCCATCCATCCACCCATCCATCAATCCATCCATCCATCCACCCATCCATCCACCCACCCATCCATCCATCCAGCCATCCATCCATCCACCCACCCACCCACCATCCACCCACCCATCCATCCATCCATCCATCCATCCATCCATCCACCCACCCATCCACCCATCCATCAATCCATCCATCCATCCACTTTCTTTTATAAGAAAAGTGGATGGGAAATTATTTCAAACTCACTTTTATCTTTATGAATAAGATAAGAGAATAAGATAAGAGAGGCAGGCAGGCAGGCAGACAGAGTGCATGTGTGTTCTGGCATGTACGTATTGGTCCTCCGAATGTCTCCAGTAATATAAAACTGTCACACATTTACAGAAATAATTTGGATTG
Source organism: Takifugu flavidus (assembly GCF_003711565.1). Classification (NCBI taxonomy): domain Eukaryota; kingdom Metazoa; phylum Chordata; class Actinopteri; order Tetraodontiformes; family Tetraodontidae; genus Takifugu; species Takifugu flavidus. The sequence goes on along the minus strand of NC_079528.1, from coordinate 12,975,925 downwards.
ATATTTGATAAGTTGCACTCAAAGACAGAGAAAAAAGCAAGGGTTAAAAAGACATTTTCAGTGTTTTTCTTGTATCTCTGCACCTGCATTTAGAAAACGGTTGCTGTATTTCCTGTTTTTCTGCATTTCAGCCCGACGAATGAGTCGAGCCGTAAGCTGACGGTTGATGAGATGTACCTGGTGGACTCTGGCGGTCAGTACCTGTGAGTAACAGCACGCTTCGGCGCTGTAGTTTCACCTCCTGCCAGTTGTGTTTGAAATGAGTCATGTTGTCTTTCACCACACTCAGAGATGGAACCACCGACATCACTCGAACTGTTCACTGGGGAACTCCCACTGAAATGCAAAGGGTGAAGATCTGTGTCTTATATTGGATCAATATGTAAAGCTGTTGTTCAGACAGGGTTTTGGTTTGGTTGTACAAGTCTCCGGCATCGGCAGAGCTTTAGGCCTCAACATTCGCTTGATTTTGCATGTCTGGTCCCACAGGAGGCCTTCACCAGAGTCCTCCAGGGAAACATTGAAATATCTCGAACCATATTTCCTTCGGGGACCAGAGGTGAGAAACTAACATCCAACAACTTGCTCGGAATCCAGAATCTCCCCCAAACGTCACCATTTGCAGCATCCTCTCGCCTCTTTGCGTCATTTGCACTCCTTTATGCTGCTGGCTGTTTGATGCATATTTTTCTGTGTAGGTGCAAACATGGAGATGTTGGGTCGCCGGGCTTTGTGGGAGGTAGGCCTGAACTACGGCCACGGCACAGGTCACGGTGTTGGGAACTACTTTGGAGTTCATGAGTGTATGTTCCCTCTTGATGTTGATGATCTTATGAGGCAAAAGAGGCTGTTCATGGAACTAGACTTCATTTTGCTAATATTTATTGATAATGGAAACTGAAATTTAAAACATCATTTGAATTAAACGCCAATGTCGTTTCCTCGCTTTATACCACTACACCACTAGATGTCGCTGTTTAAACACATTGGAGCATCAGCAATTATTAAATCTGTTGCCTAAATAATTTCAATTTCAATTAATTTGGTTCCTGAATCTCTTTTCTTAAATTATATAATGAAACTTTTCTAGGGCCTGTTGGCTTTCAGACCAATAATATTCCCTTCACATCAGGAATGTTCACATCTATAGGTAAGATTAACTATTTGTTTGAAAATTGTGTGTTTAGTTCCAGACCATTTTGAGGAAAATATACATGATTGGATATGATTTATTGATTTTATTTTTTTGTAGAACCAGGATATTACAAGGACAATGACTTTGGGATCCGCATCGAAGACATTGCTGTGATTGTTCCCACACCTACAAAGGTAGATGCAGCGTTGCTGCTCACAAGTTAATCATTGGCGATCATGTTTTGTCAACGTGACCGTGATGTTTTTATCTCTTTATCTTGCCTCAGTACGGCAACAACTACCTGACCTTTGACATCGTGTCCCTGGTTCCGTACGACAGGAAGCTGATTGACACGTCTCTACTCAGCATGCAGCAGGTGATGAATCATTTACAGACTTGCAAATGTAAAAAGTTGCGGATTTTTAATTTTTTTTTTCATTTGAATGTCAGAGTACTATATAAGTGCTTTCCAACACTCTTACTACAACAGCAGTAAATTTAAGTTTACTTCCTCAAAGATACGATCAGTTTCCTGTTTTGTCAGAGTTTTCAGAGAAGGTGATGTCATCTACATGACGGAAAAGCTCTATATTCGTTACTTTCTTATCTTTCATATCAGCACTGTGAATTTTACACAACAGGTTTGACGGTGAAGGTATTAATATTTTCAATTTTTTTTTTTTTTGGAACGAGGTTGTAAATTGCAACATTTGATAACTCTGCCCAGATAAAATCGCTGGTCATCTTTACGCTTTTCTTCTCTTCATTTAGATTCAGTGGTTGAACAAATACTACGAGACCATCAGGACGTTGGTGGGTCCAGAGCTGGACAGACAGAGGTTAAAGGAAGAGAAGGACTGGATGCTGAAGAACACAGAACCCTTCGTGCCTTCTGGAAGTTCTGCAGCCGTCACTTCTTCCACTCTGACCCTCTTCGCCCTGGTCCTCACCCTTTTCCACAACATCATCTGATCTTTTCCGATGGCGGAGCTCAAGCCGCTGACAGCAGCCTTGGACGCCGGCATCGTCCCTATGCAGTCGATATGGAGCAGCTAAACCCCAGGGATGCACTACAATTTAGCTTTTTGTCATTAAAGTGTGTGTGTTTCTTCCACGATCGAAGGATTGAATGTGGAGGTGTTTAAACTCTGAAATTAAATATTTTATTTGTAATCTGGACATTGGTATAATCAGCTGATATTACTTTTATTACATGACAGTAACTGCCTCTCCAAATGAAACTGTGGACTTTGGAGAATCGTCAGTGGAGAACGAGTTCACGAAAGTCAGAAATGTCAGTTCCGAGAAGCCTCTTTGGTCTGCCTGTGACTCACAGCCCATAGACGTCCCGGTTGACCTTCACGACCTTCATGAAGTCTAACGTGGCCCATAAAGTTGGAATAAAATTATTTTAGAACTCTTCTCGTGAGAATGCTGTGACAATGGGATGGATGGATATAAATCTAAAGTGTATCTTCTCAAAACAGATAAATGTATAAATTAGACTAAAAAAATCCTTTTTGTTGAAGGGCAGCAGTCAACATCTCACACACTTCTGAAATATAGGTGGCAGCATAACTGAACATTAAAGTAGTTTAGAAAAAATATATGTTGCTACTTAGATTCTAATGTTTATAGTAAAAAACACATTCTTATTATAATTCTGTTTCCCAGCTCCTTTTTTAAATCATATCAATCTCAAAGGTTTCGTTGGCAGCCGCTGACACAGCGATGCCTCGAAACTGACATTGCAGCTTGAAGGTGCAAACATGCCAGCTTCACACCACTCCCTGCATCTGTCAACCACACACACCCACACACACACACCCACACACACACACGCACACACACACACACACACATTTTAGTTAAACAGTAAAGCAGAACAGCAAAGATGATCATTGTTCGGGAAGCCTGTTCCTCTGTTCCTCCTGTTATGTCTGTGCTGTTTTTGTTTTGTTTTCTATGAGGTCTGTTCTGCTTCCAGTTGGTAGTAACGAGATGACCTGTAACGGGATACATTCTGGGTTTACTTTCGACAAAGAAAAAAAGTATAAAACATCATAACTGGTAGCAGAAGTGTGGTTGGCTAATCTGCCGCAGGTCTACAAAGACCAGCATGAGATGGTAGCAGCATCTTTTAGCTCCTCTGGGTCTGATAGAAAGGACGGGAGCGTCGTTGTTCAGCTCTATTTCACCTCAGAATTTGGAGCCTGCTGCTCCCCTTTAACATGTGCGTCTATAGGCAGTAGTGATACGGGGTTTCAGAACATAGTGGGTTCATTTGGGATGGACAAAGTACCTCCGCAATCTAGCACCCCAGAATTTATTCATCTGTTCTTTCACCTATCATCCACATTTCCTGAGGATTTCATCAAAGTCCTTTCATTTCTAATTAATTTGCTAAAAGTCAAACCAGCGCTGGCTGTCACAGAACCCCCTCCCCTCTACGGAGGGAACGACAGGACTCCTGCCTGGTTATTTAAGTAGGCATATTGAAAAAATTTGGCATGTTGTGCTTTTCACTTTAAATCTAACACCTTTTAGAAATCTTTGAGTTTATACTCGATGACATTTTGTGCAGATGGTGCTGCTCACATTAAAGTTCCATCAGTGTCCTACTTCTTTTTCTTTCTTTCTTCATCTGTGACTCATACAAGTGCTCATGTTTATTTTTGCTCTTCCCTTGGACTCCAGTATGTTACAGAGACTCCAGGAATGCTCACTTACAGGGTTTTTGGTAACTTTGGGTAATGGTTGATTAACACCTCATCTGAAAATCCACAGAATTTAAAACAAAAACAAAGATTCTTTGATTTCAAATAACCTTCTGTGGAATCATGTGACAGGAAGCTGAAATGGAGCATCGTATTATGTGGTTTTGATGCATAACCCATATAACAAGCTCAACACCACATTTGCTTTGCCGACGTTCAATATCCTGAAGGATGGTTTTACAGTCGCTAACACGTATTTTTTGGGTGATTTGTTTGATTCTCTCCGTTAGAAGGTCTGCTTAGTATCTACAGTCACCGTTAATTTGCCTAGTGAGTTAATTGTCATTATCTTGTCATGGATGAGCTCCAAAAAAGATGCCGCAGCTGCAAAACCTCCTTAAGAGTTTCTAAATCGGTCACTCTTTCACTTCCACACTGTGCAGAAGAGGTGCAAGGTTGAAAGTGGCATTTGAACTGAAGAAAATGGGAATAGAAATGTTTGACCCAAATCACGCAAACCAAAAAATCTTGTGTGCCAGCAAATTTACTATCATAATGACGTCAGTGACTATTTTAAAATGTTGTAATACAGTGATTGTGATACATTCCCACTCAGAGCTGTGAATGGCTTTAGATGGTGGCAGAAAACCAGAGAGAACAAGAAAACCCGACCCAGACGGGTCCCGAACCCACTACATTCCTGCTATTCCCTGAAAAACTCCTGAATTAGGGTCTTTTATGGTTGTTAAAGGCCATTAAACTAAATTAGTATTTGGTAAAAACAGTTTAATCATTCTTTAACATTACCTAAGTAATATTTTCGGTCACGGTTGGCTAAAGATGTTGGGTTTAAGGCAGCCGGAGTGGAGGTGACCCAGCCAGGTTGTGAGCTGGGAGCTTCAGTGGAACAGCAGATCTGGTCCACCCGCCAGGACAGGACCCCATTGCCCCCTGAAGGAGGAGGGCTTCTTGTTATGTTATATGTTCACAGCTGAAGCAGAAATGACCCCATTTATGTGAAACTGAAACAGCGCCAGGCGACCTGCAAACTTCCATTGGTACAGTTAACCTGGTCACACCTCTGCACCATAATGAAGCTCATCGTCAGCTCCCCTGGTCACTGCAAAGCCACTGTAGACATAAAAAAAAGGAATTAAAATCAATTTCTATGTGTTTTGGCAGATGGTAAGGTGGACCCAGTCCTCTTAGGAAGGGTGACGCCCAACAAAGAGGAGTGAGGTGACCACACAGGAGTGAATTAAGGCTTTCCTTTCTTGAGTGCTCACCTAATCAGAAGGATCCTAGCATACATGCACAAACCTCATTGGTTTGTGTTTGCACCATTTTAGTTTCCACACCACGTGACTTCCTTCTACAGGCTTCCTTCGGCTGCAGCCGTGTGCAGCTGTGTCTTCCTCTAAACATGTTTTTTTAAGCCGACAGTTCAGACTGTGACAACAACCGGCGCCGCGCTCTCGCTGTTTTCAGACCAGGGAAAATCTTAGGACCACTGGGGGAGAAGATGTTGAGGCGAAGGCCTTCTAATGCCTCGGAGAAGGAGCAGGCGCAGAAGAAGAAGGTAAGCCTAATTTCTGAGGTATCGGGGTGTTCGCGGAAACTTAAAACAACCGTTTTCTCAGCCCAGAGATCTGGGTCCTCCGTATATGATCCATGGTGATGGTTGAATACCTGAAGCCACTGATGTTTGTGTTGAATATTTCACTATCTTTACAAGGCAGGGTGCTTACTGCTGAGTTAATGCAAACATCAGCAAACCCATGTGCCCAGAAACACATATAAATCTCATTTAGACCTTCAGTGCTTCACATGCTGTATCTTTACCAACTATCTCAGCACCTTCCATAGAATCAGAGAAGATCTATGAGTGTGGTTCATTCCCAGAGTCTGAATCACCACAGGCTTTGTGGGTTTTTTCCCCCTGTCCACAGGCACAGGAAGGTTTGGTGCTCCTATAGCAAACGCTCGCTTGGTTTCTATCTGTGCTGACAAAGAGCAGAGAAAACCGCAGAGGTTTCTTTGCTCATCTCACCCTGTTAGTTCTCGGTAGGCGAGTTCTTTAACCAAGAACCGTCAGCAGCAGCAATCAGGATGTCAGACACGTAACTTCCTTGTGCTTTTCAAATGATTTTATTCTATCAGATTGCCAACAGGTGGCGCGGCTGCCGATGTTTCAGCTGTGTGTTTAACAGTTTTTGGAAATAAACAATGAAAGAGGCCTCGCTCTGAACAAGAAATGGTTGTCGATTGATGTGAAGACGTGCGTGTGACTCTAGGCTTCCATTGTTAGCGGGGGTTCAGCAACGTGACAGATGCAAAGACAGATAAGCAGCCGACCCTGTCTGGATGTCTGCAACAATCAGGCGTCAGCAGTTGCTCAAGTTGTACCCATTTCCTGTGCTTTCGAAACAGCACACAAGAAGCGTTATACACAGCCCAACGAGATTTAGATGAAGAATTTCCAGCTGAGAATTACCTCACTTAAACATTTGGAAATGATGAAAACTTGAAATTTAATGTTACAAACTTTTTTTTTCTCAAAAAGAAATAGGATTGTAGGTTTTGGCAAAAGCTAGACAGTGATATGCTTTTTGAGGTCTATCCTCCATCCGTCCATCCATCCATCCATCCATCCATCATCCATCCATCCATCCATCCTCCATCCATCCATCCATCCATCCATCCATCCATCCATCCATCCATCCATCCATCCATCCATCCATCCATCCATCCATCCATCCATCCTTGACAAGCTTTTCTCATCCTGGACAATCCAAAATCATCTATTCTCTGTGTGTTTCCAGCTCTCTCTGCAACGATCCAGCAGCTTTAAAGATTTCATGAAGAGCAAACCCACCTCTCCGGCGTCAGAAAAGGAAATAACGCTGGAGGAGAATGTAAGTGGCTCCCAAACAAGCACGTTAAAACACACAAACATCTGTAGCAGCAGAAGAGTGGAAGCAGAACTGTAATATAATCATTGGTCAAGAAGTTCCCATATATGACTTCCCACAGATATTCTTTTCAATTGTTCCATATTCGCCATACTGGGGGGAGACCAAAGTTCACAAAGGTCAAGTAGAGAGCAGAGCTGTACTGGTACAAGTGTTTCACGCCTGGACGATTGTCAAACACTAAATTACAGACTTTTTTACAGTTAAGAGGCAAATAGAAAATAGCGGAAGTAAGACTGAAAAGTGTTGCACAAAAGCTCAGATGACAGCAGCTCACAGACAGGATGTTCTTAAGAGCAGTCAGGCGAAGAGCTTTCTGAGTCAGACAGTGGAAACAGCAAATGTTTCCGCTCTTTTAAAACTATCTTTAAATTCAGAGGAGATAGAGCTGATGGTTTTGGAGGCATCAGTGCCTTCAGCCTCAAAACTGAGGGTTTCGTTGCTTCCATGGCAGGTGGCCGGTGCACCAGAGGACCCGATGAAAAGTGGGAACAAACTGGGAAAGAAATGGCGCAACGTTATCTCGCGCACAATGACGCGCAAAACTTCCAAGCTGGCACAGAAGGCTCTGGCTGAAGAAGGGGTAAGTCTTAAATTGTTTTACCGTGGTGGCAGTACATGAGTCAAATGGTGCGTTGAGATAGAAGCACTTGCTGGACAAAATCTTAAGTATTTATTCAATTAACAGAGTTGAGTTCTAACGGATCCTCCATGTTTGCAGAGTGACAGCGGCGACGAGCTGTCTCCAGTCTCAGATGTGCTTCCAGATCTAAACTCTGGGCAGAGGACATCTGTGTGTTCCACAGAGTCAGAGGACACCACAAACAGCCCCTTCACCCGGCAGCTCTCAAGCAGTAAGTCTGAAGACTTCTGGGAGTTTTAACAGATTTTGGCATGAAAAACCAAAATCTAACCCTATAAATCTCAAATAGGCGGGCTCATACTTCCTAAAGTACGCAAGCATACATGTAGGTAGACAGAAAAATGGAAATTCTACTACTGTGACACTGCAGGTGGTGACAGACAGAGTCTGGACAGTGGCTACAGCCAGAGGGACAGCATGAGGCTGGAGGAGAACTCTTACAGTGGACCTTTCTGTGGGCGCGCTCTGGTCCACACCGACTTCACTCCCAGCCCCTACGATGTGGAGTCACTCAAACTTCAAGTAGGTCCCGGCTGAGGAGTTATATCTTCTTCAGTGTGCCTGATTTGATGTTCTGGAGTCTTGTCAAGTCTTTCCTGCAGGGATCTTGTTAAGCCAGTGAAACATTGCATCGTTGATTATTATTGAAAAGGGTTTGAGACAGATAAACCTTTAGAAACTTCATGTTTGGCACAAACACGTCGATACTGAAGAGAAACTATCACATTATTTCATACCGAATGCTTTTTTATTCACTTTTAAGATTAGTTTCAACATTAACTTGTGAAATCCCAAAGAGCATGCATAAAATGTCCATTTTTTCATTTGCTGAGACCGAATTCAAAGCTAGTTTTTTTTTTTGTTACATTTGTTGTAATAGTCATGCGTGTTGAAGAGTTTGTGGCGATCCGTTGGGATTTAACTGGTTATTCGATCATTTAAAAACTTTAACAAACCATAATGGACAGATGGGCTGGTCGCTGCAATTGCTGACACCGCCACAAGAGGGCAGCAGTCATCAGGGGATTTCAGTTGCTTCATGTTCGTCATCCGCTTACTGGAAGAGACTGATGACGACAGTTCAGTTTTGGTTTTGTGTCAGTGAAGTCTTGCATCACCTGTCTTACAGAAAGGTGACATCATCTACATCATTGAGAAGCCCCCTGTGGGGACCTGGACTGGGAAGCTGAACAATAAAGTGGGCTCCTTTAAGTTCATCTACGTCAACCTGCTGCCAGATGAGAGCCCCCCAGCCAGGAGGAGACATCGCAATAGCAGGACCTGCCAAGACAAGTCCAAACCCAAAACCCTGGAGGAGGTGCTGGACAACATGGGACTAAGTGTGAGTTTATTAAGCTTCTGCAGGAGGGAGGTCGCTGGTGTTTACAGGATAGGTGATCATGTTCTTTGGTGTTGCAGGAGCTGACTTCTTTGCTCTTCATGCACGGTTTCCAAAACCTGGAGGACTTTGCAGGACTGAAGGAGCCTCACCTCAACGAGCTGAACATCACCGACCCCGAGCAACGCTCCAAGATCCTGAAAGCTTCCGAACTGCTGAGAGACTGTAAGTTACTAAATCATCATCTGACAGAACTTAAAATTTGGTAGTAATTGGTGCTTTTTAGATTCGCAATTTTTATAAACTTGATTTGCTTCATTTTATTTTTTTCTAGCTGAAGAAGACTCTGAGCCAGAAGAAGAGGACAAATCCAGAGACTCCAAACACCCGCGAGATTCAGGCTGCTTTGAGAGTTCAGAGAATCTTCGTGAGGAGGCGAACAAAGAGGGGCCGATGGAGGAGCAGGAACCAGGGGAGCGAGTGGAGGAAAGACTGGTCGCAGTGCAGGAGCAGCTGGAGGAGGTGACGCTGGACGAAGGGTCCTGAGGAGCGGCGGGGGACCGTCTGTGGACTCGTGTAGCTGGAGGTTTAAGGGTTTTAAACGCTCCGTAGCGTCCCAGTCAGCTGGATGGAGAGGTGACAAACTCAGTGCATTTGCTTGATAGGACAATGGACCAGAATTCTAGTGAGGCATTGACAGACGCTTGAATTTTTCTATGAATGTTGTGTAGACATGAATGTAAAATATTTTTTTATGTAACTTATATTCAATGGCCAGGTTGACTCATTTGTGGTGTTTTGAGGAACAATATGGTGATTTACGCTGTAAATAGAAACTGAATAAACGTTTCCGGGGAGATTTTGTTGAGAAAAAAAGCCTGATATTTAGCAATTAAGGGAAAATTTCTAATATTTCAAGAGTTTTAGAGGCACAGCTGATCAAAAACTGCAGTTTAAACTGACAGTAGGTGTTTTTCCTCATGGAAAAGAAAACCTCAAAAAGTCCAATAATAAGACGATACTGTTTATTTACCAGACACAATGATCATGTAAAAAGAAGTGAAGAAAACCGAATAAAATACATATTTTCACAGTGTTGATACTAAACAAAGTGAAGACAAATCAGGAGTCCCATCAATGTTACGGCATATTACTATCTCTATTCATAATGCGATTATGTAATCGATTTATCAGAGCATTCACGTCTGACCTCAGCGTGGCATTTTAACACGGGAATCACGCATACAAGAGTTCAGCTCGGCTGCAAATCACCAGGAAAAAGAATTGGAAAACTTCAAACAACAGCTTTTGCCACAAGCATCCCTTCTTTTACGGAACACCAACCGCGTACATTCTTGCTTCTCGGTGACAGAGATTTAAATACACTAGAATAATGTCCACCCACAAATTCCACAATGTTCAGCTTGAACTTCAAATGCCGGCCTTCAGTGATTCAGAATCAAATATACAAAAAAAAGAAAATATTTCTCAGTTATGCTTCACGGAAACAATACTGTACACCTTTACAGCCTCTTCCTGTGGTGACCTGTCTGTTTTTAGTAAAAGAGTGGAAACTCTTACCTGATTTGCTTAAGATATTATTAAGAGTACGCTGCTATGAGCTAAACAATGCTCAAAATGCCCATTTACAGTGTTTTAAAGCGAAACCTGTTTGGATTTTCTGAAACGGTCATCGAGAAAGCGGGAGCAACTCAGTTTTCTGAACAAACGTGAGCACAAATACCAAATAAAGAAATGGTTCAGGCATCTGTATGGCGTCATAATGGGGTCTTTCCACCCTCTGCAACTATTAATTCCAACAGAAGTAAAGAAGAAGTCCTTTTGGGCAGAGAAAAGCTGTTGAAATATGAATATTTCTACGCAAGTTTAATTCACAAACACCGACTCTTGTCTCGGTTACAACACAACCACTGTCACAAACTCTCCCTATCAGCTACCATTGTTTAACTACCAAGAACGCGCTTGTGCGGATGCTGGCCCCCTGCAGCGCCCCGCGGCTTAAAAACACACCAACTGTCCGACTCTGATGCACAGACGTCTGAACAAAAAGGATCAATCTCTGCGACAATGAGCCCGCAGGCAACGGTCGCCCAGAACGGCTTCGGGCGGCTGTGGGAAGAACTGTTGCGGTTCAGAAGAAAAAGCGAGAACACTCCGAGGAAGACGGGCTCCGCTGGAAGCTCCGGCTGCATCGTTAAACCGACCAACTGGCTGAGAGGTTTTCAGCACCTCTCCTCAAACGAAAGGAATCCTTGTTTCACCTGCCACTGAATAACACCTGTCTGTGCAAACGCAAATTTCCCGAGTCCGTCATGTTTTCAAAAACATTATTTCTATATAATTTAGCAGAGTTTCTGCCTTTGCCATCCTTTTAAAAGGAAAGTTTGGATATTTATTTACTGTCTTCCACATTTAAAGTCCCACACTACATTTATCATGATCACTGTTAGTGTATTCAAATGCAACCAAAGGATGATCTTTTTGTGCACAAGAATCAGGTGTTAATACAACCAATCACATAATCAGCATTCACAGGTACCTGAGGAAGAACCTTTGGAGTCAGACAAGCTGTTTCCTACATGTTGAGTCTTCATCCTAAAGCTAAACCTGTTTTTCTCTGACTGCAAATTCGCCACACGTGCACACGCGCCCACACGATAACGATCAATCTGCAAAAATGCACGGAAGCCACAAGCCCAAACGTGACCTTCCAGACTGGCTCCAGAGGGCGCATCCCCGTTTTCGATGGGATGGATGTCTTCATTGTTGGTCGACTTCAGCTGCATCCCATAGTGCAACTGCTATGATAAGGCACTGTGTCTCTAGTGTCTAATATCATCAGAAGTCAGACTTTTCCGCACACACAGACACACACTGGCACTCTGGAAAAGCATCTGTATGCAGGGTGGTGGCTAAAGAAAGGTCATTCACCTAAGAGCACCAACATCACACAACATCTTTGAGTATATATGTGTAAAAAAAATGGAAGGACAGGCAAGGATGCATCTTGGAGCGACAGTAGTGAATAGAGCGATACAAAGACAAGGTAGATTTTGACTTGCCTGGAAGGAGTTTTGGGATTTCTCAGCATCGGATGTGCGTGTCCTCACCCTGCCTGGGCAGCGCACGTACGCTCGTCACCCTTCTTACTTCACTCAAGAAGCTGCTTCTCCAGCCTTCTCACAGTTTGCATAGGGCATATAATGTGCACACAACACTCACTTTATACATATTCACAAGTCATATTGCCTTGGCCAGACATTTGCAGGGAGTATATTCAAACGGGCCCGCCACAGGAAATGTCAATCTTAAATAAAGAACAAACACAATACTGACAATAGGGAGTAGCCTACAAGTGCGGGGATGCGTACGCTTGCAGAGTGTTTCTATTCCCTTTTTTTATTCCCGTGTCTACAGGTTCTTTCCTGTCTGTATTTTTCCATGCAGTGTTCAGGAGATAGAGAACTGCTGACATTTCTGTTAAATTACTGCAGGGGTGAGAGTCAGTCAAACAGCTCTGCAGCTGCCGCCGAGGCCGCTCGCCTGCTGCAACGGGGGGAGGGGGGGGGGGGTGAAGGGTGGGGAGACTGAGGAGTCGCCCGGGCGAGAACCAGACGACGATAATTCATGTTTGGATTCCCTGATCGGGCAGGATGCTGTGGGCGGGGCTGAGACAGGAGCCGCCCCAGCATGCAGCTAATGGGCCTTGTCCTTGGCGAGGGATGTTTCTGCGTCTGTCTCCGGCGAAGCCAGAGGCGGGACCTTGGAGACAGGCGAGCGCTCCTCTCTGGGGGAGGGGCTCTCCTCCGCTGACGCGGCGATGCTCTTGTGGGTGTCATCAGGCGTGTGCTCGTTGGGTATGAGCGGAGCCGTGGTTTTCTGCAGGCAGAGGACAGCGCGTTGAAAAGAGGCACCGGGAGCCGTCGGCGCTGCAGCAAAGCATCGCCAGAGGCCTGAACGCCGTCAGCGGCTGATTAACGTGGTTGAAAATAGTCAGAAATGCTGCTCATGAAGTGGCTGTGGATTTTAGTTTGTCAGGTACGGGCAGAAATTTCATTCATGTTCTTTTCTGTGGCTGAAGGTTAAAACAAGTAGGTTTAATTATTAATATCACAAGGCCCAAGTTGAGCTCCCAGGGCTAAATATATTTGGCCCACATAAATCCAAAACACCCGCCTGATGACAGCGGATGAAAATGGCCAGTTTCATAAAAATGACACAGCAAACAAACCAGCTTATTCTTCTTCTGCTGTTAACTTTATAGATTTCAACAAGAGGAGAGTTCTATTTTCAACGTGACTCCTAGTTTGATCAAAATGGATCAAGCACAGGGGTGGGGATCAAGTTTATTTAATCTTGTAAACATATTTACCATGTTGTCACAGCAAATGGATGTTAAATTAGGATTAGACCTGCTTCTAGAGGAGGAACCACATGATTTGTAATTAACTGAATTATGAAAACCAACGTCTGGTCCCAGAGGCTTTCTATTCTATTCAGGTGATTCTATAAATGATTTATCAACTTGGACCCTAAAAGAGGAATAATAATTTAGACGAAGGCGACGTGCGTTTGCCTTGTTAAAAAACATAGAGAGAGCATTTAAGCATTAATAGATGATGACATAAATATATCCTGGTGTCGTGGAATATATTAGCAATATAAAAAAGCTCAAAAGGTAGAAACACTCTCTTTAATTGCTTTAGTCTGTCGTACAGAACAGAACGCATTTTCCACTTAGTTGAATTGGGTTCTGTGTGTGTGTGTGTGTGTGTGTGTGTGTGTGTGTGTGTGTAACTGTAAGTAGTGTCTCCACACTGAGTGGTCTGGCTTCGCTCACCGTGGTTTGTGGCGTTGGGTTGCTGCTGCTGGGGGCAGCAGGTGTTACAGAGGGAGATATGTCCTCCAGCATCAGTCCTCTTCTGTCCAGGACGCTGGAAAGGGAGAAAAGTCAAACAGTGACTAACTGCGTCCTGCTCGTGAATCAGCGCGAGACGACTCGGGAGGGCGACAGAAGCGTTATTCATCACTGTAGGACGTCACCTCGGGTATGTTGGCCCGCAGAGCACCTCACAGCAGTTTTTGATGATGTTCTTGTGGCTGTACGGGTTCTGGACCCTGTTCTTTCCAGACCAGGATCCTTTAATCTGGGTAAAAAAAATCCACAAAGTTAATGGGTCTAATGACTGGCTTAACAAACTCCACAAAACCAACATCCATCTTTACAAGGTTATGTCTATGTTCAGCTTATTCAAAAGCAGACTTCTATTTTTAGATGTTATTCCCACAGGACTGCTGTGACCTCCTTACAGATCCCGTTCAGCAATCCCTGGTTTAGCTCATGGAGCCTAATGAACAAAATGGACAAAGCGTTTTATTTCCATTTTGATAATCCAGTTGAAAATAAAACAAAAATGGATTTAAAGCATTTACGCAGCAATGAATTTAACTTTCCTGTTGTCCTGCATGACCTTTATTTAACAGATAACAGAAAGCATAAACCATAGGTTATACAGTGGTTTTCCCCTTTAGTGTATTTCTTTTTTTCCCACTTCAAAAATTGAAGGTTCTGCACATGTAAAATGCATTTCCATTCCAGTTTTGCTATTAAAACATAAACAGGTTTTGTTTTAATGTATTTATGTTTTTTTTTTTTACTGAGATTTAAACTAGTAAACTACCATACCATCGAAATGTCTGAAAAAGAAAACCATTTACACATCATAACCTTAACTCATTGATTTTTTTTTTTTTACATTTATCCAGTTTACAGTCAGGTTTGTCTAAAAAATATCTAAACTCTTAACTAAACCACAGTAAACAGGCAGTAGATTTAGGTCAGCAGTCTACCCATAAGGCATTTCACTTCTGCAGCCATGTATGTGTGTGTGGGTGTGTGTGTGTGTGTGTGTGTGTGTGGAGCAGCAATGCAACACTCAAGGTGCCTTCCCTTGTTTGCTCCTATTCCACCATTTATGTCTCCCTCGTCAAAGCCCCCCCGCCCCTCCCCAGACGTATTTGTGGCAGTGCGCCCGGCCCCTGCAGGTATCGATGCATCTATTATTAGTCCAATAACAGATCCTGAAACATCCGGGCCCACGGCCACGGCTTCAACTCCTGGAGCAGCGTTCCGGTGTAGGTGCGCAGCTTTAGCGCTGATTAAATGGGGAAAATGAGGCCAGTCGTCCCACAGGAGGGAAAAAGAGGAATTATAAATTAATCATTACAACAAAGCAGGAGTGCACACTCTTGCTTTCAGCGCTTTAGAACCTCCCATCGCTGCAGCTGCTGATGCTGCTCTCTGCTTCCCAGATTTGGACTAACAAAGTCTCCAATACAGCTAATGCTAACGCTAATGCCGTCGCTGCTGGAAAAAAACGCCGGCGTGGATTCACGCGCCGGCATTAGATCAGCCTGACAGTGTGTCACATTTGTTTCATCTGACCTGGATTCAAACACACACACACACACGAGTGTGAGGAGAACATCTGATGTAAAAAGCAGTGTGTATTATACTCAAGCTACAGATTCACATGGTCAGCAGGTAACGTTGGCGTTAACAGGCTACAGATTAGCAGCTCTCTGTCTTTGGTGCGGTGTGAGGGAGTGTTGTTGTCAAGGAAACCGCTCTGTAGTTTACAGTTCTGAGCTACACTTCATGCTGACAGCAGACTGGAACCCGTTAACACCCCAGCCAACCATCTAAACTCTCACATATGCAGGCACACGTGAGGATTTTCTGCATGCTAATCTTATCTGCATCTAATGAAGGGGGGAGGACTTTGACAGCAAGACATTGATGGTGGATTAACGGTTAACCTGCATTGTTTACCATCTTGGATTGTTCAGGTGCAAATAAAACTGACAGTAATAACAATCTGGCACTGAAGGTGCGCTTACATCCTCGTTGGTGGTCTGGTTGAGCGAGATCAGGTAGGTGTGGAAGCCCGTCAGACCCACCACCGACCAGAGGGTGAAGAAGCAAACCAGGAGCTCCAGCACCGTGAAGTGTGGTTAAGAAAACAGCGACAGATGTTCTGTGTCTGACAAGGATGTTAATCGAGGGAACGGCAAGCGAGGAAACAGTTCTCAAGATATTACGCAACCTTGGTTGTGGTGGTCCTCACCACCAAAAATCCAGAAGCCCTTTAAACCATTAAACATTTCTCACTGTACAAACTGTCAAAAGCAACAAAAGGGCTTAAAATAATTCTTGTTTTAGGTAAATATATAAAGGGTATTTTGGGTTCACTCAGTGGGGGCAAGGAGACGCCATTTAAACAGGTCCTGAAAGAAAACCATTGGCTTGGAAATGCTAAAAACGGAACTCACTTAACAAGAAATCAAAGCCTGATCGGCTGTCTGGGCTAGATGCTAAGCTATAATTAGAAAAATCACTGTTGGAAGGCTGAAAATGTAACATTAGAATCCATAAAACATCCTGTTCAGCTGTCTATTCTAGGAATTGTACTGAAAATAGATCGGATGGTGTTTTAAAGGATATGTTCCAGGCGTTTCCTTTAAAGTGTTCAGGAAGCCGTTATCAACTGAACCTGTGAACGAAGCACAAACACACATTAACATTTTCTCTAAAGAAACACAAAAAACTCTACTTTATTAGTTCTGGAGTAATTCTGCTTGGTTGGTGTTAGGAAACTCACGCATGACCACGTGGACGATGTCGAATGTGAAGATGTAAATGGTGAGCAGGGAGAGGGACATGGTGAACAGGTAGAAGTATCGGTAGTTCCTCTTGCCCACGCAGTTGCCCACCCACGGACAGTGGTGGTCAAATCGATCTGGGGGGGGGAGAAGAACGGTTCAGGTGTAAAAGCCTCAAACACCTTTAATGATTCGTTAGTGCTCTTCAGCCAGTTCTGCTGACGATCAAAGGGCAGTTTCCTGTAAACGCCTGGTTTTGTGAGGACATGCTTCCAGCAGAAAAGAAATGTTCTAAATCTGATCAATATCCTGTTTCATGTTCTTCAGAATAAATCAATAATTTACTAAATACAGAGATGAGCTGGGATTTGGAAACACGGTGCACATTCTGATTATAACTGATCCAATCATGGCCGGGGGGGGGGGGGGGGGATTGTAGTGAAAGAAGGCTGATCTGATCTGTGTGTGTCTGTGTGTGTGTGTGAGAATGTGTTCTTCATACATGCAACCTATTGAGTACCAAAACACCGAGTCTACTGACAAAGGTTAGGTCAGAGTTTGGGGGGGTTAGTTATACATTTGATACATTAGCCCTACGAAAGTCCTCACAAAGATAGAAGGACAAGGATATGAATGTGTGTGAATGTATGCATGCGTGTAGGTATGCAAGCATGCAACAGCTGAGCACAGATAAACTAGTGTTCACAATGACGGAGCATTTTTTTTCTCACTGAGCCTCCGCTGTCTACGATCTCAGCCTCTTTCCCCTCAGCATCACACACACACACACACACACACACACACACACACACACACACACACACACACACTTCACAGGTTGTTGGCCTATTTGTTTGCAGGTAAATAACGTCGCGGCAGATTTTGCCCTCACTAAATCCAGCTCGCATTTCTCTTTTCTCGTCAAACTTTGTGAATCGTCTTCTAAAGCTAAAAAGGCCGACGGCGGCTCAGAGGAGCCTCCTCACCGACACAGTTGTCACAGATGCTGCAGTGCGAAGCGCGAGGAGGCCGGAAGATTTTGCAGGTGTAGCAGTACTTCAACTTGACGATCTGGTTGTTGATCTGGACGTTGCGGATTCGGGGCGGCGGCCTCTGTCCAGCCGGGACGTTCACGTTGGCGGCCTCTGTAAACACGGTCCATGACACACTTCAATACGATGGTGCGTTTGTGTCTCCTCGCTGCTGACTTGAATGATTGACAGGATGCTGCTCTTCTGAGGCAGATCTTACAAAACCAGATAGAAATGCAGCGGTGTTTCTACCTTTGACCGTCTGCAGATGAATCTGTTAGGGGGATCTGGGGCATAATCATAATGCATGAACCAAAATCCCCACGATTCGTACAAAACTAACTGTTATGTTTTATATAAAAATGTGTGTAATCTGTGAGGGTTTTAATACAGGATGGAGGATTAGAGGCTTCAGGATAAACCTTTAGAGAACAAATTAATGAGTCATCACTGTGGAACTGATGCCCCTCCCTGGGGCAGAAAGGCCCTCCGTTAGTGGCATTATCTATTCCAAGAGGATGCCTCTCCTTGTATTAGTATTCCCTCCTGGGACCAGCTGCTAACAGGCACAGGCAGTGACAGCATCATCTTCATGCCTGTTGTCGCCTCAGAATCTGATGGAAAAAGCAAACCCAGATCTCCTCCTCGACTGCCTGATACCTGTTACAGCCACCATTTAGCACAACGCTACTATAGCATCACATTAGATCTACTGGAGAGGATCTGTCAGGTGTGGCTCATGTCAGCATTTAAACTCAATATTAAACTGGAATCAAAATCTAAGTCTAAATATAGAGACATGCTAAAAATGGGCATTGCTCTGGATTGTTGCTATGATACTAATGTTGCCCAAAAAAACCTAGCTAAACTGTTTTATTCCACTGTATTCTAGCGAGAAGACTTTAACATATGACATGCATAGAGTAGGAATGTTTAACAGAAAGCTCTGGGAATATGGAACATTAGAGAGAATGGCTGGGAACTTTAGGTGGGTGGGGGTGTTGACAGCAGGGCCCCCGCAGCAGACCCAAAGGACACACACACAGACCATTTATGATCCCAGAGATCTCTGGTTTCTAGCATTGAATGTACAAGAAAGATGGGTTAAAAGTGCTTAAGAAGATTACCCATCATAAAAAGATAAGTAGATAATGAAAAAAAATCCTCTCTACAGGCTCAAAGTCCTGATCAGCGTTGCTAAGGTTGTCAATTTGGGAAGTCTTTCTGTAATAATGCAGGGAAATTTAAATTTCCTTAAATTCCTGCTGTCAATCAAGAAGCGCAGCTGCCCTGTTGGTCAGAGCTGCTCAGCAGAATCAATTCAGCCAGGAATGAGACAGCGAACGTAAGAAAGCATCTCCAAGCTGTGTTTAAGCACCACAAGTTACACCAAAATCTAAAGACGAGGAGAAATAAAATCTTGTGTCAAAGCCACACTGAGGGGACAAAAGCTTCGAATTCTCCTCAAAATCCTTCTGGAACTCACCGATTTCCATCTCGATGAAGGAGGCCTCCTCTGGCAGCGCCCGTGGCAGCACCCCGGGGTCGCTGAAGCTCGTCCTCAGCAGCATGGCCATGACGAAGAGGAAGAGGAGGGCAGCAAAGACCGGAATGGCAGGGGACAGATGGACAGCCAGGTACGGGCATCTGAAACACAAGGGGGAAAAGAGTTAACGGCACAGGAAAGGCGGTAAGACACTTATTTAATGATTTGCTGTTTTGTCCTGCAGAAATGACAGAAGTACAGGAGAAAACAGCTTTGTGGTGGGAAAAAAGGTCACAATACTGCAAAGACCTGCTTGGAGTATGACTTCATCAGCATGGAGCGCAGCCTGTGGCCTGATGTGCAGAGATAGACAACAAGAGGGTAACTAGCGCCTCCCTTTCGTAGACACACAGTCTAATAATTCTCTTCTTTCTTGTCAGTGCGGAGAAAATGATACCAAGGGGCTTCCTCTGTTTGTTGGCAGGAAGGAAGTGGAGGAAATGACCCAGTCTGGGATTCACATTCTTCAATGTCTTGTGTTTTGGCACTGAAGGGTGTTGGGACACCCCAGTAGAAGGTGGCATCACTGCTGACATCCACCACACCGACAGTCGCTCCCCGATCACAGCGACGGCCTTTAGGAGACCCCAGATGAGAAGAAACTATCAATAAAACAAGAAGGGAAGAGTTGGCCAAAGCCAGGCTGCGTTTGTGGCGAGCTGACGCCACCAAATGAGAATTCCCAGTTAGGTTTGGACTGTGTTTCAGCTCACACTGATTGAATAACTAATCATTTTTCTCTCATTCAAGGTTTAATAAACAAAACAGGCAATCATAAAAAGTAATGACGGATATTAACAATAACATACATTTATATTTTCCAGAATATAACTAAAAACATCAACTGGAGATGTGAAATATAATCTCTATTTGAACCCAAAAGCCTGATCATAACCTCCTGTCCACGAGGCAGCCAGTTCAGTGAGTTCTATGATGTTTTTTGTGATATTTGTGATCAGGCCAGGGTCAAAATGAGCTACTTTATGATGAAAACTCTTTGACTTTAAGCTCTAACGCTCTTAAATCATTATTTATACTGGACTATTCACACCGTTTGCCTGATGAGGCCTATCCCTCTATTTGACCAGGGTGCTGATATTGGCGCCATCAGCAAACCCGGCCGGCTGCTCAGCAGCTGTAACGGCAGCAGGAGAGGCAGAAAAAGCTTCCATGCACGTGCGCTCATAGTTCAACAGCAGCTCCATTTCTGTCTCAGGTGACGAGATCATATATCCATAATCCATAATCTGAGGACAGCAGCTCCTGACCTGCTCTACAACACGATACAGAGTTTCACCCCGTCCAAACCTGACGGACAACCTGTTTTCACTGCAACCTCTGTAAATTATTGACCAGCCGTTTCTATATTTGCCCAGATAAGTAATTCGTGACTCACAATACATTAAAAACAGCAGCGTTTTCATGGAAGCTGATGTTTCACCGCTGCAAAAAGACACGAGTCTGCCCATTATTATCACTCCTAGAAGGATTTATTAAAGAACTTGGGTTTATTTGACGTTGTCCTCGAGAGGTCACTGCATTTCAGCAGTGTAAATAAAAATGTAAAAAATAATAATGCAGGACTTGCCAAATAATTACATACAATAGATACAAACAAGCCACATTTCTGGCTTAAAGTTTACAAAGGAAGCAGCTGAATATAATGGTGCCCGTCAGCACTGGGTGACTGAGGACAAGTGGCTGTTTCAGTATGTAAATGAATCAGGCACGTCGGCATACCACAACACTGACACGACGCACGAAACCTGCCGGACCGGTGTGAGCCGCTCCTCTGCAGGGCCTTTTCCCCACTAATGGAGAGCAGAGATGGAATCAATAGAAACCTCCACTGAACCTTCAGAAGTGGATTCAGACGCAGAGCAGGCAGTCAGTCGATCAGGTCTAATTCCTGCAATCATGCCTGGGAGGTATTTGAGGGGCACTCTATCACCGTTTCCCATCAAGTCCCCACATCCTTCCCGGATGTGGACGCTTCGTCCGCTGTCGAGGAGCGGGATGATGACGGATATTCACACAGGGCAAAACTGGGACGTAATCAGGTCCCGTTTCCGTGTGGGAAAGTCATTTTTATCAATGAGGTGATCAATCAGGCCACCAACACACGTCGCCCCCCCTTCCTTATTTACTTCATTTAGGCCCATGTGCCCGAAGCATCGGTGCTCGGCTACGACAACAAACAAACACAATTAAAAACAAATAAAATGTCCTGTGATTTAGTTCATCATATGGCTTCGTCAGCTGGAAAAGAAGGAATAATCAGCTTGATTTGATGATGCTTCTACAGAACTCAATAGAAGGTGTGTGGAAAAGTTTCCGTGTGTGTGTGTGTGTGTGTGTGTGTGTGTGTGTGTGTGTGTGTGCGTTCAGACTGCAGGATTTCCTTTCTTAGCTGTAGCTGACACACACTCAAGGATAAAACAGATTTTATTAAATTAATAATCCCATCATCTGTGTCAAAGGTGGATTTTCTACGCTGTGTCACACCTGTGAGAGAGTCACAACATTTTGCCTTTGTCGAGCACTTTACACCTGTCACAGAATACTGAAAGCTGCAGCATCGGCTGCAGACGAGCATTAGTCACACCATAACTAGATTATGGGGGCTTCAGTAACGTCCATCACGCAAACGTCCAGGCAGAGGCAGATTATTCTGCAGTACGTAACTGCAGCCCAATAAAAACATTCCCAGGACCCTTTCGATCGCCTGGATTAAAGTGTTTGAAATTCTGTAAATAACCAAAGATCTTCATCTCTTTCCTCTCTGGTTTTAGAGGTGGTGGGAATTATGGAGCCCATCTAATCTGATGGATTACCATTAAACCCATTTTAGAGCCATTTGTGAGCCATTTTCAAGAATTGCTGCACTTAAAAGTTGGACAAAAAGAGAGAAAAGGAGAGTCTGAATTCAAAAAAATCAAAGTGAGACTGACAGTAAAGAGTATAAACCTGCATCTTGGGAGCAGGACCTTGCAGCCTGTCAATTATATTTGTATTTGTTGTTTTCCAAATTTAATCCAGGTGGGTCATTTCACGGGCACCTACAACAGCATCTGCAACTCCTCTGGATTCATATATAATAATAAACATACAAGAGGACAATCAGGGAGTCAAATGAGCCTCCTTGGTTACGCAATACTGACCTACCAGAGGCCAGATGAGAGAGACGGACACACGGACCGTTTCGCTGGGATTAAAGTTAGGATTATATCTGTTACATCACAGATTGCATTTAAATGTAATGATAATTCAGCTGTTTGGAGCCAGACCTGGACATTCTTCCAAATATTTAAAATAACCAGATAGAGACCAGGTGAGAAAGGCAGAAGCCCAAGACAACCTCCCGCCTCAACGGTTCCTGTTCCTCATCTGAGGGAGCGTCCAGAGAACAAAGCCTGTGGAGTCCTCTTACAGTATCTGCAGCAGACGCTCCGATCAGGACATAAATCAAGCTGTTGCCCGTCCGGGCAGCCGTGCTCTGATTGGCCCGCAGGCACTCAGGGTGGGGACGCGCGGTGGACGTCAGACACGGGAGCGCAGCTGCTCTGTCTTCATAGGAACCTCAACATTCATGAAGAGATTCGGCACCACAACACTGGCCGAACACGCGGGGGTCCGACACGTCGCGCACACATATGCTACTCTGGCATCGTGTCAGCACCCTGGGTGGACACACAGATGACTCACTGTCCTCTTCCAATTTTCCTCCATTCAGCCAACCTCCATATATGGTTACTCACATTTACACATGCATGTACACACAAACCATACAATCAGCGCTGCTGCGCCGTCTTCTGTCTATTATTTACAATTTTGGAGAACTAAATGCAAAGACCGCTTTACCTGGACAGGTGCACAAAGCTGCTCCAACCAGGTAGCGACAGATTCTCTTTATTACTAATTTAACATGTGGGTTTATAATTCATTAAATCACCTTATCGGATATGAGTGCTGTATAAATTACTGTATTTGAACTTTGGTTGCCATGCATGTAACAGCTAACATAGCTAACAAAATCAGTTTATAGTATAGATGCAAAGGTTTGAAAAGTCTTCCGTCACCACCTGAAAGTGTCGCTGCACTGCCCCACGTGACTGTTTAGGGACTCCGTGCATGGGTGCGCCTGAGTAAACAGGTAAACAATGACTCTTTTTACTTATGATTACTTCCTGGTCTTTTTCTTCACCCTCCACTGTTGCTTTTGTTCAGCATCTTTGCTCTTATTGTTGCTGTTTCAACAAACAATACTTTTATTTGATTTCTCTGGAAACCACTTCCTTGATTTAAAAAAAGGTTGGATATTTGATTCTGAACATTCCAGAGGCGACAACTCCATTTAACACAGACGGCCTATCAGCGTCACCAACCTGAAAAATGTAGAATTCGACTGAGTGATTGTAGAAAAATGCAACATCACTGTTACTCAACAAATGAAAGAAGGGTTTGTACTGGCTCGTGCCCAATTAGAAAAATCATGTTTATATTTTAACCACTAGTGTTTTTCAGGACAGGCCAGAAACTGGGTCAGTGTTATTTCCAAATGTTTCCACAGCAAACATAACAAATTACTGCATTTTAAACCCGTAAACATCAGTACAAATGTGCTCATCTATCAATAATTTTCATCAAAATGCGGTTAATGGATGGTCATTCATTCTTTTGTTCGGCTCTGAGATGGTTCTATCCTCGCCAGAGTCCTTCTGTGTTAAAATAAATGGATTGGACCTGATTTTGAGGGGTCACATCTGTCCAAATGAAGCCTTACAGCTCGTACTGCAGATCAGAGCAACAATGAGATCCTCGGGGTCAAACGAGCAGCCTGAAGAGCTCAGAGACAGAGCTGTAGCAACAGCTAGAAAACATGTCTGAAGAGCTCAGAGGGCTCCAGCATCGGGTCAAGCGGGACTCTTGATTCAGCTGAATGGCTGGAATAACTGAACAGTGGGAGGAGAAGAGTCGTGGTCAGAGAGGTTACCAAAAAGGTCCCTCTGACTGAGCACCACAGATCCCGTGGAGATGAAGAAAGTTTCAAACTGACAACCAAACACTAAGACAGAGCTGACCAAATCTCTGCCTATGCCTGATGAAAACTCCTCTATGG
Organism: Takifugu flavidus; assembly: GCF_003711565.1. Lineage (NCBI taxonomy): Eukaryota > Metazoa > Chordata > Actinopteri > Tetraodontiformes > Tetraodontidae > Takifugu > Takifugu flavidus. Next base: position 12,951,740 of record NC_079528.1, on the reverse strand, counting down.
GAGGTTTAACTCTGATATTCATCCTCATGTCAGGTAACAGTAAATGCAAAGGCGCTTGTCCCCCCCCCCCCCCCCCCGTCTGCATCTAATCTCCATGTTAATAACCACCACCGGGGCTCCAGGAGACACAATTACGCTCCACTCTAATATGAACATCGTGCACTAAATAGCCTCCAGTCGGTGAATACCTCCTCTGGACGCTCCATCAGAGCAGTATCACATCTCCTTTGCTCTGTGCAGCACAACAGCTCTCTGTCCAGGCTGAAAACCAGGAGGCCATTAAAGAGCACCATGTGAGAGCTGCTGCTTCTCCCCTCGGCTCTGTTCCACAGGGGGTTGCGCACAATCGCTGCAGTGCAGCGCAGCATTCGGGGGGGCTACATTACTGTCCTGAGGTTGTCGGGCAACATGGGAAGGAACTGGTACGACCAAGACAATGAGGACAGTCAGAAAGGGAGCAGCTTGGCTCCACTGTGCAGCACGGTTTGGGGTTAAACGCTGGCCGACAGTGTTTGCGGTGCTAATGAGTCCACTGGGCTGAGGCCGACCTGCTGGACAGCAGCGCTTATTAAATATTCAACAAGCTCGGTCGATCTTTCTTCTGACAGAGGCTGAATTTTGAACAACAAAAAATGAACTCAGCAGCATGGGGGAAACGGACGCATGTGAGGTATAAATGGTATAAAACCGAGAAGAAAAACAAGAGAAAATGAGAATAAATTCAAAATCAGTGAAGCTGGCAGCGTCAAACAAGAGCTTACATCTGCACTTTGTTATTTTTGATGCCAGCTATTAAATATTTGCTGGCCCAAGTTGCTAAATGCTAAATTGCATCAGTGACATTGAAGCAAATATGTCATATTGGCCCATTTTTATTGCCAATTTAAGTCACAGTCCTATAACATCTAAAGACCCACATTTTATTTGGTTCATGCGAAAACAAAAAGAGCATTTTTATACTTCTAATCATGATTATAAGGTATCCTAAATGTTGGATGAGGATGTTAATTTGTTATATTGGGTTATTACAATGTCTTATCAACACTTGAATTAAGTTCTGGATTTTGACCAGGGTGGGGTAGGGGGGCTTACTCGAAAGCGAAGAAGAGCGAGCAGGTCCCGATGATGAGGAACATGGTCAAGTAGAAGACTCCTTTCTGCCGGGCCATCATCACTCGTCCGTCGCAGCAGAACGTGTTTTTTCCCGGCAGCTTCTCCCATTTTCGCACCTTTCTCGTTATCATCACCGCCGACATGTCGTCCCGTGTTCGGCTTCTTTAGAAAATTACTTGTTATTTTATTGTGCTGTAAAACACACACGCGTGTATCCCGACAGGAGAGCGGGGGCCAACTAACATTTCTGAAGCATTGTTTTGAAAAGTGTCGCAGTCACATAATGGGCGTTTGTTAATCCATACTTTGGCTCCTCGCTGCAGCGTGCGCCTCCTGGTCTCAACCCTCCCACCTTCCGCTCAGTGTTGGGGGGAATCGGGAGAAATCCGGCCGCTGGAGGCAGATGTTTCCTGCAGTAATCCAGCTGCGGCGGTTGTTGCATCCAGAGATCGGACCTTGACCGACTCACATTCATATAATCTCGACCGACCCCAAATGGACGCACGGGCCAGCCGCTCCGTGTGCGCGCACCCAACACCGTGGCCACGCCGCTTGGTCGCGACGCGAGAATGTAAAAAAAATAAAATCGGAAAATAGAATAAAAGAGCCCGTATTGACTGGGAAGCTGGGAGCTTTCAGATGTGATCTCTTCTCCACCCAAAGGATCGCAGCTCTGTTTTAGTCAATGGCAGCAGGAACACGCCTAGATTGAAATATCCAATCTTAAAGGGGCAGGACAGGTAAAAGGAAAAAGGAACAAAAGAGAGGTTTACCGATTCCTTCTTCATTTCAGATACCATAATTATATGTCATAATGTTATTTGTTTGTGGAGGCTGCTAGGATGCATGTTCATTATTTTTATGCACCAGTCCCAGAAGTGTTGCTGGGTTTCCCGAGAGGTCTTGATTCACTTGCATATGTCATGTGCCTTATGCTGTGTATCACCAAATTAGATTTGCACTGTTTATTTTCTGATGCAATATCTTTAATGAAGCCATTATGAACATACATCTATGGATATAGTTTGATGAAAGGATGGATATACTGTTGCCACCGCTGTCCTATATTCAATGTCTCTTCTGTCTCCAGTATTTGTGTATGTAATGTCATATTTTTGGTCTGTAGAAAAGTTTGAAACAAATACCTAATGTATTCAGATCAGAAGTCAGAGCATTCTGTTCCCTATTATGTTCAGAGGACTGTTGAGCCCAGTCAGTTGAAACCTGAGAAACAGTAAACAAGGACACACAAAAAACGCAATTTCATTTGCTTAGAAGTATATTTCCATGATGTGATTCAGTAAATATTGGACAGAAGGCGGTTCTCTTTTCTAATGCTTGTTTGTGTCCTGAATGCTGTGCTGTTATGAGTTCAGGGCAGGTAAAATAGTTTTACTGTTGCCTCTGTGTAAAGAACAAGGTGATGGTTACAGCTCAATATCTGCTCAACCACGTCATATAGTAGTCTTTATAGCCTCCCTGTTGCTAGAGACATGTTGCTTCATCGGAGGCACAGGGGAAGAGTTAAACCATAAATGCTACAGAGAGTAAACATTCACAGCTCTGTCTGTCTTAGATTTATAGAGCAGAGGTAGACACATGGCTGTTGGTCACATGTGATGTTTTGACCAATCTAAAAATGCACTTCCAAATGTATCTGTAGCTGCAGATCTATAAACACAAAAGATCATTTTGATTCTTTTATTCTTCTAAAGCTATACTGCACCAAAAGCCCCTACACACACCGACTACAATTATAAAAGGCCAGGATTAAATTAAAAGAATAATTTGGATCATAATAAATAGTTTATAAAGAATTAAACATTTGTCATTTGTCATGTCAATACATTTTTTGTTTGCAGTTTTTCCAAAATAAATAAAACATAAATAAAACAAAATGAAGATCTGTCCTCTAAATTGTGAAGTCTGATCTTTGATCATAAGTTTGTAACTGTTATTGTTTTTATTGATAGAAGGCGATCAATACATGCCCAATGAAATAATTAGTTGTTGAAAGTGTCTTTATACCCAATCCCAAATGATAATGTAATGTATACCTAAATTAAGTAATATATAATATCCACTAAATACAATTATTTTCATCACACTGAAGTGGAAAGCTTGACGCTAAATCTGATGTAATATTGCCACTTGACAATAAAGTTTTACGAATTGAAAAATCCGTCTTTCATAACATGCCGGGTAGAAACAAGCGTGAGAGGTTCCTGAGTGGTTTCCGCTTATATGTAGCTGCATTAGCATTCGCGGACGGAACTTTTTAAATATAGTCTATTTTATTAGATTTTTCCCTTCAAATGGACACTGTGCCCTGTCTTCGTGTGTCTCAGCATCATGCACAACAATTCAGGTAATCGGGCATTTTGTGAAATAATTCTGAACCAAGAGTAAGTTGGTTCCTTGTTAGTCGGGATCCAGGAAATTTTTTTTGTTTTTTTACAGGCGACTCTTACAGTCAAACAAATGTCTTGATTTGAATCTACGTTTGTTGAAAGACTCAGCCAATACTGTCCTTCTACCCATTTTACCATCCTGTCTGTCCCAAGTTGATCTTCCATCTCTGAGGACTATGGTGTCTTCAGAAAGTGTCTGTGAAATTGTTTGGCGTCAGGTAATAAAACTAAAAATCGGGTTTACATTTAGTAAACAACAAAACTTTAATAAACTCCTTTTGTGTTTATTGATGGCCCATCTTCAGCCTCCCCTGCAGTCAAAAAAGAGGAGCGGACAAGCGCCTTTTCATAAGCTAGAGCAAATGCTTCGGGAACTTGTGGAAAACGGTGGTGAAGGATGGACGGAGGAACTGAGGAGAGACCTCCCTCACAGCTTCCAGAGGCATGGGGACCTTATCCTGCTTGGGGACAATTGTTTTACCCTTCCACAGTGGAACACGTTTGGTACAGCCATCAAACCTGTCAAATTCAGAATTATCACTAGTGATAAGTGCAAGCATTAATGAGCCTTTATTCTAGATGGTGATCTGCTCTGGGCTTCTGTGGCCAAAGCAACTGGTGCAAAGCGTCTGGCAAAGATGAGTCGAATATCAAAGGATGGATTTAGGTCTCCGATAGTGACGATGCTGTTGGGAGAACACAGCTGGGTCACGCATGTCGACAATGGGATTAGGTAATGTCTTTATTAACTGGACACAGCCACAGATAGACAAATATTAAGAATGTGTAGTCTGGATAATGGTAATGTATTATCTAAAGTTAATGGTGCACTATGTTGCCTTCAGGTACGAGTTTGATGTTACCAAATGCATGTTTTCGGCTGGGAATATAACAGAGAAACTCCGTGTCTCTCAGTTTGACTGCAGAGGTGAAACAGTGGTAGATTTGTATGCAGGTGAGATTATTGTTTGATCCTCCCTATTATTTTTATTTTTATACCAAAAGGTAATAAATAGCAGAAATCTTACTGTATGCAATATGGTGTTTGATCCTTTGGCATGATGTTACTCAGTAATAAGATATTATAAGAGTGATTTAAATATTGATATGTAGCCATCTTAACTGTATCTTTGTCAGGAATAGGCTACTTTACTCTTCCATATCTGGTACATGCGAAGGCCCGACACGTTCACGCTTGTGAGTGGAATCCTGATGCTCTCAGAGCGTTACAGAAGAACCTGGTGACCAACAGGGTATCTGAGCGCTGCACCATTCACCCAGGAGACAACAGAGAAGTAATTTGATTTTCATATGTTCCACTATTGTTAACATCGATGTGTATCGCCAATAATACTACAACGCTGAAATGAGTCGCTGCGCCCTCTAGTGGTTGCCATTATGTGTTTTAATTTGGAGAAATAAAAAAACAATTCTATTTCTATTACTTATTTATTTTAGACATTTATTAAACACATTAGGTCCATGGCTTATATCCTTTGTATTTGATTTACAACATCTTTTTTTGTGAAGAGCTTTTTATATACTTTTTAAAAACTTTTTTTCCCCTAGCTTCATCTAAATGACATCGCCGACCGTGTCAATCTGGGTCTCATACCGAGCTCCGAGGACGGCTGGCCAGTAGCCTGTCGCCTGCTGAAAAGGACAACCGGTGGCTTTTTACACATTCACCAAAATGTCACCTCCTCGGTCCCAAACACAGCGGCTGCCCCAGAAGACAATGATGTCACTCTGAGAGGGAAGACGGCTGATCGAGAGGCGTGGCAGGCCTGGGCCCATGACACAGCAAATCGCATTTCCTGTATTTTGGGGGGCATCACTGGTGCACAGTGGATGGTGCACATCAAGCACATCGAACAAGTGAAGTCGTACGCGCCCCACGTCCACCATATTGTGTTGGACCTGGAATGCAGGCCAAGAAACGATCATCCAGCCTGATGCCTTCAAACATTCCACTGCAAACACATACATGCAACAGTGTTTTTAGAAACCTTTATTTAACCAGGGCTGGTCCCAACATGACAGATTCGATTTCTCTTGTAAACACCATCTACAATGTAGTAAATTATAATTGCAAATAAAAGCTACGGAGCCAGACTAGCAGCATTATCTGTTGCTAAGTAACAGGGGTTTTGGTATGCTAACATGCTAAATAACAGCATGTTAAACTATGATTCAAACTCTTGTTTGCCAATGTTTATTCAAATTCTGGCACATGTTTTTCTCTTTATTTATAGCTTATAGATGTGGGGGCTAAAGACAAACACAACACTGATACCATCCATATAAGGCTCAGACTGAATGTTTTCACCGCTGGTGTGGAAATAATGTGAATCATATGAAATACTCTTTACAGTCAGTGGGTCAGAAACTAATTGAGCGGCTTTCTAGGGATTGAACCCCCAAATAAGGTGTTATCCTCTGGATAATCTGTCCTTCCAGCAGTCAAATCTGCTCCCATCACAACTGTTGCTGACCAAAAATGAATGCTGGGCAGAATCTCTCTGGACCATCTGCTGCGCATAAGGGAAGAAAGGTGGAAAGTCATATAAATTATGGATGTTGCTAATTACAAAACCAAAATCAGCCCTCTCGGTGGCCCTGCAGATGGACAACATGTGGCCAATTCCTCAGTTCTAGCAGGTCACCATGGGTGTAACGAATACAATTTAATATGGTTTTAATCCATTTGTGGAGCCAAGCAGTTTCCAATGAGTGCTCAGGCACAAAAGCAGCACTTTGAGCCTAATTGAGTTGCAACACAATTATCATTGATAGACACCCTTGTGTCCACACTACAGCTTGCTCTTCAAAATGGCTGCTTTTGTCAGGTTTCCTGTGCTAAAGTGGAGCTGGAACACAGATGGTGTTATCTTGTCTTAACCGGAATGACAGCTGGAGTCTTTGACATAGCTGATTGGAAGCTGAGCAAAACTGGGAATGTTTGGAATGAAAAAAGAAGCTTCTTTAGCTTTCGCTTCCATGTCTGGTTGGTGTTTCTGGTGTAAATAACTATTTACATACCACCTGTGGCCAAAACAGATTACTAATTAGTTTTTTTTTCTACATGGAAGCTTTTTAACACACTAAAACAAGAATCCTACAAAGAGAATAGGGAATCAACAGTTTATTTTACTGCAACATACCACCAGGGGGCGCACAGCAGGATTTCGCTTTACACGGATGCTTTTAGAGTCTCATGCATATTTAAATGAATAACGCTTTATTTTTAAATTAGCAGGTTTGCTTATTACCATACAACTCTATAAAAGCCATAATTACAAAGTCAACAATGGGGAACATTTAAGTTTTAGTTGGGGTTTTTTTTTGTGTGTTTTTTCTTTTTTAAACGTTTCCAGCGTTGAGCTCTGGGAGCAAGCCAGCTTTGGAAACGGTGGGAGGGGGCTGTGTGTTTGGGTTCGTTCCATTTTCCACATCCAGCCATTCAGGGATCAACACACTGAAGGAAATTCACCTGTCATGGAAAGTATGGAGAGCGGCGCTCCTGTCGGACGCTGCAAACTTTCCTCATCTTCCGGTACTTCTGCTCACAACTCCTCCGACGCTACCGCGGAGCAAGGCAGCACTTTGGAGGCGACAGGAGGGCAGCGGGGCAAAACAGAGATGTGCTCATAAAGCAGGGGGCGGTGAGCGGTCCATTTTAAAGGCGCACGGCTGCGGTGGGGCTTGTGCGTCGCCGTTTTAAAACCGTTTTGTTGTGTTTTCTGGCAGAAATATCAGCCTTTCTTCCGCAGTGACGCCGCCAAACGGGAACAAGTCGACGTTCAACAACAGGTGTGTGCAGTTTTCCTCCCTTTTCCTGCTTTATATCCTACTTCCAGACTTCACATTCAACCCTTTTCCCCTAATTCCCTTTAGAAAAAATGGTTTGTTGCGAATCCCAGCGGTGCGTTTCTGAAGCTCCGTTTGCGCACTTTTCCTTATCAGTCTTGATTGACTTTATATTCTCAAGCTTGGGATGCTCGTTTTAATAGTTATGTCGATAAAGGTCACTTAAAGTAATGTTCCAGCCTTTTCTTTGCACATGGCTGCGTGTGCCAGTGCCACGCTGCTGCGGTTTTTCCGCTCTTCCTCCGTACTAAGTTACCATTGTGGGTTGTTCCTTTTTTCTAGTTTCTGTTAAGCAAAACATTGCTCCACTTCGTGCTTTATCTCCTCGTCATCTGGCGCGGACGCATGCGCCATCCCCCCCCCCCCCTGCAGGCTACCGAGACCTGGTCCCGTAGACAGGCGGCCGCAGGTATTCAAACTATGAGGGAGGGGGGATGTCCTTTTAATGTTCTTTCAACCTTTTCCTGCGGTTTAGAATGTCATGTTTCATAACAACCCTCTTTAAATCAATTAACAAGTAACCTAATTCAAGACTATAAGCAGGTCAGATGGTGCTGATCTCCACCCAGTTGTCTTAGAGGGTGGGAACACTGTGAGAGCCAAGTTCATGTTTTCTTTTCTTTTTTCCTTTTTGAAACAACCTTTCACCCGGCCGCAGGCTCTCTGTGGGATCTCTAAATCCTGTAACATCCTGGTGGCTATTAGTCACTTTTCTTGTCATCACTGGCCGAGCCAAAAGGTTGCTGGGGTTTTTAGTTTAATCCCAGTCTTCTCATGAAGACTTCTCAAGATAGTTTCATGTTTGCATCTGGATTCCAATGGGATCATCAGACAAACACGGCAGGGCCGAGGACTCTTGAAGTGAGCCAGATGACGGGATTCTGAACATCACATCATTCATACAAGACCAGCATCTGGTGGCAGTTTGGACGTCAAACATGGGCGCTAATATAGAGATTTCCTCAAATATTTAATGGAAATATCCTGAGTTTCTTCAAAGCTTCGCGAGGCAGGGACTGAACGCAGGTAACCCACGCCGAAGGTTCTCGTTTCCAGGCGCCATGCCTCAGGCCGCAGAGGCCATCAACCTGAGCTTCCTGTCCGAGTACGAGCAGGAGCTGATCCTGGAGGTGCTGCGGCGGGACGAGGAGCTGAGGCAGGCCGAGGACCGGCGCGTGCGGTGAGTGGAGAGCAGGCGGGATCGGCCCCAAGTGGGCAGCTTGGGTCCATTTTCACCTGCATGAGTTGGAGAACGCCGCAAAATATAGTTCAACCAGTTCAACCCGCATAAAGACGATAACTGAACATTGAAAAACCACGAATATCCATTAAACATCCAGTAGGTGCAGATTTCTGCGTTTGTTTTTCACCTCTTTCCATCCTCTCATGCCGTCAGGAAGTTAAAGGGGGAGCTGCTGGACGTGAAGCGGAAAGGCGCCAAACGCGGCAGCGGCAAATACAGTCCGCGCAGCTGCGGCAGGTGCCTGGAGCCCCTGAGCATCCTGACTGTTTTCTCCAGCCAGTGTAAGGTGTGCAACCACGACGTGTGTCAGAGCTGCCGGACCGTCTACCCCAACGGCTCCTGGCTGTGCAGCGTCTGCGCCAAAGAGTCGTAAGAGGCTGCTCTTTTCTCTTCCTTTAAGCTAGATATTGGTGGTTTTTCAGCTCGGGGTGTTTGCGTTGAGCAATATTAGCTGGTTTTTTTGCATAGAACCTCTGTTGTCATGTTGGGAAAAGGATTATCATCCCGGGGGGGATGGGGCGGGCAAGTCTGTGGCCGTTGAATGATAACGTGGCAGCCGCAGCTATGAGCTCATTAACTTGTGGCTACATGTGTCATAGCGTGTGGCATGAAAGATTCGCCCGCCTGATTCCAGGTGATGTTATCACTCTGCTTGGGTGGAATTTTACTTTGGGTTGTGTAAGAAGCTCAAGCTGCCCATTAGGTGGGAGCTTCCAACGCTGCTTTTATACGGTGAATTTTTAACAAAATAAAGGCAGTTTCAAATGATTAACATTATTATAGGACCCTGAAGCTTGCAACAGTGCTGTAGTGCTGTTAGCTATTAACTAATGCACAAATGGAAGCTGCAGTTGATTTATTTTATTTATTTATTTTTATTTATTTATTTATTTAAAGAACAAACCCACTCCTGCTTGATTTCAGGGATCTGAAGAAGCAGACGGGGGACTGGTTCTACGATCAGAGGGTGAACCGTTTCTCGGCGCTGCCTGGACGCGACTTGGTTAAAGTCTCGCTGAAAAAGAAGGTTCAGTGTGAGTACAGGAAGAGGAAGTGTTGACCGGGAATTTACCCCGATCTTAGGGCGAGCTCAGAAAAATTTGGCGAGCGCGGTGTTGATGAGCAGCAGCACTGAGCCCAGTCCGGATCCGCAGTAACCTGACCCTGAGCTTTTGTTTGGCTGTTGCGGAAGTGTCGATTTACCCGTGTTGTAAAGGTCCTTAGATGTTGTCTGTGTGCCCCCAGCTAAGCGTGAGACCACTGGGGAAGCGATTCTGAGAAGCGCTGAAGTAAATCCAGGCCTTCCCGTCCCCCTGCCACGAAATAGATCCAGGGATCCCCCCGGCGGCATCAAAGGGTGCGCAGCTTATTTCCTGCTGGGGCGTTAATATGCAATACTCACGCCTGCGTTCTTTTCTGACTGACAGCAGTTTCAGTGAAAATTCAGGATTTCACGCTTCCCGGGAATCGGTCGAATCAAAAGAAGAGAGCTGGGCCAAGCCCTCGCAAAGTGACACCGAGTCGGCAGAGAACGGAAGCATAATCAGCAATAAGACGGGGACGGAGTCTGGCTGCGTGACCCCCGAGCAGCAACGGTAAGCGCACGGCATTTATATAAACGGGCAGCACCTAAAACGACGTTGCCGAGACGACCACAGGGCATATTTTCCAAACTGATTCATAAAGAAAACAGACTTGATCGTTCCCAGGAAATGAAGCAAACGGGAGTTGAGTTTGTGTTTGACTTGTGTGACCTCGCAGGAGAGACGGCCGGTTGGTTCCTGCCAGCCCACCAGGCTCCGGCATCGCCACCGCCGCCGTCCCGCCCAGAGAAGCGGACTCGGTACGCTGCTTTCAAGCCACACAGACGTGTTTATCTCCAGATTTCAGACCCTCCTCTGCTCACCTTTGCTTCCCCCCCTTTGTGGTGCCAGGAGGCGTCATCGGCGCGTCCGAGCCTGGATCTGGATGTTGAAAGGCTCTTTAAGAAAAGCATCAAACGGGACCCGCGGGCCAACGGTTAGTGCTTCACATGGCTGCGCTCTGTTTTCCATCAGCCAGTGAAAGAGTTTAGCTGATGTGGGTTGATCGGTGGGTCTCTCTTATTTTATTTTTTTTAAAGAGTATTTATCAACTCTAGACCTACGTGATGGATCTGCCAGGACAGGGGCCTCGATGGGGACGAGGAGCCGCTCTGTACCAGGATTGGATACACGGGTAGGGGAGAAACCAGCCGAGCCACTAAATGTAGCCTGCACCATCCTCAGTCGGGATGTTTTACTGCTGTAGGAAGATGGAGAGGAGGAGGAGGAGGAGGAAGATATTGACAAACTGGTCAGTTTCCATAAAAGATCAATGGCGTCCAGCTCGTCCAGCCTGTACTCGAAGGTAGATGATCCCTGACTCGTCTCGCGGCTCGTTTGAGTCTCGTATCTGAACAGAAGCAGTTTGTGTTTTGCAGAGCGGAATCTTTCATCTGATCTGTTGATCTGTAGCTTCAGCGCAGCCCCGTCACTAAAGGAAGCGCAAAAAACAGCGTTTCCATAGTTGCCAAAACGTTCAGGGAGGCGGATCCTTGCCTATTTGTTTAATCTGGCGTGCCTTCTGCTGAGCTCTATTAAATTCTCTCCCAATTTTAGGGCAGATCCTTCAGAATCACTGCAAATCTTGGTTGTTGCTGGTTGAACTTTGGGCCGTGTTGCCGTTTCCGCAGAGTACGCTGGGCAGCCTCATGAGCATTTACAGCGAGACGGGCGACTTTGACAGCGTGGAGGTGAGCGGAGACGTCGTCTTCTCCCTCAGCTACGACAACACCACAAGCAGCCTGCAGGTCTTCATCAAGGAGTGCCACGGGCTGGCGTACGGTGACGCCTCGCGGCGCCTTTCCAACCCGTAAGTGCAGAAAAACTAGTAGAGCTGCTGCGCTATGCTAGCATTGCTATGACAACACGGTGAACCCCCACCATGGCCATGCGCCTTTTAAAGTCCAGACGACAAAATTTGTTGCTGTTTGTGGGCGGAGCCCGACCCTGTCTGCACGCACGCGCACGTGCACACGCCCCCGTTGATGTGAGCGCTTTGATCGGAGATATCTGTGTTTACAGCGGTCTCAGTAATCACGCCCCCGGGGCCATAGCCGGAGCTTCACAGGAAACTGGCTGTTGACATGTTCTCACGGCGCTTAGGCTGAAAGCACCGACGACCCCCTCCGGCCTGACGCTTTTCTGTTTGTTTTAGCTACGTCAAATGTTATCTGCTCCCCGACAAAACGCGCCAGAGCAAGAGGAAGACCGGCGTCAAGAGGAACACGGTGGACCCCGTCTACAACGAGACCCTGCAGGTGATGCTGGATCAGCCGCCCCTTCTCTGCTGATATCCTTGTCCTGTTGACTCGCCGTGCCTGTTGCAAACAGTGACCACACCCACGGAGACCTCAAGATTGATATTTACACTGCAGATTAAAATAGCTTTGTCAAATATTGGTTTTAGTCTCGTAGCGCAGCGTTGAGCTCACCCACAGCGATAATCTGCTGCAGAGGAAATTAAATAGATGAAGGGGTCCGTTTAGAGAGAGAGAGCTTTTTAATGATCCAGTCAAAGACTGCGTATGAAATCACGGCGTTGACACGGAGCTGTGATCCATCCTCTCCCACAGTATTCCATCAACCGCTCCCAGCTGCTCACTCGCTCCGTCCTGATCTCCGTTTGGCACCACGGTCGGCTGAGCCGCAACACCTTCCTGGGCGAGGCGGAGATTCCTCTGGACAGCCGAGACCTTGAGTCAACACACCTGGACCGCGTGGCGCTCCTGGCGAAGGTGGAACATTTTACACGTTGCAGATCAACAAAACAAAGCAACGCTCTTTGATTGCTCAATTTTCTTTTATGGAAGCTGCTGTGTTTTTAAGAATTTTGGCTAAGTGAGGCAGCGTGGCACTGGCACACGCAGCCATGTGCAAAGAAAAGGCTGGAACATTACTTTAAATGACCTTGGGCTGGTCTGTTCCCACAGCAGGACGCTGCTCCTCCCCCTTCACTTTTCAGTCACTACAAAGGAGAGCTGGTGATTTCCTTGAAGTTTATCCCCCCTAAGAAGTCGCCGTTTCCCTTATCAAAAGGTAAAACTGCAGCTTTGTCCGGTTTAAAGTGCCGTGGCCCTAATTGCCCGACGTGTCCGCCAACTCCAACTCAGGAAAAAAGGAGGAGCTGGAGGACGGAGGAGAACTGCACGTCCTCATCAAGGAAGCCAAAAACCTCGTTGGGGTGAAACTGGGGGCAACGCTGGATACGTTTGTGAAAGGGTTGGTCACCATGTTTGCCCTCAGAGCTTTCTGACTCTCTAATCTAACCGTTGTTTGTGGCTCGGCAGTTACTTGTTCCCGATCAAGGCGAAGAGCACGAAGAGGAAGACCAGGCTGGTGAAGAAGAACCTCAACCCTCATTACGACTACATATTTGTCTACAAGGAGCTCAGTCTGGAGCAGCTGCAGGAGATGTGTCTGGAGCTGACCGTGTGGGATAAGGAGACTGTGGTGAGCAACGAGTTCCTGGGAGGAGTCCGTCTAAGCTCTGGCAAAGGTATTTTATTGGAATCTTCTTGATTGCATCCACTTGCATACAAGATGCTTTTTATTTACGTCCTATGCATCTTATGGAACGTACCAGATCAGGACACCAGGCTGGGATTTATTCTGACATCTGTCATCATGCACATCCAGCCTAAGAGCAAAATGTGAACTCGGACTATTTTTTTGTTTCAGCAGCAATATTGATGCAAATACAGACATGTTTAATTTCCAGGTGAAAGGATAAATACGTTTGTGCAGCATTTCAGGATTCATAGAGCATCCATGATCTTTACACTTTGGCAGCTCTAATCTTGAATCCTCTATTTAATATTCATTGCACAGGCAGAGTATTAATAGGAAAAGAGGAGGTGGAGATGGACTCAGTGGGAGAGGAAGTGAGTCTGTGGGAGAAGATGATGCAGTACCCGGACTCGTGGGCAGAGGGCACTCTTCCGCTGCGATCCACCATGAAAAAGGGCAACTGAGGACAGGACGGTGCCGGGGTCCTCTCTCTCTCCAGGGACTTGAATGAGGAGAAATCGAGAGGCGGGAATGTGGATTAGTTTTGCTTTGAGCCGCTCGGATGGGACGTTTGTCTTGAGAGACTGAGCAGACTGCAGCGACGCCGGTGACCGGTCTGCTGCGTTCCTTCAGATGTTTATGTTGGTAAGCAAGGGATGCAAGACGGCGGTATCCCACTCATATATTATATATATGATATTTCTGTGTCATGTCTAATTAAGTATCATTTTAGCCTCCGCGATCGAATGAACGGTTTAATAAAGGAACTTTTACATATTTAGGAAATCTTTCTGCTTCTCCGTCTTGATCATCTGGTGCTCGGTGTACAAAACTCTGAATGCAGAATCCGTGCATTCAGTTTCAGCCTGTCTACTTAAATCCTAACCCCCTCCCCCCCATACGGAAATCAGAATGACTGACAGTTACCTGTTTACAGTCGGGGCCATCTGCTTGACTGCAATTTAAAATCAGCAGCTTTGGATTCTTTCCTTTCTAATGATACACGTCCAAAACCGACGGATACAAAGTCTCCGGTGTTGCCACGGTCGCTTCATTCTACAATAATTTCACCCTGTAAATAACAAAGACTTGTCTAAAAATAGTTCATGTTTATATAATTGCATGATTTGAACTGGTCAGATTACCTGGAGTTATATTTTCAGGCAATAAAAAAGCAGTCGAACAATAGAAACACTGGTTTGTCTTCATTTCTGTATCAACTTAAATGCCAGAAAAATAAGGGGGCAAAAAAATGAACTTTACTCTTTAAAATGGGTTTGGTGTCACTACTCAAGTGTGAGAATATAATCAGGTGATAATTAGATTCCTAGACAACAGTGCCAGCACTTCAGTGTTACGGTAATCACATTTCAACGCGTCAACATCCCCGTCCCCTCGGGACCCGCTTCCTGCTTGATTGTCCTTCTTTGTCCCGTTTAAGTAATACTGATGTGTTTATCCCCATGGCAACCGCGGAGATCTATCCAATTAGTCGCAGAACTCTCTGTTGAGCTCGAGCCTCTCCCGCTCTTCTTCTTCCAGCAGGACGTCATCGGTGTAGGCGAAGAGCTCCTCTGACGACATCGGGGTGATGAAGCGCTCGCGGTCGACGCCGCGCTCGTCCAGCAGCACCATGCTGAAGTACAACCTGGAGATCCTGAAGGCTTGTCTGCAGAGAAAAGGCTCGATGACGCTCAGGAAGACGCTCAGACGCTCTCAGAGCGGAGCTAAAGAGAGCAGGGACCTGTGGCTGCTCACCCACCTTCTGCTGCTCTGAAACAAAGCGCTGCCAAATGAAATTCTGCTAACTAGATGCTAATTCTGGACATTTCCATGGCACTTGGGTCTGGTTGGACTTTGAAGCTCAACTGCTCATTTATTGAACAGCTTTTGGTTTTGTTGTTCAGAACAACTGATCTTATTATAATTACAATCAGACGATCCAGCAATGAAAAAGTAACTGATAATCAGAAAATTATGAATTTACCACATGTGGTGAAAAGTACTACAATGACGAACCCTTTTCCTGTTCACTCAAGGCCTTAATCTAAGTAGTTTTTCCAGTTTCAGTGATTTAACCACTCTGAAACCCACCGTGAGCAACACGACCAGTGATGCTGGAGTTACCTGAGACCCTCGATGACATCCGACTCCAGCGGGCTTTCTTTAATGCGACCCGTCTCCTTTGGCGGCGAGCCCAGGAGCTCGATCAGCGTTATGCGTCGCAGGTCCAAGCCGCAGTCCGACTTCTGAACGGGAGGAAGAAAAAAGGGTTGAGAGGGTTAAAGTCTTCTGGGGAAGGTGTGAACCAGCCTCACTTGTATCATAATGTTCTGCAGCTGGTAGTCTGGGTCAGACAGGTCGGGCGCCGACAGGATCAGCAGTCGCCTCTTTTCATAGAACTGATCCAGGAGAGCGCCGAGCGTCTTCACGTCCGCTTTGATCTCCAGCGCTGCAAACACACAAAGTCGTCATCCCGCCTTTCTTTGCGTTTCCCCGGGTTGGCGCGGACTCACGTTCACACCGGGGGGGCTCCCCGTCCCAGTCGCCGCTGAACTGGCAGACGCGGCGGGATACTCCCCTCAGCTCATACCCTCCGTCACAGCGGTATTCGCACGTCGCACCGTAGTTGTTTCCATCCGAGGTGCAGGTGACGTAACCGTGCAGAGGCGCAGACATGGTTGGGCAGCGTCTCACTGGGCGCAGCAGCAGAGACGGGAGACAAGAACACTACTGGGATTGTTTGGGACTTGTGGAAGGTGGTTTCAAACAAATTCAAACGGTTTTATTGGTCAGGATTCTGACCTGAATCTCAGAAATACAAAACAAAATTAGGATTTATCTTAAATTCAATCTTCTGACCTTGATCACAGCTTAAACATTTCTGACAAATCCACATTTTTATCAAAAATGATTTTGAAATAAGGGCCCAAACCATAAAAACCATCAAAAAATGTTGGATCTAATCATGAGCCACGATGGTAAATGAAGTACTAACTTCACCTGGAGGATTAAACTTACCCTCAATTCGCACAATAAACTTGCATCCAGCTCTGTTCCTGGCCTGATCGTACACTTTGTATCGGATTATGTTTGGTCCCTCTTTAAATTCCGTCCCCGGCTCCTGGCCGACTAGGGTCACTCTGTGGAGAGACGACCACGGTCAGCCACAAGAGTTCTACTCCATCTGATGGGGAAAGAAAAGGCGAGACGTACTCCAGCGATTTATCAGCAGTGTCTGATACCACCGGTGGGTCCCAGGTCACCACGGCGGTGAGTTTTCCAGGTTCTGCGGCCTTCAGTCTGGAGGGAGGGCACTTGATCCTGGGAGGATCCATATCTGAAATAAACAGGCGGATACTTAGGAGAAAGGAAGTTTGTTAAAAAGACAACCTGGACCCGGTCCAGAGCTCTGACGAGGAGGCAATAATGCTCGTTTCTCACGTGCATGTGAGTTTATGAAAGGACAGTAGGAACTGTGAGGCTGCTGCGCAGGTGGACCGATGTTGGAGTTGCATCCTGGCTGTGACTGACCAACAAAAACGGGAGGCGTTTCTCATTTCTGCCAACATTCTTTCAGGTTTTGCAGCAAAAAGGTTAAAGACTCGCTGCTAATCCCACCGGCGAACAGGGCTGCGGCCGCGCTGATGCTCGCCGATTCCTTCGGCTCACCTGTGCACACGGGCTGCGCTCCGCTCCACGACCCCCCGGACAGACAGGTGCGCGAGTGTTCCCCCTCAAAGCGATATCCAGGGCTGCAGGTGAAGTCGCACCTGGAGTCCACTTCAAAGCCACGCGTGCACGTGTACCTTCCGTGTGGAATGAGGTGCAGCACGCGGCAACGCATCTCTGAAACGGCACAAGCAGAACATCGTGATGCTCGGCAGCAGGGTCCCGTCAGACGTGTCGGAGGTTCCACGTACTGCGGCAGAAAGCCGTCCCGGACCAACGGCGGGTCGGGAGGCAGCGGATGGAGCTCCGGCCCAGCAGTCTGTATCCTCTGTCGCACTTCATCTCACATCGGGTGCCCAGCGTGCTCCTGTAGCGGCCCCCGCGAGGAGAGTAGCAGGTGGCCTCCCCATTGGTCAGTCTCACAGAGTGACACCAGAAAGGGTCTGTGCACCAAGCAGCAGCGTTATCGCCTGACAGTCGGCATCAGAGGCCTGATTTACGTTTAGATTCATCTCAATGATTCTGCTGCTGTGCAACGTTAGCGACAGCGCTATATGATTTATGATTACTTTTGTAGTCCAGCTGAGGAGTCTGGTCTTCTTCAGTGAAGTCACTGTAGGTTTCTTCCACCACGGTCCCCATGGCAACTAAAACAAACAGAAAAGTTTCTTTTGATCATGATCACGAGTGTTAAATAGATCACACACGAGCAGACCTCCAGGCACATGAAACATCCCCCATTCCATAGCTTCCCTCCAGGTTTCATTAGCTGAAAACATTCCAGTAAAAAGACCCCCGGACACACAAGAATCTGGCTGTTCCCTTGAAGGGTGGCACTTGGTTTCAGTTGCTTCAGGCAAGTTTAGAGACATGTTCATCTCACTGTGAACTGAGCTGACTTGTTTACAGCGTTCTTCTCTTCATTTGGTGCCATGAATCACTCTTATTACACAAGACTTCCCTTTATTCGCCATCTTCTGTGCTCGGCATTTGCATTCGAGACACTTTGAAATCCTGAGAAATGTCTCTGCGAGTGGAGCTGAGCACAAACTTTCCAGCGTGTCAGCCCTCCTCCTGCTTTACTTTCTGTGATCATAAGTGATGCACAATATCCATACTTCAGTAGAAACTGCTCCAGAATTGCTGCCTCAGCATTTTTCATCTCATGAGCCAGATGTTCCACTCAGCAGAACTTCACAGCAAGCCCCCAAAAGAAGAATTAAAGTCATCAGTCTGATGGTCTGCAGTGTTTAGGTTGCATAACTCAGATAATTTTGCTGACTAATTAGAGTTACATGCACTAACATCTCTTTAAGATGTCCTAAAGGAGTTTCCCTCGGTAACTAAATAGGAGTAAACACAGCCAGTTAGAATCAACTGGATCACCCGGAGGGTTGAGAAAACCATGAAGTGTTCAGTTTTGACATGTATCTTCTGTTATTGTCAAGATTCTGAATAGCTGCCTGCTGGAAAACGTTGCGAAAGAGCTTAAAAACCCAGCTAATATGCATTTAATACAGCTGTTACTGCAGACATTTAGTCGATTTAGGCTATTAGCTTGAGAAAAGAGTTCATGATGAGATTTACCACAGATTAAATAGAGTTTTTATATCAAATAAAGGCATCAAAAGGACGTGGGAACGTGGATATCCTTTTGTTCTACTCTTAATTTACTTCAAAGACTTACTTTACTGTATTTACACACATACCTGTGGAGAATAGAACGAGCACAGCTGCAAAACGTGTGATGGGCATGTCAGAACCGCAGGGATGAAACTTCTGGGGAAGGAAAATAAATGGTTTTTTGCGCCAGCTGATGCAGATCATCCAATAAAAGTTATGGTGGAATCCAGAGAAAAGAGGCAAAAGAATTTAGATTTCCTCTCCGAAGACAAAAAAGGTTCGGCTCACCAAACTTTCCTTTCTGTAAAGTCGTGATCCTTTCACGTCCTCCTCTTTAGAACCAGGCGGTGGCGCTGTTTCCACTTCCTCCCACATAGAAACGGAGTTTTTGCAACTTATGGGAGGAACGTATGAATATACGAAGAAACAGAAATAAATGGTGTCTTTTGGAACGTAAAAATATGGTTTTATTTGCCATTTATAAATCAAATTGTCGCGTCAACTCAGACTAAAACCTTATCAAGCTAGAAAGCGCGTGACAGGAAACCACACGACTGCTCTAAAATAAAGGCCTGACCTACATTTGTAGTAAAGGTTAAAAATAACCGGGATGAAAATAAAAAACAACCAAATACATGAGCAAATGCATACAAAACAATTCACTTCTGGTGCAGAAGGAGGTTAAAAAGGTCTTGAGTGATACAGAACCCGACTTCCAGAGCCAAAGAGTGAAATTATAACTTCATTTTGAAGAAGTAATGTTGTCCACCTTGTGGTATCGTGGATAATAAAGCTTTTCATAAACACACTATAATGGATCCCCAGCTGAAATCAAATAAAAATAAAGTTCGAAACTGCTGCGCCGAAGGTATTGTTTTATTTTGAAAGTTCCATATTATTTCGGGGTGGTTGGTGACTGCCACTTTAGATCATATGTAGTGCACTTTTCTGTTTATATGACCCCCCAACAAGCAACATTTAATAAAAACCCGCTTCTTAAACGGTCGAAACGGTTCGTTTTATCCTCTTTTCCCGTTTCTCCTCCCGTCGGGGGACACCGACGCCACTTCCGCCTCCTTTTTGGAATTTCACCCGAAGCTTTTTTTCCCCTCCTTTCGGCTGCAGGGCGAAGAGCAGAGTTTCACCCACTTCGTTTTCTTTTGGGATTAAAGTTTAGAGCCATCTGTCCAGCATGTCACCACCGTCTCGGCGGCTCCAGACGAAGCCGGTGATCACCTGTCTGAAGACTTTTCTCATCTCCTACAGCTTGATCTTCTGGGTGAGTTGGGCTGCCACCAAATGGGGGAAACAACAAGCTAAAGGAGCAACAATGGGCTAAAAAAGGCTAGCTAACCTCATCTTTCAGTCACCCGGGGCTGGATTAAAGTCTGGAAACACACTCGGGTGCAAAGTTGCAGGTTTGGTGTGAAACCAAGGAACCACTTGTTGAAGATTGTGGCCAGATGAATGTTTTTGTACAGAAGATTCCGCTGCGGGCTGTTTGCGGGGCTGAGGGATTAAACACGACACATCTCACAGGTTAATGTTTGATTTGACAAATCTCTGCTGCACCGCAGCCAGATGTTAATCCGATCCATCCGGATTTTCAGGGGAAAACTGTATGAAACAGTGTTTTGGAAGTGTTTTTTTCCTGGGAAAATCTCTGGCAGGCCGGGATGCGCGCTTTGGTTTTTCCTTTCCCTTTTAGCGAAGTGCCAAGTTTTTGGTTTTAGTTGAATAAAAGGTAAAAATGTGGCATATAAAGGCGTAAACTGGCGTTGTAGCACTCTTTCTTTTGTTCAATGTCTTTATAGAATTACTGGTTGAATACATTAATCTGGCTTGTTCTGTTCAACCTCTGCATTTAAAATAACGCACCAACATTAAATGTTGCAGAATTTAAGAGGTTTTTATTTTCATTTCAAATGATTTTATTATTGCCTGTAAATTAAGTAATGGCTTAAATGCTGTTGCTGTCACTTTCTGTTCTAATCCCAGTCTGTCTTCACCATAGTAGAAGGATCTAAAATGCAGGTAGCCTTTGACTTAATAGACTATTTTAGCAGAAATGCTGATTAATCCCCTGATTTTCACGTCACACAATGTTTTGACTACAATCACCCGAGTGACACTATTTTTGCCCATTGTCAGGCTGATTGCACCTCTTTTAATATCGACCTTTTTGCTTGACAGTTACATTTTTGGTATTTTCTGTCGGTTTAATTAAGTTGCGATCATTTCCTCCCTGAGTTTGAATAATTTCCCACCAATTTTGGTTAAAAACACGTGTAAAAATAGTTGCAGCCACGTTTGCATGGATGCAACGTGTCTAGAATCCATCCCTGGGATGCTGCGCGGATGTGAGCCCCCCCCCCCTCCGTAATAAGCGGAGCCTTCTGGCTGCAGCTGCAACGCGAAGCGCAGGTCAGTGCTTCCACCTGGACGATTATTACTCACGGCTGATTGAGCCGAAGCCGCACGTTGGCGTAACGACCCGTGTGGGCAGTGCTGCTGCAACAACACTGAGAGTGTTTTAGCGGGGGAGGGGCCCAGGTGAGACTTCTGTAACATGCCGATCGGGTAATTGTCTCAACCATCTGCAGCATCTAAATTATAATAGCTGTGGATCGACGCTGTGCAAACCAAAGCGATGATTCAGAGGCCCTCGGATCTCAAGTGTTACTCAAACCTTGTGATCACTGACCCGAGCGGTTCCGGGGCTTTCCGCTCGGGCCGCCGTGTCAGACCGGCGGCTCTGTTAAACCATCTCCCGTCTCCCTCTCTGTGATCTCTGATCTTCAGTTCACAGGCGTGATCCTGCTGGCTGTCGGCGTGTGGGGGAAGGTGAGTCTGGAGTCCTATTTCTCTCTGGCATCGGAGGAGAGCACCAACGCGCCATATGTTCTCATCGGGACGGGGGCCGCCATCATCATCTTTGGCCTGTTCGGCTGCTTCGCCACGTGCCGCGGCAGCCCGTGGATGCTCAAACTGGTCAGTGCCGCCGCAGCGCGGTGACGTCTTTTGACTTCCCCTCAGCTGAACTCTCAAATCCGGTGTGTGTGTGCGTGTGTGTGTGTTTCCTGCAGTATGCCATGTTTTTGACCTTGATGTTCCTGGCCGAGCTGGTCGCCGGCATCTCGGGTTTCATCTTCCGGCACGAGGTGAGCTAGCCGTCCAAAGCTTTGAGATATGTGGGGGAAAAAGGTCCAACTAAGTGCTAAAAAGGATCCTTGTCCCAAGGAAATTCCAGCATCACCCAGTAATTTCCAGAAGAAAACTCAAGGACAGACAGCAGCCCTTTGATGTGGTTGTTATTCTGTTTTCCTCCCTTAAGTTTGCTCCCTGCGTTCTTCCTGGATTATGGTGCCAGGAATGACAACTATGACATCATTTGCCTCATATCTTGTTGCAACCCTCGAGGCTAAAATGTAGCATCACGATACTCATCTTAATGATGCTTGTGGAGCCTTTTTGGAACCATATTTCACCTGTTCTGTTGCTGCGTCACGTGGATTGATGGTTGGGTTATTTGTTTTGATTCTCCAGATCAAGGCTAAGTTAAAGGTTGCCTTCAAGAACGATCTGAGGTCCTACAACAGCTCCGACAGCAGCCGCTCTGTGGTGGACACCATCCAGCAATCTGTGAGTGGGAGGTTTTCTGCCTCCCTAATGGTGTTACTCTTATCTGTGTCACCGTAGGCTAACAACCCATGCAGCACTTGTTTGCACAAGGACATTTTAAAAGGATAAACAGCGGCGCTGCGGCACTTATCGAGCTCCTCGCTCGCGTCACCGCACTTTGTGTTGCCATTAGCTGGTCCCAGGGATCTGCAGTTGTGTACCGTCCTCATTTATTCCCGAAAAACACTTTCGTTTTGTGACTGTTTCTGCGTAGCTGTATTGCTGCGGGGTGAAAAACTTCACGGACTGGAGCGAGACTCCTTACTTTCAAGACAAAGGCATCCCCACCAGCTGCTGCAGAGACCCCACCAAGTGTTCCCCAGAGACTCTGAAAGACCTCGACAAGGCTGCCACGGAGGTTTACACGACGGTCAGCTCACAGCCTCGGCCCGAACCAGGTTTATGAAGATGCCAGCTCACAAAACTGCAGTCTTAAACTGCTTTTATTTATTTAATTCCAGGGCTGCTTTACACTGGTGACTAATGTCATGGAAGCCAACCTGGGAATCATCGCTGGGATCTCATTTGGAATTGCGTTCTTCCAGGTACCTTCCCCCTAAAGGGGGCCCTGCTGTTTAACATCAGCTTTTTCAAATTTCTCTTGATTTTAGTGGAACTGGACTCTAACTGGTCAGAGCGCCACCCTCTCTCATAAAGGCATAAATGCACCTGTTCCAGAAACCCCCTCCCTGTGCCATCAGTCTGCAGCAGCTGCACACAACTGGATTTGATAGGTTTCACTCTCCGTTGAGCACCAGTCACATGTCGCGCCCGCTCAGCCTTTTCCCCTGGGATTCAGTGTTGCTGTGCAGCATCTTTTCTGCGCCTCTTCTGGCACAAATGTGAACGCGCAGCTGAAGACACATAGTTCACGTTCCACTGCTTTAAGTAGCTAAAGTTCACATACAGTGAGACAGTCTTTGTTGCCCCAGTGTTATCCAGTTGTGTGCCGCTCTGTAATTGCCTCTTATAGTGCACTTATGGTGATAACCAACAATATAAATCCCAGATAGAGGGAGTCAAGACAAACATGACCCCAAACACTTGTTGATTTGCTCGACCATCACATTGTAAAACTGTGCGACTTTAACAATCGGGGAATCTCACTTAATCTGTGCATTTATCATTGGAACGGGTTATTCATGATCACGATCATTAGCACGTGACGAACAGCTGGGAGCATCAGCGTCTGCAATGTTTATTACTGATTAAAAAGGAGCAAAGGTGCAGAAACGGGGTCACTGAAGCTCCAATGTTCAAGGATTCATTTGTATTTTGGAGCAGCCTGTTATATTGATTTTCCCTCTCTCGTTATTAGCTGATCGGCATTTTCCTGTCGTGCTGCTTGTCTCGGTACATAACCAACAACCAATATGAGATGGTCTAAAAGATCTGACCTTTGCCAGGTGAGGTTCATCCAAAATATTCAGCAAATTAACCTTGTAGTCGGGAGTAGAAGTGGCACTTTTTTAGCAACCCAAATGCTCTACAGCTAGACGTTAGCTTTAACGCTGCTGCCTGATCATGTCTAATGTGTGTCTGGTGTGTCTGCAGGTTCCTGAGGGGAAGCTTTTGATGTGGAAAGAATTGAAAGAGTCTCCTGTGATTACCTTTTTAATAAACTATTTTAGCA
Organism: Takifugu flavidus; assembly: GCF_003711565.1. Taxonomy (NCBI): domain Eukaryota; kingdom Metazoa; phylum Chordata; class Actinopteri; order Tetraodontiformes; family Tetraodontidae; genus Takifugu; species Takifugu flavidus. Next base: position 12,927,905 of record NC_079528.1, on the reverse strand, counting down.
AAGGGAAACACACTCACTGCTGCTTTTATCCAGCACAACAGATGAGAACCAAGCAGAAGGGAAATGTATAGAAAGGGAGGCCATCTGCAGTGTAGTTTGACCAAAAGTAAAAAGGGACCTGGACGTTTCAGGGAATGGCTTCTCCTGGAGTTTAATCCGTCGTTAATCCTTTTCGTTGTCATTGTATTTCTTTGTAAAATGTAGACCGCTTATTTTGTTGTAGTTGAACTTTAGCCTGTAGCCAAGTAAATGGAGTGTATGTATTGTCATAAATGTTAACCTTTCTGCAACACTAATTGGATGGAATCTGAGACTGATGAGGTCTCCACCCTGAACTCAAACTTGTCATAGTGCAGGACTTTATCCTGTTGGTCAGTATTGGTAAAAGTGCGAGCTAATGTCACGCAGTGTAGCTTTTTTTTTCTACCTGTGAATGCATGTGAAATATTTCGGAGGTAAAAAATAAAGACGAAAGTATGTGATCAGTGTTGTCTGTATGTATATACGTGTGTGTCATTGTTTATCTGAAAGGACCTGATCGTTCTGGTGTTGATTTTTGGCCTTCTGAGATCCATGAAAAACAGTAACATCAGTATGAGCAGGTTTAAACGTAACATATTTCTTCCTTAGCATTTTGTTAATATGGTAGTGTTGCTATGTTTCTGGATTAAATCACTTTAATTTACTGTGGAGTAGCATTTTGTGGCCGAATATTCTTTCCTCAATAATCCTACTGTACTCGTGGTGCCTTCAGGGAGCTGCTTAAAAATAGTGTCTTTTCAATCAGTTTAAGCTGAGCCATGATGTCGTTTCTCAGTGGTTCTCAAGCAGTCCAATGAGTTATATAATCTCTTCAATTGTCATCAAGTTCAGATTGTATTTGTCACGTCCACATGTGTGAACAGGTGGGAGACTCCTGTGGCAGGTGAATCGCATTTTGAAGCTCGCCTGCGCTACATGGGCAGTCTCGTTATTTAAAATTATGTTAATTATGTTAAATAATGTTGGTGTGCGCTGCCAGAAGGCCGATGATTCATTGGGAATAAAACATTAAAAAAGGGAGCTCATCAGCGGACACAGCATGGACGCTATTGCTATGTTTAACCAGCAGGTGGCACTGTGGTGTAATTAATAACATTTTAGGCGTCGATTAAGAACTTCTAGGGGAAATGGCGACTGTTTGAAGTGTGCTAAAACTTTCAAACTACTGGAGAAACACAAACGCATCACTGTTACCATAAGGCAAAAGAAATGAGCAAAGAAAGGTTACAGATACGGATGTTTGCGCACAAGCCAGACAATAACATTTATATTCTAAGTACCAGCCGTGATCTGAGCTCCTATTGGTCTGTATTGGATCAGATCAGTCCAGGGACCGCCCACTTTACCATCGAGGACCAATCATCTCCCGACATTTGCGTTTTGGGTGGAGTCTTTCGCAGACGTCTCCGACCGCAACCGGCTCTGTGCTATAAAAGCCGAGTGTAACAGACAAACTGTCGGGGAAAATTCTGAGTTTTCTTCCCGGCTGGACGCGTTGGAAATCTGGTTAAAGAGGGCAGTACGCAAGGAACGCTTCCCGAAGGTCAGTGTTTTGTTTTATGGGATCAAAAAGTGGAGGTCGGATAATTTGATTCAGGCATTATAATACAGCAAGATCTAGGTTGTGGATTTATGGATTATGGCCCAATTTGGTGCCACGGCGTGTGTGGCCTGATTACCATTCGTGGTCCTCCTGTGTATCGTGCAGATCCTTCAGCCGTAACAGCACCCACCTGTCAGCCCTCCGCCATAACGAAACCAAACCGCAAAGCCTTCAAAATGATGCAGCTCAGCAGCGACTCAGCCAGCAACAAGCACTCCCTTATCAACGTCATGCACCGCTTCATGGCAGCTGCCAACAACATGGACGAGACCATCATGGTGCCCAGCCTCCTCAGGGATCTGCCCCTGGAGGAGCAGGCGGTGGGAGACGTGGAGGCCAACAACAATAATAACGAGCCACAGTGTCCCAACAAGCAGAGGGACATGTACGAGCACTACCTGCTCCTCAAGTCCATCAAGAACGACATGGAGTGGGGTCTGCTGAAGGAGATGAGCAGCGGCACCAGCTTCTTGGAGATGGCGGTGAAGCAGCAGGAGGAGGAGCGGGAGAAAGTCACCGACGTGCCTCAGGATGAAAACTCTGACCTGGAGCACCAGTTCCACTTCCACCTCAGAGGACTGTTTGGAGTTCTGTCCAAGCTCACGCTGCAGGCCGACCACCTGACCAACAGATACAAGAGGGAGATCGGAGGCGGGAACTTCCTCAGATAAAAGTCGGCCTTTATTGTCCCCAAGGTTCTTTTTTGTTTTTTGTTTTTGTCCCTCTTTAATGCTAAACTTGCACAATAGGGGTTTGTGGAAGGAGAAGGCGGCCTCGGCCTGCAGAATAGCCACATTGTGACTTCACTCGCCCCCGCAGAGACACTCCCAACATCCCCCAGCAGACGTAAGCCAGTGACACCTGCACGCGTCCCCTCTGCCTGTAGGGTCACGGACACCCCTGTGCTCGGTGGAGGTTTATTAAAGTCCAAATGAAGCACAGCTCTTGTTTAACCAGAGACCTGCACTTTGTCATTTTTTTCATTTTCAAGTTTGGTTCTGAATTTGGCACCAGAATAAAAGTCGCCGGTAGGAGAAATTGAATGCTGGTTATTCTGTCCCTCCCTCTTAAATAATTTTAATGCTGAGCTGAAGGGCTGTTATCTGCAGAGGTTTTAAACGGTTCCACTTTATGACTGCAGCATGGCGTGCCTTGACTCTTTTATAGCCTCGTGCCCTGTTCGGTTACGTCTGCTTTAACAGTTCAACCTGTGGAGGAAAAACTGTCATTGTATTGAAAGCCAATTTTATATTCAAGCAAAAATGTAAAACTGAAATAAATAATTGGGAACTTTTACATTTGCTTTGTTTGTCGCTGTGTGCAGGAAATGATGCCATCCTGGTGCCTTCCTCTTTACTCTTGTGCAAGAATGTGCTGCTGAAACTGTCGGAGCGTGCGCGGACACGTTGAGCGAAGCTGCTCATTGTTAGACTTGACGACGGTAAAAACAGGAAAAACCCCTGCTGCCTAGGCGATGTGTGTTTCATGCAAACAGGCGGCTGTGCAGGCAACTCGCCTGTTGTAGATTACAATATCAGCTAGCTCAGTTTGTCCCTCAGGGTGCAGCGTAGCGACGGTTGGGGGAGCCTGGACTCCGGGCCTGCACCTCCCCGCCTCCCCCTGTAGGACGCGGGCTCATTACCACGACCTTCACTCAGCTTCCCTGTGCGGTTCACGTCAAACGTGGTGGATGTGCAGACTAGAACCCTGGCTGGCAAAACCTCCATAGCAACAGTTCCGCCATATAATGTAATTGGCTGGACACTCCCCCCTCCCCCTCCCTGTAAGGCACTCCAGCGATTAAGCTCAGACCGCCATGAAGGGCGTTTATGAGGCGAGTGGTGGGTTGGAGGGAGGATGCCAGCGACGGGTTCGTGTGGAAAGTGCTGCGTGACGCACACACACACACACACACACACACACACACACACGCGCACAATGAGCTGTACAGATGGCTACAACTCAAAATGGCTGTGCTGGTCAGTGTGCCTCTGCCCACTCTAAACTGGAACAATCACCCTGGCGACAGCTGGGCAGACTGCAAAAGAGCTTTCATTAGCTTCCTTTAGCAACTTTGGATAGGAAACTTCCTGATTATTATGGTCTGTTGGGCATGACCTCTCAGAGATAACATTCTAATATTGACAACCATATTTGATGAGCTTCAACATGCTGTGTTGTAACAAAAGCATGTATCTTTAAGCATAACTGGCTTCTGAGTGTGTTGAAGTAACTTTGGTCTCTCCCTGAACATGAAAACTCAAATATTTCTCCACGATGGGGCCCAAGTTCACCTACTGAAATGGTAAAATTTTATGTGCAGTAGCAAAAGCTGCTTACGCAAGATGCTCATGTGACTTAATAAAGGAAAGCACGGTGCGACGGGTTGTGGGAGGTCTGAGAGCTTCGGTTGTCTTCAGGTCAGCTTGGACACGAGGGCCATGTAGCTCTTTGGCCCCCGGAGCTGCAGAGTCAGAGACGTTGGCAGTGCCAGCTTGATCTCTTGCTAGCTGTTCGCATATCTGCTCTCTATGGTCATAAATCCAGCCGACGGGGGGGTGACCCAGACTGTGATTACTGCTTTATGATCAGACACTCAGGCTGACCCAGGTGCTGGAGGAGGCTGTCTAAGGGTCATGTGATAGTAGATAAAGGTTCTATATCTCCTGCAGCTACATTTACATGAGCCGAGGACTTGACGGCTACGCCTGTTTAATCTGCATCTGGTTCGTCTGGACTTGTGTTCTCCATAAACAAACACCAGACTTTCTTGTTCCGATGAGTCTTTTTTCCTTTTTGACCACAATCACGTTTCAGGTTTCAACCTTGCGAATGTCTGCAACACATAAAATTGGTCCATTTTATGATTTTCGGTTGGATAATTGGTGGCGTTCTGGGCCTTTCATGTCTGTAAACGTGATTGGCCTGTTCCCACGGTAACCGATTCTTGCAGTTAATAGAGGCGTGGTGTTGCGTAACGTAATGTGAGTGGACCCTCGTGCGTTGCTGGCCATGGGGAGGGAAACAAACTCATCTCATGTACAAAACAGCGGCGCTAACGTCACGCTGGCAATAAGCTGCCTGTGCTGCAGAATTAATGACCAATGGTGCACAACAACAACAACAACAGGGTGCTTTTAGCGCCTCTGAGAAACAACAAACTACAGGCAGGTTGATGTTTGAAATCACTTTAGCAATCCTTGCTTCAATCCAAGTTGAGGTGTTTCTATAGAGACTTCTCTCAGTTTAGGGATTGGAGTTTTCTTGTTCGTCTCCATGGCAACCCCGTTGAGCTGCTGGTGAGCAGGTGTCTCGGGTTTATTGGAGTCTCTAAGAATGAATGCTGATGAATAATTAAGAGTAAAATGTGAGCTATATGAGCCATAAATGGCAGATTGTGGATTCTGTGCTGGGTAGGTTGGATTGTGCTGCTGCTCCTCCCCGCTGAGGCCTGCTCAGTCCTCCTCCAGTCAGCAGAGACTAAACTGAAGACATCAGGCCGGGGACCGAGACATGAGAACGGGAACAGCGTGTTCTCTTCTCGACAGACCCCCACCCCCACCCTCCCCACTCAGATCTGTGTCAGCGTGGCTCCAGAGGGCAGAGACAATGATGCAAACTCGCTTGTTCCATCATCATTCTCGCGGGGGATGGAGGATTCCATCCCTCGCTCCGCCCCACCAAAAAAGCGCCGTCGTATCCCCTTCGGCGTGTGCGCGCTCGCTGCAGAAGGCGGGGAGGAGTGCGCGAGGTTATGTAAGAGGGTGGGTGTGGAGTCCAGCTGGAGCAGTTTCCAGCCTGACACGGACTGTCCCAGGGGGAGAACAATCCCCCGACCTGCCCTTCTAACACAACTCTGCCCCTTTAAGTTATGCAGGTCAATAGGGGCTCCCAGCGCGCACGAACGCGCGCTAATCTGAGCGTCAATACTGAATTACTGGATTTGTAATGTGTAAAATAAGTTTGAAATAAAGCCTGCTTATTATTATTATTATTTTTATCTTCCGCCCAAATTTCACGGTGATTGGCAGGTGATTATCAGCAGCTTTAATCTCGGGGAGATAAGGGGGAGGGGTTCCCTCCGCAGGTCAGTGACTGCTTCCATATCCAACCTGAGTTCGATCCAACCCAGCGAGACAATGACCTGTCTGTGTGCATGTGACACGAGCATGGGAAGCACAGGGCACTAGCTGGCTTCCCCAAACCTTCTACCAGTAAGCAGTTCCTTCAGACAATAACATCTGTGTATTTCAGACTCTATCATAGCTTCGTAGCTCTCTCCTCCTGCAGGAGGGTTCAAATCCCCTCATACATTAGAGCGATGTCACAGATTTGCAGATCTGCAGCTTATTTTTATTTTATACCCTCTTTGCTTACATGCATCTTAAAGGTCAAGGCCTTTCTTGGAGGTGTGGAGGGTTTAAGTGTGTGCAGGTTGGCAGAAGCAGGGATGCTAGCCGTCTGAACAAGGTCAATGTCTTTGCCGTATAGCTTGAAGCAACGGATGCTGTTGCCATTAACTCCTTGGTTATATTTAGAGCTGTAACCCAACACCCCTGAAAGCTTTCAGCGTGCGGAGCCGACCTCACAAACAGATGCTTCAAAGCTGTGAAGTTGCGTCGTGCTGATGCTCAGCAGAGGTGCAGACAGGCTCCCGCAGACATCCCTGGCCCCAGCGAGAGAACACAGACATCTAAAGTAAATCCTGACCGGGGAGTTCTGTCTGGGGGCCCGCCGGTAAAACAAGCCAGACCTTCCCCGAGCGCAAACACCCAGCAGGCAATTCCAGCGGATTTCGTTTATTCTTGAACAATTAGAATTCTGGTCAGCATCTCGCCAACGCTTTGCAGGGAAGGGAGTGCCTGGGCTGATCTTTAGATGCAAGCTAAGCGAGCGGAGCGGGACTTCCTGCTTCCAGAGAGAGGTGTTATGTAACTTCTGAGGTTGGGGAGTTGCTGTTAGAACAAGAGGTATTCAGCAGGAACTCTTAACCACCATGGAGGCTTTCAGAAAACACCGAGGCAAACAATTCAGAACAGTCATTAACACTCTGGACACACACACACACACACACACACACACACACACACACACACACAGACACAGACACAGACACAGACACACACACACACACACACGTTTTACTTTGCGTTGTTGTGTGGAGGAAAACAAGCCAAACTCATAGGCTCCTCTTCCGCTTTCCATGTCAGTCTGTCAGTGGGTCTCCACCAGGTTTGGCCTTCTTTTCACCCAATCAGGTGACGCAGCCTGACAGCCCGGGAGCCAATCAGCTTCCGGATACCGCAGGGGCTCGTTGAAGGGGTGGGGGGGCGCGGCCCGAGAACTTTGATTTACAGGAGATTAAGTTGGTCTCCAAAGCGCCTTGGTAACGTCGTTTCAAGAAGAAAAACATTTTTTTCAATCCCAAATGGCAAAACAAAATCATCAAGCTGGATGCTTCTGGCGACAGCCTGTGTCACTGGGTTTAAATGACCCGTAGTAACCCCACGGTGGCTGCACAGGGTACAGGCCATCTGTACCATGAGGCCCTGCCCCTGGTATGTTCACGCCTGGGTAACAACAATAAAAAAAAAAACTCACATTGGGACATCAGAGACGTGCGTAACTCTGGAAATCCACAGATAATGTTTTAGGGATTACTGATATGAGGATGGTGGGTGTGATTTCACCGAGCTGTCAGGTTACTTTCACCATTCTGGGGTATTTAAGAGTTCTGCCGCCGTGGCATTCATCGATTATTATCTGTAAATCTATTTCTAAGGTTTATCCAAGTGTTTTAGATTATATAGCGCATTTGAAGTTAGCGGCACCAGTCCCTCTGTCTCCCCCTACTGGCCGAGGTTAGACAGCATCATACTCGAGAGCGCACGGAGGTAAATATTTTCCGTGTTTTTGTTCTTTACATTTTTTCCCCACAGCAAACTGATTTAAATCAAAGTACATTTACTTGTTAGCTGTGCAAAACGGAACACGAAGACAGACAGATGTGCAGTAAAGATACAAAAACTGCAACGAATCATCAGTGATGTGACGCTACAGTCGGTAAAAATGACACAGAACTCATGATTTCAGTCCAAATAAGGCTGTAAAACTATATAAATAGTATGAAATCGACAGCCATTCATTCTCTTTGAGTGTGGGCTGTTCTCTGCTGCCCCACGTCTTTGCTCCTCCAGTTAAAATAAGCAGACTTAAAACGATCGTTGCTCCAATAGTAGACTTGGTTACTGCGTGTTCTGGATCAAGCAATAGAGACCCAAGAACATCTGTCCAATGTGGTCAGAGCTTAGGAATTATTTTAGTAAAATATATATGCTTGAAAAAGAATTAATTTCCAAAAAATCCAAAGTGTGGTTGCAAGAAACCATATCTAAATGTGTGACAATATACTTAACAAGGTATTGTAGCTTCTCCTCTTTTAAATGCTGTAATAAAAGCATAATTAATAAGCAGAGGAACTTAATAGTCTAGTTTATACTCCTTTAGTGTAGTAAAAGTGTGTAGAAGTTGCAGCTTTTCCCATATAATAATAATAATGAACAGAGGTAAAACTCTGATTACAGTCATGCTTTATTCTTCTTGATCTCCTCTAAAAGAATCAAATTAAAGGCTCTCTCACATCTCACACGCGTCTTCCACTCCGTGTTGTTGTCTGCCAGTTTCTTCCACTATACTCTTCTTTACACTTTTTCATCTTAAATAGTTTTTATTAGTTTGTGACTTCAAACCAAGACATCATTGATTGTCAACACAAAATCTGTTGTAGCACCAGTACAATAAAACTGTACTTTAGCTTTTCTGAAACACTGATTCTGAATGAGGGAGGGGGGAAAAAAAAATCTCAATAATAAAGGGATAATCCGTACATTTTCTAAATGAAGCACCAACCATACAAAGGATTTTTTTTTCAATATATAAGCTTCAGATACACAAGAGATCAAATATATTAAATGACTATTAAATTAAGCACAACAAACAGTGTAAATGCAACACTGCAACACAAAGCACTCGGGGCTGGACGCGGGGGCCAGTCATGGCTGCAGTAAAGAGGGCGACTCAGAGGTGGTTCAGAGCTTCTATCCAGGATTCTGGATCATTTTGTTAGGAGTGGAGAACACTTCTTCAGTCCAGTCATGTAAACTCTTCGACCTGGAGGTCCAGAAACGTGATAAAGTGAAGGAAATGCTGCTATTAGGTCCATCCTGTGGTGAAAAAGACCGAAAAGCTGGAGAAAAAATATATAGAAACTAGATTCTTGTCAGTGGACGACTGTATGCGAGTGTTGTGTGCCGTGAGCTCCTCTCTGCGGGTCTCCGGGTCTCTCACATCGACAGAGAAACCATCTGGGCCAATGGCATCCCTGACTTAAGCCTCTTAGCTTTACGCAAGAGTTCACCAAGATAAAAGCCTTGGATTAGCTCCCATCCCAAAAAAATTATATCGCTTTCCCTCAGGAACAATCTCCAACAAAAACTCCTGAACGTCATCTGTCCTTTGCCACGAGAACACAATTATATAACCCTGATGGCAAGATATACATATACACTACCATGTACATACATAATCAATAAAAAAGTTTGTTCTGATTTATTCAAATATACCTATAGATAGGAACCTGAAAGCTGCTTTCCAGCACTGAACACGTCCGTGTGCATGTCTCTGTGGTCGCTATCGCCACCTTTTATCTGAGGTGAAGGTGACCGTGCGGGTGTCGGCGTGGCTGGAGCTGGAAATCAAGCCCACGGCCTCGTCACAATGGACGGAGCGGCTTCCTTCCAGCTCTGCGTTCAAAGCGCTGCGCTGCAGAGGGGAGGCTATCGGCTGCGGGCTCTCCCCGCCTTCCTCTGCGTTTCCTCCTCCTCCTCCTCCTCCTCCTCCTCCTGCAGGATGTGAATAGAGGAGCCCAGCAGTCTCTGGAGCTCCGGCACACATCGCACCAGTTCTACCAGCTCCTGCTCCCCCTCCTCTTCTTCCTCCTCCTCTTCTTCCTCCTCCTCCTCCTCCTTCTTGCCTTTGTGAGGGGAAGCCAAAGCGGTGCTGACCTGGCTGACCGACACCTGCGCCCAGAGCTCGGTGCGCAGCAAGCTCACCACTTCCAAGTGCGGGTAACGAGCCCGAAAGATGCGTGCAGACATCTTGAGCCGCTTCAGGACGTCCATCAGCAGGAACCAGTTGCAAAAGCTGCAGGAGAAAGATGGGCGATATTAGCGACGAGTTCCCAGCATCCTGGTGAGGAGCACATGTAGCAGTGATATGGTTGCCAGAGATATTAAAATAGACCAGGAATGGCTCAAATAAACACCTCGACCATACATCATCTCCGCCAAGGCTGTGAAACGATCTATAAATGACAACCAAAGCATGTGATTAGCCACAAATATAGATAAAAATAGCATGGATCCTGTGCTTTACAGGCTAAGAAAGGGCCTGAGACAGCGTCCTTAGATATCAGGGATTAGAGCTTGGTTGAAGGACTCTAATGGTGTGACATCTAAAGTGATCCTGATGTATAGATGTGGGTAGTGGGGAGGCGACACCGTGGTGAAAAGGGTCTGAAGAGTCAGGATATTGTCAGCAGCAGTATCAGAACAGAAACAGTGAATTCATATAAAGACTAATAATCCAGCAGCTACAGCATGGAGATCGCTCAAGAATTCACAGTTTAATCTTGCTTGAGCTCAGCAGAACCATGATTAACATGCACAGCAGGGCTATCCTTCACTGCGTCTTTCTTCCAGACTTAATATCATTAGTTCCTTTTTGGATAAAACTCACCCCTGGGCTAAAGACACCTGAACGTGATAGCAGGGTAAAAGAGGCTCTGATGACAACTCAAAGACGAGACAGTCTTTATCTGCGTCCTCAGTCTTTCCAGTATCGTTCTCCTGCATCTCCTGACCCTCATCAGACAGCAGGAAGTCCCAGCAGGCCTCCTGATCGGTCTCTGCGAGGACAAGGCGAGCAGACTGTTAATGACGAGGACATGGCGCCCTCTAGCGGACAAACTGCACACAGCCCCTATAACGCACCTCTGACGGAGAGGGCAATCTTTAATCACAGCCTAAAATTAACTAAGCATAATTAATTCACTCTTGGTGTTTTAACCAAGGAGAAGAAAAAAACCAAAAGCATCTTGAGAAGGGCAAAAAGTAAGATTACAGTATGGGTATATTATTAGAATATTAATCAATGTAGTAACACGTATGCTGGGGTAAAGTGTAATATCACACTTGAATAAGATTTAATGGAGTGATAAGATTTTACAGTGAAATTGTGAAATCTTTGGCATATATGCACATCCAAATTAATCAAGAAAAAATTGGAGGAAAAAACAAACTCATGGATCCAAACGTCAAACTTGTATTTTCTATATTACTGCCTAGAAAATACTTGCTGATTTTGATGATGACATAAGATTTGATGAATTAGGAGTAAAAAAAGAAGAAGAAAGGAATCATTATTGCAGTGAGACACAATTAAGTGTCTTCCATCACTTCGATGATTCTTTATAAGCCTTATTTCTTTTTTCCCCCTCCATCAAGTCTAATTCATTCTTCTCCCCGCTGGAAAATTAATTATTTTCCGCCACAAACTTTACAAACGTCAGTCCAAGATTTGGTGGAAGATCAGCCCAGAGGTGTCACGTGCACGAAGGATTCTTACCAAAAAGAGAGCTGCTGTAGAAATCCCAGTGTAAACTGGGATCCTGCTCCTTGCGGCCTTCCAGGTCTGTGAAATATTCTAGAATGGAACAGAGTGTTTCAGTTTCAGCAAAGTTACAGAGAAAACACCAGGTACATACGGCCGCTTTTGTGCTCGTATGATATAAATGATGCATGCGAGTAAATATCAATACTTCAGCTGCGGAAAGCCCGAAGCGAGATCATTAAAACCGGTTATCGACAGCGAGGAGAATGCGGAGAATAAAGCCGAAAACGCGCCGTCCCTACGACGCTCAGCTTCCCTCTGCTTCACGGTGATAAGCAGGAGTGAGCCGCTCATATCACAAGTTTCTCAGGAAGCTGCAGAAGACGAGCAATTTATAACGTCGCCTGACTCGGGTAGCAGGGCCGGAGCGCCACGGGGGGGCACATCCGAGGCCCTCGCCTTTAAACACCCCTGTCTTTAGTGATCAATAACTGACCAAATCCTATTATGACTGCGATCCACTGCTCCGACGTTTCCTAAAGTGAAACCCCTTATTTTTTTGAAAGGCTGCAGCGAAAGTAGACGAGACGTCGTGGAGACCTTTCCTGCTTTCTTCAGCTGAGCAACTCTGAACACGGAAGCAGGCTTTGGCTTCATCTTTCGCCGCGCCGCTGTCATTTAGGAGAGCACCTGCAGGAGTTCAGCCACGTAGAGCTGGAGCTCAGGTCCACATAAAACCTCCCGGTGCATTGAAAAGACAAATTAGGCAATCTGAGAAGGGCTCCTGAAGACGGGCCCCTTGATCCTGCGTGAATAGGAGTTTATTCTTTATTACTCTGAGATTCATCCTTCACGTCACTCCAAACAATCACTGCATCTGCAGAGCGCAGCGTTAATGTGACCCTTATTCCTCTGCTAGCGCTAATAAGCTCCGCAGATGGGGCACAATGTTCTATTGCTCATTTTACAGCCTCGTGCCACCGAGATTTCTTTTTTTTTTTACAGAACCTTTTTTTGCTGATGAAGAGGGAGGAACCTGTGGCTACCTGTGAGGAAGGTCTTCATGGTGGGACTCTGAGCCAGTTTGACCGGCGTCTGTCCGGAGTAGGTGGCCAGAGTGGGGTCCGCGCCGTGGTTCAGGAGCAGCCAGACTATTGGCAGGTTGTCGCTCGCCACTGCGTCGTGGAGAGGCCTGACCAAAGGAAAAAGACAATGTGGTCTAAAGGTCAGCTGATCTGGAAGCACATGAAGACGTGACCTGTGCCAGAGTGACGCCGCCGGTCTCTTCTTCGGTGGAGTTTTATGCTGTTGAACTTGAGATCGTTTCTATAACAGGAAACCTGAAAGGGTCACTTAAAATTCTAGAGCTTTCTATTTCTATGGCGCCATTTTGAACAACCTGGATAAGTTTAACCAGATCCCCTGGAGTGAGCGAGGGGCTGAAGAACGCTGATTGGTGCAGCACATATCCAGGCAACGTTTCATTGCTACGAGCTTCAACTCTGCGTTCTGATCGTTCAGAAAATGGAGCAGAAGGAGAGAAGCTGAGAGATGAGGAGGGAGAAAATCAGCGCGACGCTGAGTCGGCACATTGAAGCGAGTCCGTGGAAGAAAGGTCGGCGAGTCGGTGGAGCTAAATGTCGGACACGGGCTGAAACAGATTCGTGGAAGTGAAAAATCTCCGCTAAGATTAATTAGAAGCTGGAGGATGACCACCGGGGCGCCTTAACCCTCCCCCATACATCATCAGCCCCATTTCAGCACAGTTCAGGTGGCCCTGAAACAGAAACCACAGGGTTTGTTTTTACCTGAGTAAACAAAACCATGGTGATAAAAGCTCCTGGATGTGTGGGAAATGCTTCAAATACAGGTTAGAAGTGACCTTTGCAACCTTTCTAACATCAGGAGAGCTGCAATAAACAGACTTTAAGGAATCACCTGGACTCTTGGTGTAAAACATGAACCCAAAACCTCCATCAGCTGCTGAGCATCATGATTTTAACTGTCAATGATGACCCCCCCATCCCCATCCCCCATAGCCCACCAGGCTAACAGCATTGATTACATGCTCCTAAAACCTGTTCACTCCATGAACATTTTGTCGAAATGCTCATCAGCTCAATAAATCTGGAGCTCAATACGCATAGACAAGCGGCTCCCGACAGCCGCTCAGAAGACTTTGACGATTAGATTATCCTGTTGCACCAGCTGCTTTTCAAAGGTCGCTTTAAAAAGCGGCACGTTGAAATGCATCACCGAGGTTTCGGCGATCGCAAAAGACTGACCGCGTTCCATCCTGGGCGCTGCAGTTGACGTCTGCTCCGTGTTTCAGCAGCATCTGGACGATCTGGGTCCAGCCTCGAGAGGACGCCTCGTGGAGGGCTGTGTAACCGGCATTATCACGCCGATTGACCTCCCTGACATCCTTCTCCAGACAGTACAGAACCACATCCTGCAGGGGAGGAGGGAGGGAGGGAGGGAGGGAGGGAGGGAGCCGTCAAAGTCAAACAGACATGGCGTTCCGTGCTCAGCAGCTCCCACCAACGCTGACAAATGTAACCGTGGTTACCTGATAGCCCAGCCGCGCGGCTCGCTGCAGCAGGGTCTCCCCGGCGTTCTTGTTGACGATCAGCCGCCGGACCTCTGGGGGGATGGGCTTTTTGGGTGGAGACTCCGCATTGCTGCTTCTTCCCGAAGAGCCTCTCTTACCGGCGAGAGATGACGGCAAACTTTTGGGAGCGGGCGAAGGGCTGGCCGTTCTTTTCGCATCGCTGTCATCTTCCAGAGCAACAGAGGCACCTCGCTTCCCCAAACCGCTGCGTCTGCTCGTCTGAAATATAGATTTCCTAATTAGAGAGCTGCGTGGAGCTCATGTAAAACGCCTGAAGCAAACTTGCCCAGCATGAAAACATACCGACGGTTTTGTGACAAAATAAAGCCTTTTTTTTAACCACAGGGGGGCACAGTAGGTCAATAAATTGGTAGAGAAAAGCCCACACGCTTTGGGACGTCCATAAGTAAACATAAAGCGGTACCTTCTGGTCGCCGTTGTCACATAAGTGTTTGCTTTTGAATTTTCTCTTCCCTGAAGGTTTGTCGCCGCCCTCTGGAGACACCTCGCTGTCGTGATAGCGGACCGATCCCGAGCGGGTGAGCGAGGGTCGTCGGGGAGGGGGGTCTGAACCGGGAGCCTTGGGACTCGGACACTGAGCCGCCTGTCGCTCTGTAATGATGGGATGGGGGTTACGGTGCGTGGACGTCACTGAAAAGCCACAAACGTTATTGATCTTTCAGCACCACTTATTGCATTTATGATGTCCTGGAGCTGCCACTGGCAATTATGAGCCAATCTATTCTGCCTTTGCAGCCCTGGGTCTGCTCTAACACAGAAACATATAGGATGCATACATTATCACACCAACAGGTAACAGATGTGAATAAAACACGTTTCGCATATCAGGAATAATTAGCAGAAGAAGGGTGTTAAAAATGTTCCTGAAGCTGTGCAAAAATGTTCCTAAGCTCTAACATGGGCACATATTTCTTGAGTTACGGGAGATCTGCTATAGTTGTTTTTAACAGGGTGAAGAAGCCCAACAGCTTTCATCATAAAAGAGATGGACCAAAAGCCAAAGGGTCGCTCCTTCAGGACCGCCGGCAGCCAGGAAAGGGCAAGTTACAGTCAAACAGGCCCCATTCTTCAAACTTCTGTACTCCTTGGTGAATTATGCTGGATTATCTCATTATTGTCACGGTGCTCTGAATAATGGTTCCGTCTGTGAAACGACCGGCTGCAACGGCGCGGGTTAATACCCGCCGTGGGAAATTAGCACCGTTTCTTTACAGATGCTGACAAAGAAAATAGAGAAAAGCAATAAAATCATCCTAAGACTAATCACAGCTCAATGTTTGAACAATCAAATGTTTGTTGGGAAATTTCCCATAAAGTAAACAACTTGTTGTGTAATCCTTATCTTTTGTGCTTCATAGCCATTTGTAGATCTTCCATTTTTACTCACGTATGCTAAAGTTCAACGGAATAACTGAACTGAGGCAATCAGCATTGTGAAATCAATTTATAAATCCCAAATGTTGTTAAACATCGGAATATTGAGGACACAATAAGGAAGAAATAATAGTCTTCACACTGAGAGTTTTCCAAAAGCAGCGACAGGAAGTTTCAGATATATTTTAACAACAGCTTCAGCTGGGATGTTAACAAATTCCTCTATAATTAATTCATGCATGCTATCATAATCCCGGATAATAAATCAACAGGGGACGATGAGAAAACCAACCAGTGTCTGACTGACACACCCAGCAGCTTTAAACGACCTAAACGATGGCCAAAACCTTTACGAACGCAAACAGCCTCAGTCAGAATCTTCAATCAATCAAATATAGCTGCCAATTAAACGCAAAACATGAGTGACCGTCAACAGTTAATAACTCCTGGAGGCTTATTATGCTCCTCTTAATTGGGATACTATTGAGCACAAGTGCTGTATAATAAATGTATCTTATCTTTATCATCAAAGCATTGTTCATTTACTTCAGGTGGAAACTTCCTTCTTTTCCTTCTTTCATGTTTGTCCTCTGAAACTGCACAGACACGTTATATCGCTTGCATTTGCAACCTAGATGTTTTTTTAAACCTGCCAGTAAAGATAAGCTCGGGACTTCACTTTAGACAACGAAAAGCAGTTGGTCAGTTCAGGTCCAGAAGAAAGAACACGCCAGATGCCTCACTTCTGCTCCATTAGCAGCTGTTGCTAGCTGCTAGCCAATTTTTTTCCCCCTTTCACTTAGCTGCTGGTGCTAACTGGTGATGTCAGCACAATATGCATGCACAGAGCCAAGCCAACAAGAATTCTGATGTGAGCGTGTAAAAGGTGTAAATTTGATCCAAGATCATGTATGTAAGTGCTGCAGGAACGAACCAG
Organism: Takifugu flavidus; assembly: GCF_003711565.1. Lineage (NCBI taxonomy): Eukaryota > Metazoa > Chordata > Actinopteri > Tetraodontiformes > Tetraodontidae > Takifugu > Takifugu flavidus. The sequence continues at coordinate 12,911,648 of NC_079528.1, read as the reverse complement.
AGCTGCAGGGGCCGTGACGGCCTACGAATACTGACGGACTCAAACAAGCAAAAACTCAGACAAAGATGATTTTACCTTGCTTTTCTTACAAAAATGAACACTAACACGCCCAAAAAGAGAGCTGAGTCACAGACAATGGCTAAAGGAAATCCAGCGGAGGAGGGAAAGTGGATGTGCAGTCTCTTGGGATCCCTCTTTTTATTCACAACTTTGCAAAACGATCTGAAATTTGCACAGATTCATATGAAGAATCCCAACATGAGGGCTGATGAGAGCAGATTGCAACGAGAGCTCCCTCACACACCAGTCCTGAATCGGCAGGTTGGAGAGAACAACCTTCTAATGGCGAATGTCAATTAAAGCCGGCAGGTGACTGGTGCAGGACACCCAAAGCTGACATGGCTTAGTGGCTCCAGAAGAGGCCAGATGGCTGCTGGGCTGGTGTGTGACGGCCTTTAAAAGGCTGCCACACACAGCTTGAACTGAGTTTCAAGTTCCTGAACATGACTTCGGGGATGCACGTGTGTTTATCGTCTCAAATATCTTTCATTTTGATTCAGCATTGCGGAGTGAGAACTATAAATACGCAATCAGAGCATGTGTGCAACAAACAACCGCAATCTGGCCTGAAATGTGGCCTCTAGAGCGAAACCCTGACTGGAGAAACCGGAGGAAAAGCCGCCTACCTGCTGGTGTTTCGCTGTGCTGTCGGAGGGGGTCCGAGTCCTCCAGGTGCGCCCCGTCTTCCAGTTTAACTTTCTCTGTGATATACTCCCCCGTCTGATACTTCCTGCTTCGACACCTCTGACGTTTCACGTGGGCGGGCGTCTCGGCCTCTGAGGCCGTCCTGTCCTTGCCCCGAGACGCTCGCTCTGGCAGCGGGGTCGACCGAGGCCTCCCTCTTGGACGGCGGGCAGGTTGGGCGGAATTCAGAACGGGTGGTGGGGAGGATGGCGGAGTAGGCACTGGCGGGGTTGGGGGGGAAGGCGTGGCAAAGCCCCAGAGGTCGAGTCGGGCCTCGTCCGCTCGCCGTCGTCCTCTTCTCAGCCTCGGGAAGGGGCTGTCGGACGCGTCCGTCTCTCCTGCGGCGGAGCAGCTGTGGAACGCCGGAGTCTCGGCAGTCTGCTGACGTCTGCCTTCATCTGGAACAAATTCCGAAGAGCGAATAAGAGCGTCATAAAAACAGACATCTTGGACCACTCCGGTCACTAAAAGTGTCCAGATTGGACGCCACAGGGTAATAAAGACCAGCCTTTACCTGCTCTGTTATGGTTCTGTTCCATCTTGATGGGAGCGGTCCTGTCCCCAGGAACGGACCCTTTACCCTGTGGAGCGACGGGTCCGGCGCACCGTCTCTGCTCCGCTGCTGATGCGTTTTGTTTCTTCTGCTGAAACACAGTAAACACCTGCTTTGATGGACAACGCTGTGCTGGCTGCTATCGATTAAAGATTACGGCGACGGACTTTCATAATTAGTCGCCGACTGTATGAGAGGAAGTTCTTTGCAGATAAAGTTTTTAAACCAAAGACAATATTAACGGTACCCTGCAGTAAAACCGACACGCACAGATAAGTCATTTACCTCCTTTTGGCAGGACCCTGTGATTGGAGTTTTTTCTGTGTCGCTCTTTCTCGCCGCAGCCTTCTTTAATGAGCCCATTGGTGATTTCTCCTTCGCTGGCTTGGAGGTGGTTTTCCTTTGTTTGACAGCGGCAGCTTTTGCTTTGGTCGGGGACTCTTCTTTGGTACCGTTTGTTTGCTTCTCAAACCTGTCACTTCCAGCGGCGCACTGGCCTGCAAGAATAGATGCGACCATGCCTTCCAATTTGTCGGCGGGAGGACTGTCTGGTGCCCCACTTTCTGCCTTTAGCACGTCCCCCTCCAACACCTGGGCTAGCTTGCTCTCCTTCCTGTTGCCGTTTGTTGATGCGTTGCCCGCAAATAGATGACAGTGGCCTGCGGGCTTCGCCTGTAATCCCGCGTGTTCCCTCTGAACCGTGCTTAAATCCGTGTTGTTCTTGACCAGCTCAGCGTGGTTGGCCTTCTCGTGTCTCTTCGCGGCTTGAGTCGAATCCGCTTGAGACGGCGCAGCGCCCCATTTCTCCACAGACCAGTACGGGGGGCATTTCAGCACTGACGGCTGCTTAGGCTGGGTGTCTTGGCTCCCCGTTAATGGATTCAGGACGTCGTCTTTTGGTGTCAAAGGTGAGGACTGAGCATTGACCTCACTCGTTTCAATGGCTTGCTGCTTTACGATGGACGCCAGGTTGGAAAGGGGGGACTTGACTCTGTCCCATTTGTCGTCCTCGGGTTTGGATGGACTGTGATGGGCAAATTTGGAGCCTTCCGTCGCGGCGGTGCACTTGTTGTTCGGAGAACCTTGTGTGTTTTTCCCTGCTTGGTGTGGAAGATTAGGTAGCTGTTGCCAGGCTGGATTGACATGAGCGGCTCTGCCAGGTCCAGATTTCTGAATCTGAGTATTAGCTCCCTTAGTGGGGCAGTTCTCACTCAGGCTGGTGTTTTTCACATGCTTATTGCTATGAGCATGCTGACTGCCCTTCATCAAACAAGATGGCTTCTTTCCCCCTGAGGCCAGATGTTCTCCTTGGTCAATTATGGATATAAACTCCTGCTTTGCAAAACTCTGGAACTCATCCGCGAATGTCCCTTTCCCATCTTTGCCCCGCAGTGTAGACGCCAGTATGGGGCTAGCTACGCCCACATATGTTCCCGGGATGCTTTTTATCGGATCTTGCGGCAGTCCTTTACCCCAGGTCGCTTTGGATTCCGAGACCTGGTGATTCTGAGGCCTAATTGCCGGCTTTTGAGCTCCATTTCTGTGTGTGTTGGGCAGGACAGGGTATTGCCCTGCTGCTGAGCTATATGCTACAGTCCTCTTGGAGGTAGTAAAATCCCTCTGATTCGACTCGTTGTGAACCGCTGGCTCGTTAATGCATTTTGGACGTTTCGATTTTGCAGATAAATCAAGAGGCACGTCTCTCGGCTCTGCAGAACTAACTTTGTGGTCCTCCGCAGCAGATGGGGGTGCTTTAAAAGAGCTCATGGGCGTCTTTTCTGTGCTGTTGCCCTTCTCCGCATGGTTAAGCAGTCTGCTCTGGGACGTGATGCTGGCCAGCGCCGAGCCGCAACAAATGGCAGCAGTTGGAGACAGTGTATAACAGGTGGGTGCCGCAGACGTTAATGTCGGGTGCTGCAATGGTAGCGCGATAGCTGGGGACGCTACCACCGAGGCTAGAGACTTGTGCTGTTCTGCAGATTTGCCGTTCTTGTTTGTAGAATGGTTCGATTTAAGTTTCGAGGCGGATATGCCAGTTTTTTTCTCCGCAGGCGGAGTCCGGCCCACAGAGAAGGAATAGGGATAGGTCCGCATGAGAGGTGCCCCCCGGACACCTGAGCTCTGAGGCTGAATTTCCTTCTGACACTGATTTGCCACGGCGTCCCTCAAGGCCGCGATGTCGCCCAATGCTGGTGGAAGGGTGATTTTACAAAGCGAGGAGGAAAAATTCGCAGAAGGCAGGAAGGCAACCGGCTGGACGGGTTTAAACACGGCGGAGCACTGGAACCCGGGTGGGACGTTTTGCGCGGGTTGTGTTTGCGGGTGCGCTTGTTTACCAGAAGCCGCGTTGCTGTGACAGGCTTTGAGCGGCTCGTCCCTGCTGACCTTTGTCCCGCTCGACCACTGAGGGGTCGGGAAAACGCCAGCGCCCTCGGACTTGAGTTTAGGGAGCTCCGCCTTCTTGTCCGCTCTCTTCTCCGAGCCGGCGACGGCCGGGCCGGAAGCGGCCGCGTTGCTGAGCTGCTGCGCTGGGGAACGATCGGGGCTGCTGTTGCAGTTGCTCGAGTCCACGCAAGCTTTCATGGTCTTACAGTCCTTCGCTTGAGCGGTCTTGTTTTGCTGACTGAGGGTAACATCTCCTCTAAACTCGGGGGGTAGCGTTTGGGGGGGATTTCCCACCATACTCGCGGATGTTTTACTGGGAGCACAGATCTCTCTCTTCACCGCGCCTCCATCCGCTACATTCATTAGTGTAGGATCCACCTGCGGAATCAGACAGGTTGCCGGTGTCAGTTCAAGTAAACAATTCCCTTCATCCTGGAATAAGCACAATAATGACGATAATGGGAAATCAGATTACCTGCATAGGTGTTTCTTCGCTACAACATGCCTTGGGAGCAGCCGAGACCTTCAGGTGATCGTTTCCTGTGAAATGCAGCGATGTGCTGAGGGACACACAAGAAAGATCACCTTTAATGCGGTTTCATTTACCCTCTAATGAAAAAAGTAAAAGCCTTTCTGCACAGCAGCAAGTGATTCAGAGCTAGCGATATTGGGAAACTGAAAACTTCCTGTGTTTGAGATGGACTTGAAGCATAGCTGTGTTACAATTTCCTCAGAGCTGGGAGGCAAATGGGGAGGGGGGAAAAACTGTAAACTGTCATGGCTGTCGTATCAGTGGTTTACGCACACGCGGCACGAGCACACAGATACGAGTATTTTCTTCTCCCTTAATGGGAAAATCTGCGGACATGGAAGGATTATGAGCCTCATGCAGAGGTCCCAGCGACATGCTGCTTTCAACTGTCCTGGTTTGGTCCGCGCAGTAGATCCTTTTCAAAGCCTCAGACAGAATAGCGCAGTCACAAAAACAGGAGCAAATAAAACTACAACATGCAACAGGACGTGTTCCGAGGAGACAATTAGACACTAGTGACGCAGATTTTGGTTCACCATTACGTTGAATCCGCCTGCTATTTCTGTTGTGGCATGCCCCCTGTGACTCTAGATATGAGGAGGAAAAGAGAGATGCCATACGGTCTGACACCCACCCAGCCACAGGTTCTGCTATTCCACTTCCACAAACTAGGAGAGAATTGGCTGTGACGGCTTAAATGATCTATTATTAGCGAGTGGCAGCCCCAATGTGCTGTATGTTGGTGGTGAAGCCACAGCAGAGTCAATGGAAGCTTCATTAATAATAATCACAACAACAAATAATAACGCTGATGACAATAAAGACCGAACATCTGCCAGCGCTTTGGAAGAACGTGAAAAGGTTTCACCTTGGGTTCGATGAAACCCAGCGTGAACGACGCACACAATGACTGACACGCACGATCTCTGCCGGGATCCGCGAAGCTGAAAGGAATCCAGCGACGCACGCTGCGCTCGGTGCAAGGAGGGTCTGGATTCACTGCCGTACAACAGTTGCTCACAGCTACAGTTTGTCTTTGTGCTGCGATCGTTACGCGCTCCATTCCGCAACAACGTTTGAATTCATCCGCTCCGATGTAGGCCAGCAAATACATGCGGCGGCGGCGTGCGCGCAGGCCGTGGGCAACACTCCGCAGACAAAACAAAGTCGGGCTTGACATTACCTTTGAGAGGAAAGAGAGAAGAATGAGGAGGAAAAAGATGCAATTATTCCCCAGCTGCCTACTTGGACCCGGTTTGTAGGGCGTCCAGCCGATGCCACAAGACGTCTCATTTGTCATATCCGAAAAGTGCACGAAAAGGATCACACGCACGACGTCCCATTGTGTCTCCCCGAACAACAACGTCGGGTCGCTGATGTAAATATCAGCATGGGGAAAAACTCCGGAGAGCTCCAGGTCGCTGTCGCCGAGGATGGCGAGCAGCGAGAAGACAACCGGATCCCAGGTGATCGCTCCATCCGAACGGAATCAACCATGATCTAGTCCCCGAGGAGGACTGAAATGAGTCCTGCCGAAGGGACAAGATTTGGATACACAAGGCCAAGTGACAGGGAAGATGCCCCCACCCTCTGGCTGCGTCGTATTCGGACACAATGTGACACATCTCCGCCCGATAAGGTAAGTAAACAAGGCGCGAGAGACCCCCAACAAACTCCTAAATAACACAAACAGCCAACAAAGTAACACTGCCTCTCAGTTCTATTTATTTTTCACAGACAAATCACCCATTGCCCCCGCTGATTGCGCGCAACTGAGCTGCGGTGACTTATTCGCAAATACAAAAAAAAAAAAAAAAAGTGGCCGGCTACCAGAGGGGTGGGTGACAACTTGATACACAGGACTGCGCTGCTGGAACAGCCCAGAAAAAAAAGAGGGCAAACAATATATTTAACTCCACTGACCAGCACCGCGGGTGGATTCCCCAGCGCCCTGCGCAGCAGACTCTCCCCGGAACCCTCCGCGCTGCTCCCGGTGCTCTCCGCGTTGAGGCGGGCTACTATTATCTCTCCCCGGTCGACCCGATGTGAAGTGCTCCCGGCTCTCGTATCGGCCCTCCGCTAAACCGACTCAACCCCTCCGTGCTGAAACGCCTTCGCCGAACCCCTGTCGACCCGCCGCGTCTCCTCCGTTACCACCCCCTCCCGAGCACTCTCTTGTCCCTGAAATATTCAATAATTCCCGAGCTAATGAGCGAGGGGGGGGAGAAGAGATGTCTAATGACACAAACAGTTACGAACCCGCTCGTCCAGATGGCATGTGAACGACGCGCAGGCACGACTCGTGTGCGGTCGTGTCCAGCCTTTCGCCTCCGCCGTCCGTGGCTGCTCACTAATCTCGACGGTTTTTGGTTCTAAAAAGTGTGGGGGATAGGGAGGGAGGGAGGGAGACTGGGAAGAGAGGAGGAGGGGAGGGCGGGGGGGCGGTCAAGACAGTCCGTTGCGTTCGCTACTCCGGAGGGAGAGAGAGGAGAGAGAGAGGAAAGAGGGGCAGGAGGGTGCTCGGTGACAGCATGGGAGATGTAGTGCTCGGCTATCCACGCCCAGGATCAGACGCTGGAGAGCCTGGGAGGGGTGCGGACTGCAGGTACCGGCATGCAACGCGAGCTCCAGCCGCTCAAGGGGAATGGTCTGTCGCGACCAACGGTGCGCTAAACTGAAGGGGTTTATCAGAGTAACGAAGTCACAAACTGCGTTTTAGAGCAAAGCGCGGCCCCGCGATCACTCAGCGGGCTCTGCGCGCCCTTGGAGGCGGCCAGGTCAGTGATCAGGGCGAGGGCAGCGGGGGATGCCGCTCAACTCAGCTGTCAAATTCTTTTAGAAAAAAACAAGTGGGAGATGTTTGGGGCTGTTTCAGGGGAATTAATGCGAGGAAGCAAGAGTCTGGGGCTGGAGGCGCTCCAGTTGCACGCTGTAGGCAGACTGATGCGGCTCGGAGGGGATGTGAGGGGGCAGGCTCGCAGGCCTTTCCTGCTCCTTTTGTCCATTCTTTTGAAATATGCCAGACACGTTATCTTTCACTTTTTGGTAACTTGTGCTGATGTCGTACAGCTGGAGTTGCCAGTGTTGAAAACTGGGGTGGTGGTGGGTGTGGGGGGAGTTGTGCAAACACAAAATGACTCCTATAAAAGTCCATCTCAGATATGTGACGATGGGACATATGACCATTTCTACATTTGACCATATCCCCAGAAAATCAAAGGCAAAATTAGAAGAGATTCATTAAACAAATAGAGCCCAAATGCAGACATAATACAATCACAGCTTTCCTGCTTGGATCCAACAGGAGCGTACTGGGATGATGGATCTGACAGCCACCATGGGTGTACAAACCAGGATTACAAGCAGGATTCCTGGTAATACAAACCAGGATTACAAGCAAAAAGTGCCGTGTCAAAATGTCCAAATCATATTTCCTGTCATGGTCACCCCAGGCTTCATGTCTCTCACACACATAAATGGACTCGCACTGAGCTGCAATTAAAACCTCGAGGATATGATTGGAACCTGCAGCATTTTTAAAAGAATAACCTTCAATGAACACCCTTTTTTGCGTTCGTGGGAGAAGCAAACTGTGAAACCTGACGCTGCAGATTCGCCCGACGCACAGGCAGAGGCATCACTTTTAGACATAAATATTAACATTTATACCACTTTTCGTTCCTTTCTGGGGGAAGCCCCGAGCGTCTTGTTACCCAGTTGTTATTAGGCCACTTGTCAAACCTGAAACTTTGGGCCTGCGGTTTAGACGAGACCAACAATTTCGTACTTTTCTCAACATTTGTGGGGATGAGGAAATAATGGTGTGCGCGCACACACACACACACACACACACACACACACACACACACACACACACACACACACGCTAACACACGGCGTGTGTGCTGACTACCATGCGGGGTCAGCCGTCCTGTCGGTCCGCGAGCCCCAAGTATCCGGTCTCGCGGAGCTGCTCCGCGTGCGAGAGCTTCGAACGTGCCCTTCGACTCTCGCGCAGTAATGGCTGCGAGCGGAGCGTTGACAAGATGACCAAACGGATCGAACGTCGCTCGCTGGCAGAAAGAGGAACGGAACCGTGTCGGTGTGACGGAGGACCGCAGCCCGGGCAGCTGATCCATCGCGCCGCGTCTGAGCCGGGGTAACCCGGAGACCTCCGCCGCCGCTGGAGAGCCATCCCGGTAGTGTTCGGCTGCTCCGCCAATTAGTTCGCACACTCCGCGGCGGATGTATCGCGCTATAGGATTAAACACGTCCACGAAAAAAACTTATCAGACGTGCATTTAGAAATCGACTGATGCTACACGCACGCTCCGCCGTGGCTTACACGAAGACACGCTATTTATTGCGTGGGCCTTAATTATTTATTTTCTAAAGAATGCCGTCTTCAAAGGGGACACACATGGTCCATCCATCTGAGTCATATCGGAGATTATCGACCCTATTTAGGCCGCCATGGTTTACGGCGATGAGGATGTCCCGTTTAAGTTCGCGGTTCACCTGACCAACACTGGATGTCGAGACATGAGGGGAACGCTGAGTGGAAACCGGCGGCTTTATCCTTCCATCTTGACTAAACTAAGGAAATATTCCACAACAACCGAGGGGAGGCTGGTCGCCGACCACAGAAACTGTGGAGGGTGATGTTCATGTTTGTCAGGTTAATGGTTGGCCCGATGCCTCGTCCAGCTCCCGGTTCGTTGCTATCCGAAATTTAAACGCATCACTTAGTTATCGTGTCAGCCGCTGGATACACCGCATCCACGCACGCACGGACAGCAGACCTGAGTCCCGTGTCACCGCATACACAACTTGACTGTACGGATCTGCGAGTCTACATAATGTCGTGGGATAACAGCGAGGCGACGCCGCGACTGCGCTTCCAGCAAGACGCCAACGGCGTGAAAAATACCAATATCCAGGTCAAAGTTTGACAGAGTTTTGACTCGCCCTCCACAGCGCCGTGCAATGCCCCCTTTAATGCCCCCTGCTCGCCCGTAACGCCTTTGTTATTAGTAATCTCATGGTATTGCGCCGTCTTACCTTGCGCTCCGAGCCGTTTCCAGCCACAAAGCCTGCACACAGCGCAACAAGCTATTGTTGTCTACGCGGAGACGTCCGTGCGGGGCCAGAGATGTGATTCCGAAGTACAATGAATACAGTCTGCAATTTTGGCTTGTCCTCGCGATCTTCCCTTATTGCCAGTTTTCGGTCTGCAGCAGCTGGAGATGAAAATCGCGCACCCTGGGTCCTAGCGCCGGGAGAAGCCCTACAGGTGAATAACAAACGCTGGTGCTCGGTGGGTTTGGATCTCTTAATTGCACGGGGGGCTTCGCATGAGGCACCCAAGCACTCCTTCCGAGACGCCTCTCCCCCCCCGACATTTAAACCAAATTTTGGGCATGAAAAGGGGAACCGCTGCGCTCAATTTCACGGGACACTAATGATATGCGCAGCGCCGCACTGAAAATTACTGTTTGCAAAAACGCCACAGTGTCAGAAGCGCTTATTTTTCACCATTAAACCTTCCACAAAACCATGCATGTCGGTGTTTAAGTGTTTAACCAGTCTATTAACGCCACCAACAAAACAGGTATGTCAGGCTGCAGCGGCTGACTAGGATATAGACATAAGCAAGAAAGCAAATGTACCTATGACACCAATGACAATGATATGATCACCCAGTCTTCCAATATGCTCAAGCATCAGCCACATATTATGATATTCATGCCTCATATTCGACTTTAACCGCTCCGGTAACTTTATTCGCCTGTACTTCTTCAGTCTTAGCAAAGACAATAGCAACACTTCAATCAGTGCTTACAAGGACAGTCTTGATGGCTTAAAAGAAGCATCATCATCGTTATATCACACAAAAAATAAAAGAAATCAAATATTGCAAATAACTTTCATTTCAGTATTTCCATAGACCTTTAAAATAGCTGATTGGGAATTGTTTTTGGTTTTAGAAAAAGTAAACAAACCATCAAAATATCAAGAGAATGCTGTGCACAGAGAACTGGACACGGAGCTTACATGAATTTCCATCTGATTTTATTTTTCTACTCAGAACTGCAGCTGAAATATAAAAAGGCATTCGCGGGATCCTTTAAAGGAAGTGCTGAACTGTTAAACCAAACAGGTTTTGATGGTGACTGTTGATATGACAATGTGATTTTCTGATCAATGGCGGTTTATACTCATGCTCAAAAATGACCTAAAAACCTGTTTTTAGCATTATCACATGCAGGGATAAACACTAGTGTGAATATTCAGCTCCCTTCATAAACAGGAAGTAACCTTAGCTCCTCAATAGACTGTCCTAATTCATGTTCTAGCAGCTTCTTGCACACTACAGTTACGTTTTTAAATTAAACATGGTTGTGGTTGTGTACGTCTGAGGGTTGTAACAGCTGCTATATTTAATTTTGCATTTAAAAGCAATAGTTGACATCATTAGTCATGTAGATAAACATCCTGATGGATGCTGGACGAATGGTGTGAGGGTGAAAAATGTCATGGCTACCTGGACATGTGTTTATGATGGAACCATGACCAGTACCAGTAGAGGCACAGGACAGAAAAGATTCCGTCTTATCTCCAGAAAAATTCCCAACATAGAAAGCATCATTCTTTGACTAATGTGACCCTTCCAAGTTTCACACAGGCACAAAAGAGGACTAAAACTATCTAGTGTCTGGGCAGTTTCATGAGCCCTCTGAGGCTGATCAACAAAAAACCCCTTTGATGACCCTGAACAGAAAAATCGAAATAACAGTAGTGTTAAAGGCACACAGCCATCGCAAGTTTGAGATTGATGTCCACTCTTTACAGGTAAATTTGCCAGCAGTGTTGCAATGGGTATTTAATTCAAAAGCAAAATGTAATTATCATTAATTAAATTATGATATTGGTCAACATGGGCCTATTTATTCTCCTATAGATATTTTACGTGTGATATTAACAGTGTTTGTCTATTATTATCCTGGACAGCAAAAGCATGGCACTAACCTTCTGGTGTCTGCCTCCAACATCACTTTTTTTCTCCACTTCATGTATATATACCACTAAGATTACTCCCTGTGGCGCGGTGGATTACACATAATAAAAACAACCTAAACATCTATATATGTATAACACTGAATCTTTCATTCTACCCCAGGCTACTGAATTGAATAAAACCATTAAACAGAAACGTTCATTAGAGCCTGACTTGATCTTACACCAATTAAATTAAACACTAAAAAAGAGCCACCACTGCTGAATTTTGGTCAGCTAAAGTCCTCATTTTAGAGTAAAATGTGAACAGCAGTTTGGTGTTCTTTTCCCTCCCAGTGGCATGTTGGCGGTGTCCCATCGTCCCTGAAGTCATAATGCTAGACACCAGTGAGGTTTAAAGTCACCCCTGCAATATCTCCCGCGCTGGAGACTGGCTTCCACTGGTGTCAGAACGTAAGACCACCGCCCAGCTGGGATGTATCAGACAGCAAACAAACAGGTTCCTGTCAGAGCGTGCAACATGCAGGAAAATGGGGGGCTTTGCAAACAGATTTGAGTGAGTGTGACCAGGGCCCAGTTTAGAAGGCTGAGCAACTGGGTCACAGCATCAACAACACTGCTGCTCTGGTGGGGTCTTCCCAGCCTGCAGAGGTTAGTGTCTATCAAAGGTGGACACTAAGTGACCACAGGGTCGGGTCATGGGCAGCGGCCTCTTATGGATTCACACCGGGAGAGTTAAGCACATAAGCTATGGTGGCTCAAACTGTTGGAGAAGCAGAACCTGCTTCTGATGGAAAGCTGTCGGTCCATCCTAACATGTTGGGTATGAGGCTGCACAGAGGCAGACAAGACAGGGGAGGGGGCATGTGGACTCCTGTCCACCACTAGAATTGCCAACAATGGGCACGTACATCACATGGATCACCTGGTGCATGGGTGTGGCTAACCTGGGAAACACATGGCACCAGGATGCACTATGGGAAGAAAACATTCCGGTAGAGGCACTGTGATTCTTCGGGCAATGTTCTGCTAAGAAACCCTGGGTCCTACCATTCGTGAGGATGCTACTTTGAGACGTCCCACCTCCCAAAGCACTTTTGTAAACCCTGTACACCCCTTCCTGGAAACAATCTCCCCAGATGGCTGTAGTCTGTTCCAGCAGGATAACGCACCCTACTGCAAAACAAATACCGTTCAGGTAAGGTTTGAAGAGCACGAGTTCGAGATATCAATCTAATGAGCATCTGTGGGATACGCTGGAACGACACCTTTCTGCTTACAAAACCTGGAACTGACATATTGATGCCAGACACCACAGCACACCTTCAGGGCTCTAGCCCATGCCTCCACAGGCCAGCGGTGTTTTGGCAGCAGAAGTGGGACCAACAAAATATTCGTCATGTGTTCATATTGTTATTCCTGGTTGGTGTATTTACCAGAAAATAGTGCCGGATTTCTTTTCAGCACCAGTCCCTTTATAGCATCAATTTTCTGGTTGATAAAAGATATACACACAAACACACCTTTAAGTGTCTACTTCCAAGTGAATGCTAGTGTTCTGCAGTAAATTTTTCAGAGGATGAAGACAAACAGCCTCCTTATTTCCACTTGACAGGAGGTGAAGTGAGGCTCAATGTGGCTCAAAAGGCAACGCTAGAAACTAACTCGAGATTTTCCCAAAAGATACATTCAACAGACCAAATATCTCAAACAGAGGGAATTACAGCATTTGCCACCAAAGAAACCGACCTCACCAAAGCAGATTCCTTATCCAGAATGCTGTAAGTATTGCTGATAAACTTGTGTAATCCTGATTTTGTTGCTGCAGTACTGCGGTATTGTCAGTATTGACAACAACCTGCAAGAATAGGCAACCCTGGAATCATTAACTAAAAAGCTTTATACAGAGAAAGAGAACATCTTGTTTTCTGCCTATTTCAAACCAAAAAAGGAGTATCTGAAGTTGTTTCTAATAAGATTTTTTATTAGTGTGGCTGTCACCGAGGTAGATATTCCGTTTTGACTGAGATTGATGGTGCACGCTGTGCAAGCACCTGCAGAATTATTGAAATCACAAGTGTGAGCAAGAACAGGCACTTGAAACCACCCATGGGCATGTACCAGCAAATAGTGGGCCTTGTTAAACTGACATCAACTTCGGTTTTGGAAGCCACACTGTTAAACTATAATTTAGTCACAATGGCTGACTGCAGAGTCAGAACTGAAGTTACCACTGATAGCGACCTGATCTTCCAGTGGTAGAAACTGGGGGGGAGAACTAGTTCCTCCCACTGACGGCTCCTCCAAACACAATCAACTCAAGATTGCAGCTGTGAGAAATGGAGTTCTACAACACTTTTTAACTGTGTAATGGCCTCTGTTTTTTTCGATAGCATGTTGGCACCCCTAACTTATCAAAAACGAAGGTGTCGGCCGAGGATTCAGACATGACGCGCTATTTAGGTTTAACTTTAAATGCAGGTGTTGCCATTAGCGACACATTATTACGCTGAAACGTAGGCAGATGTCGCTGTTAGGGATGTGGTCAAGGTTAGAAGTGGGGCATCAAAACCTCATCATCAAACAAACAATCCATCAAATACAGGAGTCAAAATCAACCACGATCCTTTTATAGCCTGTCTCAAGTTTAATAATGCTCTCTATTCTAATCATCGCTGATGCGTTATTGTCCCACCAAGTGTCGATAATTGAAGATTCAAAGTTGAAATAGACTCTGTTTTACATTATAGCAACGCTGTTTATGTTTATTAGACTTTACTCCTTATCCGTTTAATTAAAGGTTTATTAATAACCGAGATAATAAGAGACAAAAAAAATCTTTAAGGTCACAGCCAATTAATTTTTGCAGGGTTTCAAACAGCAAACACTGCAAATGACTGAAAATTAAATAGCTGTAAGATGTTTGACAACATCAAACCTAGCTTTGGGCTATTGTATTTGGCACATTTTAGATATTTTATAGTCCAGATAATTATTTACATGATGAGATTCTAATCTAAGTAAAGTTCCAATGTGTAACTTTCTCTAAAAAACACAAATACAAACTAGTATTTGTTAATCTAATTTTAGCTTATGGCATTCATTCCTAAATTTTAAATACATCTACTGCAGCAAACCTCTGTATGAGAAAATATCATTTTGTTCCCTGACAGCCACTGTAAGGGAGCAGGATGAGGACATGTTTTCAGATATCTGTATGCTCTGTGCAAGCTGGTGGCAAATTTTGCAGAATTTTATCTGCACTTGCTAAACTGAATGTTCAGCCTCACTTGGGTGTGCTGTGGTTTAATTAAATTGCTCATTTTATCTTCCATATACCGACAACATGGTAAATTAATAGTTCTTGTTATCACATGCATGTATAATAATTCGACTGACAACATCTGAGACAGGATTATTGAGAATAAACAGTCAAGTTGCCATGTGTTCACCATAGAGTTCATCCCCACACTCTCTCCATTCAGTGCTATCTATCTATCTATCTATCTATCTATCTATCTATCTATCTATCTATCTATCTATCTATCTATCTATCTATCTATCTATCTATCTATCTAGACAGAGATAACTCAGAATGCACATGCACTTTTCACAAAGCCTAGGATAAAATTATAAGGGATGTGATGTTCAAGGTGCACATCCCACATATCATTTTCCAGTGAGTTGCTCCTCCCGAGTTAAAATAGGTGTCAATCGGCTGCAACTTTTCATCAGGGAAAGAAAAGTTTACATCCGTCTACGACTTGTGCTTTAGCCTGGACTATACATCCCGACTGGTGTAGGGACCTGAGGCGCAATATACGCCACTTGTAATATAAACACCAAACGCAAAACACTTCCCTTGGCGTTGCACATACGTCCCGAGTTTACTGCCTATTGTCATGTATGAGATGGGTGCTATAGAAAGGGCATCCAGAGAGATTCACTGCTAGAATCAAGTTTTTGGGTCACATACTTGGTTCCTGGTTAGCTGGATAGTCCACGTATCAAACGTGCTCCTCTCCACAGCGATCGTCCAAAGAGGCGTCTCTCCCAGCGTGGTCATTCCAGTTGGGATGTAGCGCGGAGCAGACGGCTACCGGGATGATCTATCATGGCTAACTACCGCTCCGTCTCAGCGGCCTCGAAGGCAAAACGTCCCGGGAGAGATCGACTCAGAATAGCAATGGCCATACGGTTAGCGACGCCTCGCTGCGGTACTGTCCTCAATGAGGGAACCTCTGGAAGGTCTGGAGCCGAAGAATATCAGTATTCGGTACACACCAACATATGACCGCTGAATGTCAGCGGGTTCAACGTTTATCTACTACTGGAAATAAAAGCGGCTGGTTCGGACTCCATTACACATCCGGTTCCATAGTGTAGCGGTTATCACGTCTGCTTTACACGCAGAAGGTCCTGGGTTCGAGCCCCAGTGGAACCAGTCTTTTCTACCCTTTGACTTAAACAATTATTTAACTTTTTCACGCTTAAAAATCAAATTACGCAATTACAAGACATAAGATTAATTAAAATGTGGTTATTATGTAGCGTACACAAAGGAATGACAATACTTAACCAGCCATGTTGGGAATAATTATCTTCAAAGGTCAACATTTATCAATGATAGGATCCCTCGATTACATTAACTCGTGTATGATACCATTTCACGTCTGCAATATCTTGTCACTCCAGTAGCCAGCTGGTGTTCGCTTTTCCTATACTGACACCACACTCTGCACTTCATTCCAATATTATTTTGGAAATAGTGTAAAATTGTGCATTGCCCATTTAATGTTTGGGGTGAATACAGTATTTTCATGGGTAGTTATTCCATGCTGATTATACCTGCCTTCAATTGCCCCTCGGGAACAGATAAAGTGTTTGTTTTGAATTGATTTTTGGTGGTCTATAATCATGCTTATTTCAAAGTTTTGCAGTATTTTATTTGAGAAAAATGAAAATATAAATGTAAGGTTGTAAGGTAAATTATTCATATTTAAATAAATAAATAAAAGAGAAATGCGTACACCAATTTGCAATTTAGGGATACCAATTTGCAACTCCCTGTTATTTTAAGTTCCAACGGAGATAAATTAGCCACTAGAGGATTCTTCCCATTTAGTACGGGGGTATTTTCGGATTATCCAGTTGTTAGTCTCTAATTAAATTGTTACATCCTTACTCTCATTTAATGCATATCCCAGTCAGATAAAAAAACAAAAACATTTCCTACCAACAAGAAAATTAAATGTCAGGCATTTTAAGTTTATATAAATAAAGTAATAAAGAGATAAGTACTCACCAAATCAGTTGTCAAAACACTGTTCTCGTAGGCCTAATAAAGTGGCGAGTGTCTTTATAATGGCAAATAGCGCCATCTATTTTCACATCTTAATTTGTGTTATTTAAAAAAAAATATTTTATCTTACGTGGTTTGATTTTGGGTGAATCTTTATGGTGCAAGCAATTTTAAGTTACTGCTACTCAGTATCATTTAATGGTAAATAGCCGAACATATCAACCATCAAGACTTGGCAAAGGTCGCACCATTGAGGCCTGTCGAACAACCGGAAATTGTTGCACTCAAATTTCCTGGTGTTACCGTCATTTGTCTCCGCAACATGGCGAGTGTGTCTGGTGCCGCTGCTGCTGCAGCCGCGGCTGCTGCAGCCGCTAATAGAGACCCAGCCGTTGATCGTTCGCTAAGATCAGTGTTTGGTAAGTTTATTGAAATTTTCTATCCGGGATTTATCAATGCATTTTTATTATATGAGTCCTTTACCAACAATTCAGCAACCAGCTAATGAATCAAAGCATGCTAACGCCGAGCTAAGTAGTAACAGAACCAAGTTAGAGAGTAATTACTATACGAAAACACGGAATGTTTTCTGTTTTGTCTCATTAACTGATTTTTAAAAAACGTTTTATTGTATTCAGTCGGGAATATTCCATATGAAGCCACAGAAGAACAATTGAAAGACATCTTTTCCGAAGTCGGACTTGTTGTCAGCTTCAGGTGAGCGAAAGATGCAGTCGTCAAGGTAGTGATTCCGACCCTGACGATGCTTAATTGAATGGATTCACATCCCCAATCATCTGTCCAGTTTAATTTCTAATTGATTTTCATATATGGTAGACTAGATGGTTAATATTTTTGCTTTGAGATTGCATTTGGACGTTTTCAGGTTGGTATATGACAGAGAGACTGGAAAGCCAAAAGGATATGGCTTCTGTGAATATCAAGACCAGGAGACAGCATTAAGTGCCATGCGAAACCTGAATGGGAGGGAGTTTAGTGGTCGAGCCCTCCGTGTTGACAATGCTGCAAGTGAGAAAAACAAAGAAGAACTGAAAAGTAAGGACTTGATTCAAGCAATGCAACTAGAGGATGTAAAGATTTTTACGTGATGTTTAAATATTCTGCTTTGTTTGTTTGCTATGGTGTAGGTTTGGGAACTGGAAGCCCTATTATAGAGTCTCCTTATGGTGATACTGTTCAGCCACATGAAGCCCCAGAGTCCATCAGTAGAGCTGTGGCCAGTTTGCCGCCTGAGCAGATGTTTGAACTTATGAAACAGATGAAGGTAACATCACATGCCAGTTTTTCTCCAGTAGGGGTAATTTCTGCACTTTTCTTCATTTTTCTATTTTTTCTGTCCAGCTCTGTGTGCAGAACAGCCCACAAGAGGCGAGAAACATGCTTCTGCAGAACCCTCAGCTGGCCTATGCTCTGCTACAGGCCCAGGTGGTCATGCGAATTGTGGACCCAGAGATCGCCCTGGTAATAGACGCTGAACACCACATCAGTAAAATTATCTTGTGGAGGCGGTGTTATGTGTTAGCTGAACTGAAACCCTCTGCTCATGTGGGCCACTTTTAGAAAATGCTCCACCGTCAAACTTCGGTCCAGCCTCTGATTTCCAGTGGGCCTGCAGGAGGAGCCCCACCTGTCAATCCACCACCTGCACAGGCCAATGTTCCTCCATCACAGTCACAACCTCTAGTAAGCTTGCCGTCCTCTAAAAAGCCTTCCATTTCCTTCAGAAAGACAAATTGAGATGCTAAATTTTAGTTGTGGTGCTAGGCTAATGTTTGAATTGAATTCACTTTTAGCCTGGAATGCACATTAACGGGGCTCCCCAAATGATGCAGTCAGCAAACATGGGCGTTGTCCCTGGAGCGATGCCTGTGCAAGGACCTGGTCAAGGACCGGTGCCAGTAGGACAAGGACCAGTACCAGTAGGACCACCAGGTAAATGTCAAAGTGCCTTCCACACAAGCAAACGTTCAATCTTTGAGCAACACAATGATGTGGATGTGAATACGGTGATAGTCAAAACTGCAGACGTTAAGAACCTCGGCAGATGTCGTCTTTTGATAGTGTTTCTGATACACAAGTGGAACTTTGAGCTGTTTATTCCACCACACTGTAGCACATCCACTAGATGTCACCAGAGCATCTGTAATTAGCCAACTTGTCTAACGAGTACTCGTGTGCAGATTATCTCCTTTGAATGCGATGTTTTCTTTTTTCTCTGTGGCACCCTTTATGTGTCTCCAGGCTGTTCATACCTGGCTTTAACATGTGTTAAGCTTCTCAAGTGACAGCTTGTAACTGAGCCTCACTTCCTGCTCTGTGCGGAAAGAAATATGCGCAAGAGATCTTCGTATTTGCGACAGCCGACTCGGTGTTTCAAGAAACCGACACTGATGTCTGGCCGGAGTAGTTGATAAATGAGCTGTCAGCAAAAAAAAAAAGAACTGAATGTGTAACACTGAAAACATTTCTGGAAAAGACTGATTATTAGTCATGAGTTTTTGCTTCCAGTGTTGAAGATTGTGCATCCAATCATGTTTTCTAAGTGCTTCTAAATCACAACATCTCACATCTGTCAGCAAAGCTCAGTATTGTGATCCCAGACTGGCAACATGTTAATATATGGACCATATAGCACAGTGGCCCTTGCAGGATCATCTACCTCCAGATGAGGTCTCAATAATCACTTCAGAGCACATCTAAACAGCTTTCTCGTAATCGGGACCCCAAAGATGCACGCTAATACTAAATAATCGGGACCTCCGGAGGTGTAGAGTAATAGGATGAGCACACTAGAACATGATCTTGTGTTGCTTTGCACTCTTGAGTCTGTGTCTCCTGTTCTTTTTCCTACTTTAATGCTGACTCAGGAAACCTTCAGCATTCTCCCACAGGAGCGTCTGGGCAAGCTGCTATCGAGCGGCCTCAAGGTATCATCACTGTACTCCCTTCAGTTCTTCAGTCGGCTCATATGACTGGTGTGGAGGCCACAAATACACAACAACACTTCGGAAACCCCGGGTTGTAGCTAGAATAAGATTACACCTTATTCAGAACTTCATTGTTGTTGGGAAGAGTAGCACACTCCTCCACTCGGCACGCAAATTGAAAGGTTGTTTCAGAGAGTCAGGCTTTTGGTTGATTAGCTGGTTAGTGTTGACTTAAATTCCTCTGTCCTGTCTGGGCAGTTTTGTTAGTTTGCGCTTGGGAAAATGTGACTTTTCCCCTCACAATTTTCCTGCATTCCAAAGAAACCATTAACCGTTAATCTTCCAGCGTGTTGACACGTGTATTTTTGTGTAGTTTACAGACCCGAACATTTAGGGTAAATGAATGAAGCTTAAATTACGGGAGAAACGCCTCCTGAAATGTGAGCCTTTCACTACACGGTTCACATTTCATGAGGCGTTTCTCCCGTAATTTAAGCTTCATTCAGAGACGGACCTTTGTAAAAGTCTTTAGCGATGAACCAGTTTCCAAACCAGTGGCTCACAAACATGTTGAACATTTTCCCCTCTTCTTCTCCGCGCCAGGACCTGGCGGGATCCCCCCGAGAGGCCTTCTGGGTGATGGTCCCAATGATCCCAGGGGAGGAACTCTGCTGTCAGTTACTGGAGAGGTCATTGACCCAAAGTAAGATGTTGACCAGGGTCACACGGCCCCAATATGTCCCACAAAATATTTGTGATTTTAATTTAAATATTCCTGTGCACTTAGCCGCCCGTACATGGGGGCCCCACCACAGCACCAGGCGCCTGTACATATGTCCCAAATGGCAGGTGGACCCCCACCAGATATGAGAGGACCTCCCATGGACATGAGAGGCCCACCCATGGCTGATCAGCGCACCATGATGGGTGACCCCAGAGGGCCCATGATGATGGAATCACGAGGACCCCCCATGGAAACCCGAGGTAGCTCAACAGTCTCCATCTGCCCCAGGCAAATTTGTAATAACCTTGTGATTGTGTTCTTTACATTTTGCAGTTTTCCCTGAGGTTTAAATTATTCTATAATTATATAATCCATTTCCTTTGGATTTCCCGACCAGTCCGGTTTATTTCCTGTTGCTGCATATTTAATAGCTCCATAATTAGAGATGCATATACAAATTGAAAAGATGAGCTATTTTTGGGTTCAGCGGCGGTTTGGAGCTGACAATTTGTGGTTTTTAGCATTTTTATTGTGGTTAAACTCATTTCAAGATATTTTCAGGCTTTTTGAGCTAAATACATCAAGTGTTTCTTCCCTGCAGGTCGCGACCCGAGGGCAATGGATACTCGAGGTCCAGTGACGGCTCAGAGGGTTCCCATGGCTGCGGGAATGCCGGGTGCCATTCCTCACGGCATGGGTCCTAATGCCCCTCCACCTGCAAGACCGGTAAAACAAGATCAGATGCTAAAACACTGTGCTGCTTTTGTCATCTCAGCTTTGTCTTTTCCAGTTCTATAATTAGATGTGGTCATGCTTGAATGGTGTTGGTTGATGGTGATACTTTTGTTATTCATGGTGCTCCTGAGCTCTGGCATTTTTTTTTTTTTTTTTTTTTTTTGTAGGAAGCAATGAGTGAGAGTCAGTTCTACCTAACGGTAACAGATGCTTTTATTTTGAAACTTGACTTTCCAGTTTGTGTGGGAAATTCCTGTCTGTTATCATCGGGCTCCACTCGCTGCCTTTCCCCCTCTCAGAAATGTACTGGCAGTGGGAACCAATATTGTTTAGCAAAGCTGCGATCGCCTCAATACCAACTTCAGCAAACTTTATTTGTTCCTTCAGGGCAGCTGTACCTGGACTTTATGAACTTTCCCACCTCTGTATATTTGAGTTATGAAGAAAACTTAAGACAATTAAGATTTCTCTTAACCTGAACCGATAACTGCAATTTACAATTCTGTTCTATGTATATTCATCCTTTTAGATGTCAGCCACAGACTCTATGAGCAATACTTTATTAGAAATTGGATATTTGGTCCAGTCTGCCTTGAAAAGGACAAGTGCTTTTGCCTTACAGGGCCCAGGGATTCCTTCTGTTCCTTCATCAGGAGGAGGCTTCAGTCCAGGCCAGAGCCAGGTTTCATCACAGGATCAGGAGAAGGTGTGTGTTATCTCTTATAATCACAGAAAAGGCGGGTGTGGCCAGGAATCTCAAGCAGAACCACTCTTCATTTCTACTCTCCCCCGCTAACTGCAAGTCATCCTGCGTAGCGTCTCCTTTGAGGTAGACAGAGCGAGGAGAAAAGGCCGGTTTAAGAAACAATAGCTGGAGATGACAGCAAAGCTTTTTAAAGGGATTGTTTGTTTTCTTGATTGTGCAACAAAGTGAGAAAAGGTGACGCATGAGACGAGAGAAGCACACCTTAGATTTGAGTTTCAAGTGCTTAATCCTCCTGTGTGTGTGGATGTGGTGTAATATTGGCCCCCTTTTTCTGTTTCTGTCCTCCAGGCTGCTCTCATCATGCAGGTTCTGCAGCTGACCCCAGAACAGATCGCCATGTTGCCCCCGGAGCAGCGGCAGAGCATCCTCATCCTCAAAGAGCAGATTCAGAAGACGGCAGGAGCGCCGTGACGGTCCAGCTGAGCCAAACTGGTTTGGGGTAGGCCCCGTCCAGTCCACCGTTGAGTCAACGGAGCCGTTTGTGATTTTAACGCGTGACTCTTCCCTGCAGGACTCCACCTCGTCTCGTTCTGCTCCCACAGATCTGAAGGTGTCTCGTTTGTTTCGATCCATTAACCATTATTGTGCTTTTGTGTCACCGCCTACTTTTATCTGGATACTATGTTTTGTCAATAAAACAAATAGAAACAGGGAAAAAGTTGCATTTATTGAACTCTGTGACTGATTCTGTTTCTCAACGATTGTGAGGGAGCACAAGGAAACCAATAAACCTTATCAGTCGTTAAATCGACAACATTAACCTGATATTTAAGAAACGCTTTTATGCTTGTAAAGATTCATCTGTTTACTCGGTAACTTGCATAAGCGTATTTCGGAGCAGAACCTGCCTATTTGGTCTTGGGCGGATTTGTCTCGAGTCCACCAGTAATTGATATACTTAAGTACTTGCAGTTCTATTGAGTGTGTTTTCTGAGGACATTTTTCCCCCCAAGGAAATTGGGTAAAACATTTTTATTTACAAAAACAGAATAACAGCAATGATCTCCAACCCATGATTTCAATAATGTCCTAAATCATGTGACAGCAAACTTGACAGGTGAGACATAATTGGACTGTACGCTATTTGTCCCACAAGAAGAATGAAGAAAAGTGACATCATCTCATACACAACGGCCCGCTTTGTCCTCAGACAAACAAAAGTGGACAAAACAAGATAAGGATAGTAGTTCCAGATTACTATAAACGCTAATGACTGGGTGCAGCTCAATCGTGTCTTTGACGCCAGATCCTTGAACTCTGTAACACTTAAACGCTTCCCGTAATCTCGGTCAGGTCGACGGGAACTGTGACGGCAGTGAGCGCCTCCTCGATCCTGTTTTCCCGGAGGGGTGCGGCTCTCAAAAGTTCTCCTTGTTGAAGTAAAACTTGGTCTTGCGAGGATCCACGTCGGAGTACTTGCCGCACTTCTTGGCCAGGACTTCGCCGAGAGCTTCGGGGCCGCACAAGAAGGTTCCCACCACAGACCTGAGAACATCAGAAGAACACTTAAGAACATTGTAAAAGATTTAATGCGCCTGACCCTTTTTTATTTTGGAATGAAGCTAAAGTGGCGTCATTCAACCTTTGTTGGGATGAAAGCTCTAAATGATGTGTCAGTACAGCAAACAATGACAAATATAATAAATAGATGTACAAGGATAAATAGAGCACAGTCTATTCCATTAAGCTGTGAAGTCCATGGTGGAATGCTGCTTATGCTGGAGAGAAATTGTCACCCTGTTGGTGGAAAACCCCAGAATTGAAGGCTGAAACAGTTTTTCAGGAACTGTGGCTCACGCTTCCTGTTCAGGGACCGTGAATCCGTACGGGGGGGGCAGGGTCCACTGGGAATATGGAGATTTACGACAAAAAGCTCCATCTTACGTGGGGTTCTCCTTGCGGACTTGTTCGAACTCCTTGTCCCAGTTGGGTCTGCCATAGTTCGTTTGCTGCCTGAGCCCGGTGACCATGTCTACGTCCGAGTCCGGGTGGACATTAATGTGGCAGACCTGCAGGGGACACACAAAGCAGGCGTGTGACTAGAGCCAAACTCGCCCTGTTTACCTGGACTTTGGTCAGTCGGCACTTGAGACACGTACGTGACCGTCATCCCACTTGGTCAGGTAGAGTTTGTAGGTGAGGAAGTCCGCCATGCCTCTCTCATCCATTTCTTTCTCCAGAACCTGCAGGAGGTCAGCGAACCACTCAAAGGCGTGCGTTTCCCGGCAGAGCCAATAGAAATAGATCTGAGACCAGGAAACAGATGCAGGTTAAACAATGACCCTCTTACAAATGGAGTGCTCCTAATCAAATGATAAATCTGGCCCCTATTTCACAACCATGACAGGCAGCAGTGTGAAATAACAGGTTTAACTACCTTCCTGGTGCGCAGTTTGGGGTTGGATTCCTTGAATTTGTACCAGATCGACTTGAGGATGGAGGCGAAGGGAGTGACCCCGATGCCGGCGCCGACCAGCATGCTGACTTCATAGTCAAACACGTCCTCGCTGGCTGTGCCAAACGGACCGTCCACGCCCATTCTGAGGACAACAATAAAGTAACTGTTTCACCTGGGAGGCACAAGTGTGTGAAAGAACCTTTGAAGAGTGACTGGGTGTTAAACAAGAGGTGTCGTAACATCAACAAGGAACTAAAAACGACTGACTTGAAGCAGTATTTATTGTATTTATTTATCTCCTAAGCTACAGGCAAATGATTGATTTTATGTTTCATTTCCTGTTATTGCTGAAAGCATGTAGCACAGCCATGTTAGCCTCATAAACATCTCATAATTCTCCTTTAAGCTAACTCTCATCAAAACCTTCACATCTACAGCAACATCTACTCTACACAGATTCAGTTAAGAATTTTTCTTTTTTACAGTAAAATAATCTCGGATTTTGATTAAAACTCAGAAAACAGAATCTTTGGAGGACAGAAGGATGCTTGCTTTGCTGTTTTACAGAAGCTTCATTACAAACATCAAAGTAAACTGCTTAGTTTTGGGTTTTTTTTAAGCATTTAGAACATTTGTAGAAAAATGTGTTTTAATACTCACTTTGGACCCTGTGCTCCCTCGGGGAGCTGCTGCATGATTTCGATGAGCTTGTCAGTCCAGTCTCCTGCGGAGCGGATGTGGACGCTGAAGAAGTCTTCCTCTGGCGCAGAGGTCATGGTGAACGGATGCCACTCCAGCTGCGAGATGGCCGGACAGTTGAGGAAGACGTACTGGCCCACCTCCATTTTGAATCCCCTCTTCATCAGCTGCAGCTCCAGCACCTTGGACGGCCGCATCACGATCTGAACGTATGGGACCGAGGTTACGCTCACTGCGAAGGGCCCCGGAGGACAACGGCGGGTGACGAATCAAACATACCTTCCTGTATCTGACCGTCTGCATGTAGCGGATGAAGCGTATCAAACGCTCGCAAAGATAGAGAACCATCGGTCCGATCACGTACATCCAGGTCTGGAGGGTCAAAGAGAGGTCTTTGGTGTCCATTAGCCTGTGAATGTCTGAAGACCAACAAAAAGACAAACCTGTGGGAATCCTCCTGAAAACTGAGGAATGGGACACTCGGGAATCTTCCCCCAGTCTTCCGTACGATCTTTACAGAAGGTGGCGTTGTGTGCTGGCTCGGAATTCTGACTCCTCACGATGCGGCTGCAAAAACAACATGTTTGAAACCAGTTTGGGCTAATGGCGACAGCATTCCAAACAGGTTAAAGTCAGCTGGCGGCGGTTCCTCACCCAGCTCCGTGGAAGACGAGGCCAGCAAAGAAGATGATGAAGAGGTGGTGGGTGTACCAGAAGACCTCGAAATAGCTGCGTCTGATGACCTCCATGGACGAGGTGATGATGAGGATGAGGGCCAGGGTGATGATGACGCCCGTGAGCCCGGCGATGGTGGTGAAGGCAAAGTAGGTGGGGATCTGCTGCGGATCCTGGAGAGCATGCGTTTGAATCATAGTTTGAACCACAAGAGCTACGCTAAGATCATCCACCACATTCTGATCTGATGGATCATCTTGGAATCTGATTGCCTCTCATTCAGCTTCTGTTTTAATGACTTAAACAGTAAGAAAAAGCATTCGATTTCAATCGGTAAGTTGAGTCGTGGCTCCTCCTCAGGGACCATGGATCTGAGGGAAAACCCCTCTGGAAATGTGATCCTCTGCGAAGGGAAGATTGCGCGAACTCACAAGGTCGGTGATCCGGATGGGGTTCAGGTATGTGGTATTTTTGGTGTCCTCCAGATTGGACAGGGCGGTGCTGAGCTTATCGTAGACTCCCTGCCGGCTGTTGTTGTACCACTCCACGTTCAGCAGGTGGGCGACCATGTGGACCGCTGCCGGGACACAAAGAGCCTCCGTTGAGCTTAAACCAGCGAGGTCTTTAAACGCTGGCTGCATACAGCAGCAGCAGATACAAAAATGGTTCCCGTCTTTGACGAGATATGTGGAAAAACCCCTTTAGCCAATATTTGTTCTGGGTTTGGCACCAGGCCGAAATGCTTCGACACCAAAGCAAAGGTGAGTTTAGAGAAAGGGGTTTGAAAGGGGGGTTAAGGAAGCTATCCATGTTAAATTGGAGAAACCATCCTTCTTCTGATCTGATCTGATCTTCTGATCTGAACAGAGGTGGTGGCCTGAGGCACTTCCTATCACCCACATACAATGCAGTCCTCCAGTCCTTCCAACAGCAAAACAAACATTCACACCATTCCAGGAGACCCAGTGACTCACCACCACGTGGACCAGCAGACAAAGGGGAGACACCTAAACAGAAACTAGGTGAACGACCCGACCAACGACCCTGCTAACGACTCTCAGGTGACCACCCAGATCATTAGCATGCTAATGGTCCACAGGGGCTATATATTTTCAAGCTCTCTCCCCAGCGACTTCAGAACTGAAGAAGCCTTCTGGATAGAAGGCGAAACGTCTTCAAGAGAAGAAACCCAGTCCAGTTGACAGAGAAAACTACCTTGGATACAATGACCTGGATGACTGAGAATTTACACAGACAGTTTAGAGAAACACTTTAAGTTTAGGGATGTAATAGTTCTAAAAATGAGAACTGACGGAAAAGATCCCACACTTTTCCAATAAGCCCCAAATGTGCCAAAACGTTGTAATAAATGATCGGTAATCTATAGCAAAGCAGTTCTATATTGTACAGTTATATAAAATAATCATTTAGAGCCTCGATCTGTATTTTAAGAAAATAAGTTTACCTGTCATCAGAGCGATCATATAAGCCACCAGTTTATGGAAACTCAGATTTTTATCCAGCTGTTTCCTCATTGATCTTCCGCAACACTGAGAAGGGAGATAAGATGAGATGATAGTCAGAAACCGACCTCACTGACCTGGAACTGTTGTGGAAGCCTGAGACGACTCATGGGAGGGGGGGGGGGGGGGGGGGTCATATAATGGCATTAGTGAAATGTTTATAAAGTAGCTGGAGGGGAACCATCCGTCGTG
This sequence comes from Takifugu flavidus, assembly GCF_003711565.1. NCBI lineage: Eukaryota > Metazoa > Chordata > Actinopteri > Tetraodontiformes > Tetraodontidae > Takifugu > Takifugu flavidus. The sequence continues at coordinate 12,884,455 of NC_079528.1, read as the reverse complement.
AGTTCACTACATGTCAGGGGAAATACGGAGACAAAGCTGAAAGGGTGTGTGCAGTCGCACCCTGAACGCATCAAAATCTCACCACAAATGAGCCGCGGAAGAGCGACAGCAGGTTTCTGCAGACCGGCAGGAGGATCAGCATGCAGTTAAAGTTGAGGACGGCGGCTGGAGCCCTGGCCCACGCCAGAGCAGACTGAGGTGGGGGGAGGATGGGACAATATCACTGATGGATACTTCCTAATGAAACCCATTTATGCGGCAAGTCTCGTCTGACGCCTTCACTTACCCCCAGAAGATGACGCGTGTAGAAAAACCGCTCTCCTAAATCGTAAAAGAGATAAAACCAGACGAAGAGGAATATGTTGATGCCCATCCAGACCACCTGCAAAGCGTCCCGACCACAAATCAGTCAGCACAGGTTAATTATGAGCTACTTTGAAGATTTCTTTGACAGGTGTGCGACACGTCCAAGCGCGCCGCGGGGATTCGCGCTCCCGCCGTGATTTGCCAAGTGAATTCCCCCAAATGTGACGACCAGCAGCTCACCAAGATGAAGGCGGTGAGTCCGTGGTTGATGATCCAGTTGCCCATCTTGGGGGTTATTTATCTCCACAGCCAGCAGCAGCAGCAGCAGCAGAAGCTTCTCCGCATCTTCAGTCCGGGGCTGCGCTTTTATACTGTATCGCGCACCTGCGCTCAGACCTCCTCCTCCACACGCGCGCACACGCACAGAAGGAAACTCGGGTAGATGTGTCGAAATCAGGTCGACAAGGAAGCCCGCAGAGGCAGTTTTTCCTCCCGCAGCTGCATGACAACATTCCACTTGCTGGAAGAATAAGCTGCAGGAACGAGGAAGCCCTCATGACGCAATAAAACAGGATGGAAATACTGGAAATGACTCAGAGGGTTTATGCTGATCATAAAAAACGAGATGTGGGTAATCACGTCCGCAATGTGATGTGATTTATTTAAATTTCAAGTAAAACAGCAGTAAAGGCACCCAACCAACATTAATAAGCAAACTGTGAAGGCTATGTTAGTGTCAAAGCAGTTCCACCGACAGTAATGTTCATTTTCAAAGACAGATTGTCATAAAAGTCCATTTTCACACATTTCCCTCATACAATTCCATGTTTCTTTACATTTTTTTTAACATTTCAAGTTAAGGCCACCAGACCATCGGGTTTAAACGTTTAAGGCTGAATCGGACCCTTTTTAGTGCAGATGCACACGTGCAAAAGTCTGAGAGGAAGTAAACCAGAGATGCTCCTGCGTAGATTTGCGGCCCGCTGGAACGCCCCCCCCCCACACCTGGCTGTGTCCTGTGCACGAGCGGCTCAACGCAACCTTTGTGCGCCGCCGCGTGTCGACACTTGCTGCATTCTTTGGTTTACGGGGTGCAGGAGAGCGTCCGCTCAGCCGCCAGGAGTTCACCTAAATGCCTCTCAGAGCTGTGAACAATTGAAGCTGTTGTGACCTCCAGAGACTCAGATGGGCTCTATTCTCTCACCCCGCTGGCTCAGAAACCTAAAATCATTCCGAGGTTCGTGTTGGGATCTATTTTCACATTTAAAAAAAAAAACGTTTCGATTCAGTCCTCTCAAACCACCTCCGTCAGATCTTCGACAATGTCTGTCTCGCGCTCGCCCAGCTGACTGGTGAGGTCAGGGGCTTCTGACGGGGGGGGGTTCAGCGGTTCCTCCGCCCCCAGCACCATGGTGGCGGTGGTGGAGTAGGACGGCTTCTGATTCTGTCTCGTGCTCGTCCCTTTCTGGCAGCAGATGCAGCGCAGGCAGTCGTGGACGTTGTGTTTGAAGAGGCTCCTGCAGGGGTGGCAGAACTGGTAAAAGAGCAGCATGAAGAGCACCGACAGGCTGTAGCCGATCAGCAGCTGCACGACCAGCAGCGGCGCGCACACGTACTCATAAAAGTCCTTCTTGTAGAAGTACCACAGAATGATGAGCACCAAGTTCTCCACGAAGCGTCCGCAGTAGTACAGAGCCAGGCGCCCCCAGCCCTGCTTCCTCTGGATGAGCTCTCGATGGGTGAAGTCCAGCTGCACCGCCGACCAGCAGAACACATTGATGCAGGCGTACAGCAGCGTGAACAGGGTCAGGACCACCACGGTGCCGAAATTGGAGAAGTTTCTCTCCACGCCCTGGGTCAACGAGCCTTTCTTAGCCCAGAACTCAGCCCAGGGGAGGAAGAAGAAGAAGAGCAGGTTGGCCATGCCCACCAGGATGACCCAGTGTGTGAGCGCCGTGCTGAAGAGGACTAGAACCGTGACCCGGGTGGCGATCTCCAACCCCCTCCACGCGGTCATGCACAGGTAGGCCGCTGGGCGGATCCGCACCTTGTAGTCGTCGTACCTGATGTGGATGGCCAGGACGCTGCACACCAGAGCCCCGTACGTGATGGACACCAGGTTGATGATCATCAGAACCACTGAAAAGAGCAGCATAGAAAACCGTTCACGCACCCACACAGCTGCTTGTGGAACGCAAGCTCCAACCGTTCATTTTCTCATGAATGTAGTCATTTGATGCCATAAACACGGTGATGCAATTAAATCCTGCCGGCATCTTCATACTTCTGAGCCGCCCAATCAGAGTCTCGCCTGTATTTATTAGTTCACTGATTAACATTAGGAATAACTACAGAAGTGTCAAAACCACATACACACTATGTATACATACATTATGATATGTTGATATTTAACCTGATATTCAAGATTGTTTGAAGCAGACTGGCTTCATGATCAGATCTACTGCTGTCCAAGATTATAACAATGATGCTATCGCTTAAACTGGATTTTATTTTTCAGATAATTTATCACCCAAACAAATCTGTCACCAGTAATTAACTTTTCCAGTCATGGACTTGAGAAAAGACCGCAGCGGCCCTACAGTGTGACCTCTGACCCCTCCAGCATTCTTACCTCTCGCAGGCTGGTTGTACTTCTCCTGGATGGCGGCGTACATCTGCAGCGTCAGCTGAGGCACGGAGCCCAGAAAAGCCTGGATGACCGCCGTGCGTTTGAACGCGTTCCTGTGCGCGGCCAGCGTGCGCTCGCTCTGGCCTATTTCCCACTCCATCGGAATCTTCCGTCCCTTCTTCAGACTGATCTTCCTGGAAAGGGTCACGTACGTCTCCTCCTTTTTGCCTGCCTTAAAATAGACGATCAGCGCCTCAAAACACCTGAAAAACCACCAGAAAAACAGCAGACATGAGTGAAGTAACACTTTCCCACCACAAGAGGGCAGTCCCACGCCGGGGGTAATAGATGCCATAACTGGAGACAACATTTGAGATTTTACTTAAATTACAATATGGCGAAAATATGTACAGTAAAATGTGTATAGCAAATATCAGAGCATAAACATGAGCCTGCTCTGTACACTCAGGTAAGTGATCCACTGAGAATATACCTTCCACTGTAAATCACTGCAAAACAAAGAAGCAGAGCATGGATAAACCACCAGGGGGCAGCCAGGAGTCACTCGAGACACAACCCTGAGGTCAAAACATACACGCACAAAGTGTCTGGGTGTGGCCGTTTGCAAGGTAAATGCACCCAGGGTTGAGTCAGCGAGCGCAAACTGACACTATTCACCAAGAGACATGAGCAGGCTAACGACCTCAAGAGCCAGTTAGGACACTTTTGTAGCTGTTCCAACAACTCGGCGTTAAGCTGTACAAACAAACCCGCTGCAACGCTAAATATCACATTATGGAGCAGGATTGTTATATTTAGCATCCGAAACTCTGAGAATTCCCACAGGAAAATATTCCCTCATGTTTCAACCATATACAGCCGAGAAACCGGGGTTGGCTGTCCTTTATTTGCACTCCAGTGGTCTGTGCATAACCGTTCTGAACACAAATATTACTGTCTGTGGGCAGTCTGAAACACACACACACACACACACACACACACACACACACGAGTGCTAAATCTGCTCACCAGCAGGCAGACACAGTACAAGTTTCATGCACGCGGCCTGTTACAGGAGCAAACCTTGATTTACTGACACTTAAAAGCTGTAAATCTGGATGTTCTGGGCTGAGAATGGCTGAGCCAATCACACTCAGGCTTCTGTAAAGGAACAGGGGAGGTGGACAGAATTTCACTTAGAGGGGAAAAAAACATCGCACTGCTGGTGAACGCATTAACCGACGGAATCCATCCCCCGGCGACCAGACCAGCGTCTTCTGCATTTACAAAAGGAAGCCGTTTGCACCCTCGCTGCGTGAACCCGGGGAGCGTGGTGCAACAACAACCCCTTCAAAGAAGAGGAACTGCTTTGAAAAGAGGCTGATTTCTGACCGAGAGCTGCCAGACAAGTCAGGAAATTCTTTCAGCAGATCCTCTGGTCTGATTTAGTCACTTGGGGTTTCACCATCATGCTCGGAGGAGTGTGGAGACGCTCATAAACACATGACGGAGGCCTGGCGTGCTGAGACTGGTCTGAGACCACGTGGCTGCTTCAACTCTGGAATCATATGATTGAAGACGCCAGTCAAAACAAGCCCTGGATACCCTGACTCAAACAGAAACAGGGAGAAATGCACAGCAGGGTTAAGTGTGCACGGTATCAGTACGGAAGGCATCCTGGAGTCACACCGGAAAACTGTGGTCTCAGCCTGTTTACATCAGCGCAGAGGAAAAGCCTCACCAGACTAATCTGCTCTTTTCCTCCTTTGAGATGATTTAGTGCTGCGTCTACAGATTTCAGTCTGAGGTTCGACTCGTACGCGTCCACCCCGGGGAAGCAGTGAATAATAACGCTGATTCATCGACCACATTTATTCCTGCGTCTCTGTTATCAGTGCTGATATGAGCCATCCTGCCTGGAGGCTAATTCAGACCGTAGCGTTGATGGTAGGACTTTAGGGTTGAATAACAACTGGACGCTCACAAACTGACATGAAACGGTACAAACCGCCACTCCTGTAAACGGGCGTGGTCAAGCGACTTGGTTCGGTGGCTTGGCAGCGGCGGACGCGTCGCCTCAGTGTTGCTAAACAACAAACAGATAAGGGGATAATCTCTGATGATGAAATGCGGCGCTGATCCCGCTGCCGGTCAATCTGGAGCCCCGTGTGTGACTTTATCCCCAGCATGTTAATCAATAATTGACTCAGTTTCTCACCAGAGCTGAAAACCTGCACGGACTATTGTAAGATGACAAAACGGAGGCATGTTTGAGGCTTTGGAAGGTACACTGCAACTGGAACTAACAAACACACAGGAAATGCTCCCGTTCCCTCCTACATAGCATTAATCCTGCAGCTCCCACCCAGCACGGAGCTGGAAAACAGGCCCGTGCGTCGCACCTTGAACCACGCCCTTAGGCTCACTACAACCCACTTTCCAAACTTCAACGTCAACATTTGGATGGATTCCAGAAGCTTCTATATATAAACCGACCGTGCTTTGCTGCACCAGTAATAATAATAACGCAGCATTAACCAACACAGTCCACTACGACTCCCAACAATGCCCGGGATTCCAAAGCTGTGGATCCTTTTCCAACACTACTGGCAATACCTCACGCTTTGCCTTCTAAAGCTCAGACGCCGTGCGACCTTTTCAACTGTTTGGAGTTCTAATATCACAAGAAATGTCTACCGATGTGCCCGCTGCAGCTCTGAGGCCTCATAAACCCGCGATGAGGTCATAGAAGTGCATGTGCAACCGCGCACTCATCTGAACGCCGATAACAAGGCGTGGGTGCAACAGAGGACGGCGGCGAGATCAACACGGACCACTTCCAATGAAACCAAGCCAGGTCGTGTGGGAGGCCGCTGGGTTTCCTGCCATCTGGGGCCTGATATGTCATCATGCAGTCATCCTTCACCAAGAAGAAAAGCTGCTCAACCCTTCTGGTAGCGTCCAACCACTTTGGTGGAAATGAGCTCCAAAGCCGACTGATGCACTTCTTCTATTATTATGATGTTTTGGACTGATGATTAGTGTTCTTAATAACACGAGCCTGACACCATAACACAAGCCAAAGCCTGAATAACCCTCGGTGGGATTAAATGAACAACTATTTAGACTTGAACTATGCTTCACACTTTAGAAGTGCATCATTTCCTGCATTCCTTTCCCAAAATATCCCTGCAGCAGTTTTATGCACCTGATGTGCAAATGCATTCCTACAAATATCAACTGTATTATTATGCTGTGATGAAGCAGAATAATATTTCTCTATAAGCTGATTCACATGCAAAGCCCCACGAACCTGATGACGGGGCCCAGCAGCAGCAGGTGCAGGAGCAGAACCAGGGGCCGGTCCCGACCCACGTCTCTGTGGATGAAAGTCAGGGCCAGCTGGGTGAGCACGGCGGGCACCAGCATGAAGGTGATGGTGAAGCCCATCCAGATTTCGTCGTTGGTCTTGTGGTACATGCTGCTGAGCACGGCGGCGGACACGAACTCGGCGCAGTACAGCACGGTGGCCAGGACGACGCTGAGGGGAGCGCGGCCCCGGTCCCGGCCCCGGCTGTGACTGACCACCAGCATGACGCCGTTCTCCGCCTCCGAAGGGTGATCCGGCGGATCTATGTCGGAGATCTCTCGTTCTTGTTCTTCCATGGTCACTTATGAGACCACTCTGATCTACGGCGCCTTTTATCACATTGTATTAAGTTAACAAAGCCAGCCGCGCATCCATTTAGTCACGTATGAAAAGTTTTTGTTCGTCCATCTAATCAAAGACCGTACGTGTCGTTTCCAGCGGCGGAACCCCAGTGAACGCACCACACCGCCCGCGGTGATACCAGCGCTGCGCCCCTCTCGGAAAGTTCAGGCTCCTCTTTCAGCAGGTTCCAAACAAAGAGCCCTTGTACAAAACTGGGGATTTAAACAGCGCCCCGATTTGCATTAGCTCGCGGTGTCAAACTGGAAAGGCGTTTCCTGCGGGCCCTGAGTTGCGCGGCGTTTGATTGTTGGTCCTCCCGTCGACGCACTTGTGCGGCTGCTGGCAGGTTGTGTTTCCCGTCTTCTGATGCGCTGTTGCCGCGACGCCTGCGGCAAACAGGCCGCACCGACGCCGGATCCTTTCAAAATAAGAGAGAGGAAGTCAGAGTCTTTGATTTAGAGGAACCTTTTCCACGTTCCCCTCCGGGATTAAACCACGCCAAAATGCAGAAGCTGCTCTTTTGGACTGTCAGACAACATAAATAATAAATAATATTAAAGACAATGAGCAGATTTGTAACTATGTACTTTGTGCCTGGTTCATGGTGATATGTCAAATTTAGGAGAAATAAAACTGAAAGTTCACTATGGCTCTTCACACGCCCTTATTTGTGCAAAATGCCTGAACAAAGAATGTCTTTTTTTCCCCAGTGGCTTTAACCTCTCACCTGATGAAGACCATGGAGAGGATTGTTCTCACCCACCTCCGACAGCTGGTGGACGGCAAGATGGACCCTCTACAGTTTGCATATCGACCGGGCATTGGTGTGGACGATGCTGTCATCTACCTGCTGCACCGGTCACTCACACACCTAGAGAGCACCGGGAGCACTGTGAGAGTCATGTTCTTTGACTTCTCCAGTGCCTTCAACACAATACAGCCATCATTGCTGAGAGGGAAGCTGGAGGGAGCCGGAGTCGACTGTCACCTGGCTGCCTGGACCACCAACTACCTCACCAACAGACCGCAGTATGTGAGGCTCCGCGACTGTGAGTCTGATGTGGTAGTCTGCAGCACGGGGGCACCGCAGGGTACAGTTCTCTCTCCCTTCCTCTTCACTCTCTACACATCGGACTTCAGCCACAACTCAGACAGCTGCCATCTCCAGAAGTTCTCCAACGATACAGCCATCGTTGGACGTGTGTCTGAGGGGAACGATCTGGAGTACAGGGAGGTCATCACCAACTTTGGCGCCTGATGTGAACTGAACCATCTGCGCATCAACACCAGCAAGACAAAGGAGGTGGTGATCGACTTCAGTAGGAAGGCTTCTCACACTGCACCCGTGAACATCCAGGGTTTGGACATTGAGATCGTGGAGGAGTACAAATACCTGGGTGTTCACCTCAACAATAAACTGGACTGGACTCACGACACAGACGCCCTGTACAAGAAGGGCCAAAGTCATCTTCATCTGTTGAGGAGACTGAGGTCCTTTGGAGTGTGCAGGACACTGCTTAGGACTTTTTCTGACTCTGTGGTGGCATTGGTGATCTTCTACGCTGTGGTCTGCTGGAGCTGTGGAAGCTCAGAGAGGGACAGGAAGAGACTCAACAAGCTGGTCAGACGGGCTGGCTCAGTCCTGGACTGTTCTCTGGACTCCATTGAGGAGGTGGATGAGAGGAGGATGTTGGCCAAGCTGACATCAATTATGGACACCCCCTCTCACCCCCTACACGAGACTGTGGGGGCCTTAAGCAGCTCCTTCAGCAGCAGACTGTTACACCCACGGTGTAAAAGGGAACGTTACCGCAGGTCATTTATCCCAACTGCCGTCAGATTGTTCAACATGCACAACTCTTAATGTAGCACCAATAACCCAGGGTTGGCATGTTTGCACTAACTAATCATCCTGCCTCTGGAATGTCTGATTTGCACCTTCATTTTTCTTCACACTGTCTGACACTCCTTCTGTACATAATTTTTAATTTCTGTATATACTGTATAATGTACATAGCAATGTACATAATATAAGAGTCTTTTTATTTTAATTTTTTTTCTTTTAGTACTTTTCTGTATTGTACACCACGGGCTACCGCTGTAACATGCAATTTCCCCGATGTGGGATCAATAAAGCTTTTTATCCTTATTATCCTTATCCTTATTATAACATTTTGAATACATATTTTACCTCACTGGTGGTTTAGAAATTATAAGTATTTGATTTAGGGTTTCTAATAAAATATAATAAATATAATTTCGAAATTACAGCCATTTTCTTCAGAATAATGGGGTCACAAAAATTCAGAGTTTTTGCATTCAGAAAAAGAAAGAATCTTCATTGCCAAGGGAGCAAAGGCAGAGCTGGCATTTAGTAGCTGTTTAACTGGAATTACAGTATCGATATGAGAAAGTATCACTAGCAATGCAGTTTGTTTTTTCTTGTCCTTCTTCTTGATTCTCTTGTTTCTTGATTTTCCTGTTTCTCTTTGTTGTTTTTATCCTTTGTGAGGCACTTTGTGCTACCCAGGGTATGAAAAGTGCCATATAAATAAAGATTGAATTGAACTGAATTGAATTGAATGCCAAAGTAAAGCAAATAGAGCTGTTTAGTGTAAAATGGCTGATGACAAATAGTTGAATTCCAAGGTGAGTGACTGGATTGTTTTTATCCCAGAGGGATTTTAAAGTTGTAGGTATGAGGAAACATGGTATTATATATCTGTCTGGATTGTTTCAGGACCCAATAACAAACAGCTTAGTAGCCGTTCTTTATGTGTATAGACATCCCGGTGCTGTGTGGACACATGGTTGCACCACAAGTGGCAGGTTAGAAGCCCGGGAGATTGTCACTGTTACTGCTGGACCTCCGTCCTAAAGCAAGTCCTAGAGAAGAGAAGAAGCCACAAATGATCCTGGATTATAATGCCACTAAAGGAGGGGAGGACAATCTGGACAAAGTAACAGCAACATGCAGCTGCCAGGCAAGGCTGCCAATTGGCCTTTGTTGACTTTTTTTTGCCACATTTTGGACACATCTGCTTATAATGCCCATGTCCTGTGGACTGAAATCAACCAGCAATGGAATTCCAACAAATTGTACAGACTTTGTCTTTTTCCTGGAAGAACAAAGCACTTGACACTCCCAGGATCCAGACACGAGCCAGGCCAGCTCGATCCCCAGCAGCTGCAGCCATGATTGAAAAGGTCAAGCCCAGGTCACCCAACCAACCTCCAGTGGACACAGGTGGGGGAAAAAGGAAAAGATGCCAGGTCTGTCCCTCCAGAGAGGAAAGTAAAACAAGTACCTCTTGTGTAAAATGCAAGAATTCCATCTGCAGACCAACAGTAACATTCTGACCATCATGAGGAGAACAGTGAAAATGTTGAACATTGAATGTTAAAGTTAAAAAGAAATGTGTTTATCAAGTGAGGAAAACAAGCCCTGTGCTTTCTTTGAGTCAAGAATGAAGACAGAAAAGAACAGAGTAGAGGAGGATGAAGAGAGAAGGAAAAGAGGATGAGGAAAAAGGAAGAATTGCATCATTTTGACCTGGGAGGATGACAGAAGGGTTTAGCTAAATAGTCCTTAAATATAGTTTTGAAATTAAAATCTATATTGAATATCAATTTTCTAACTGTTCCTATAATCTAAAATAAAGTAGTTCTTAGTTTAACCTGTTTTCCTGGCTCTTTTGAGGCATTTTAGTTAAGTACGGGTCATTTTGACCCGTAACATCATCAATGTAATTGTTTTCCAACATAATATGAGGGTTAAAAAACAAAAGCATCCTGGCTGGATAGGAGACATTTTGGAATTAATGCAATAGAAAACAGCCTTCAAAGTGACTGGAGAGTCATACATTTTAGTCACTCTTCGCTTTTTTTGGTCTGTGTTGTCATATTTGTGCTCTTCAGATGAAAGAGCGGAAGAGCCGATCGGTTTCTTTGCACTTCCATTTTTAGTTTGCACCAACAGGGCAGATTTGGCCTTGTCAGCGTGACCTACAACAGTGCAAGCAAACAGGTGCAACAAACATGTGCGTGCACATGCACACACACATCCCTGTGCTTCTATCTTTGTGAGGCCTTTTTCGGGCCTATTGCATTCCCCAGCTCCTCCTCACCTCCCCTAACCCTACAGCCAGGACTAAAAACCCAACCCTAAGTCTAAGTCTTAACCGTCAAACAAACCTTCAACATTGTTAAGACCAGCCAAAAAAGCCTCACTCTGCTAGAGCAGTGTAATTTGGTGTTAAATACATATCACGTACCCACAAACATGGTGACTAAATGTCCTCTCACGTTGAAATGTTATTGTTAGCATTTATTGATGTTCTGTGAATCTGTGGATGTTTGCTGCATGAGAGTTAACCTTGGTTTCTTTTATGAGACAGTCATCCTGTAGCTTTAGCACTGCCCTTGACCTATTGGCCTTTCCTTGTATATCTGGACCGCTTCCTGCCTGTGACATCATCACGCCTCTGTGAAAGGCATCCACATTGCACACTGAAGCCCTTCATTGCTAATGCGTGTTGGCTGAAACATGGGTGTGGGCCATTGATTTCAGCCTGCACTGCAGCTAAGAGGAAGCAGAAGACGGAAACCTAATTACAGAGCGCCGCTCATGTCCTACACGGGGTTATCAGCTGATGAGGTCGGCCAAAAGGCTACGCTGCCCATCTGTTTAAAATTCTTCACGACATGCCGGACAGAACGGAACCTTCTCCCCACTGCTGTATATTCTGAAACCGGGCCTTCACTTCACTGCCAAGTTACTGATACAGCTCCAGTGTCCAGGCAATAAATATACAGTACAGCTACTGTTTAGCTGAGCTTAGCATAAAGCCTGAAACAGAGGAGAGCCTGGGAACACTGAGTCAGCATTCCTGACCACATGTTCCAACTTACTGTCTCATATATGGAACATTTAAAAATCAGTATGCTTCCATTTTTTCCAATAATAGTTATTTTTGTATTTTTTGTATTCGCTCTTACGAAAAGAACATTTTCTATAAAAATGGGATAATGTTTACATTTTGAAAGTCTTTTTAAAACCCAGTACTTCTCATTCATGCTTTTGTTTTAGGGCGAATAAGCGACTTTAAAACCTGCTCAGTGCAGGGCTAAATAAAACATGTGTGCAAATGTGAAATTTGTGCTTTTGTTAAAAATGTTTTACCACATTAAATTATCTATAATCATCCATCACATTTGTTCAATTAGGCAAACAGAAAATACAATTATATAGTGTTTGTTTTCAATCATGCAATCAATCAATCTTTATTTACATAGAATCTGTTGCAATCAAAATCATCTCTAGGCACTTTACAGAATCACAGGGCCTGAAATTTAGACCATAATTCAGAAATATTGTTCGATGATAAACTGTGATCCAAACTGTACGATCATAACAGGACACATATGTGAAATGTGGAGAACAGAAGATAGAGGTGTGGTCTGACTACTGCTGCTTTCTCCACTCCCTGTTATCTGTGTGTGTGTGTGTGTGTGTGTGTGTGGGTGGGTGTGTTTTCTTAAGGTCTGACTGGGATGAGTACACCCACCAGAGTAGACCCAGCAGAGCCTGACTGGCTGTTGGCCTAATGACATAATGAGATAAGAGCTGCACACAAGCCGAGGCTGCAGCTCTCTGGAGGCTGTCATCCACACTCATTTGCACTGAATATGATACGTTATCACTGGAGAACCCGACTCTTTCCTACGTCTCTTTCTGAATACACTTTCTCCATACGATGCTGTGAGGCAGTGCGCAAAAAGACGGGGTGTGTAAACTGTTGTGGATAGTTTGAATGGATTAAGACTGGAAATCAACTATGGGTTCCTCAACTATTGAGGAACAGATAATATGGCAGTCTATCATCTACCCAGATGTTTAAACACATTAAACAGCTGCCGTGGCCTGTCAGTATACAGTACATCCTAAGAATATGGCACCCCCTAGTGGCCCATACTGTATTAACCCTAATGCAGGACTGTTGTGGAAGAGGAGGCCAGCAAAGAAGATGATGAAGAGGTGCTGGGTGTACGAGAAGACCTCGAAAAAGCTGCGTCTGATGACCCCATGGACGAGGTGATGATGAGGATGAGGGCCAGGGTGATGATGACGCCTATGATGCTGGCGAGAGCGATACAAGAGCTATGCTAAGATCATCCACAACATTCTGATCTGATGGATCACCGTGGAATCTGGCCATTTAGCTTCTGTTCAAATACATGCATAAAATTTCAACGATCAGCTCTGTTCTCTCGCTTCACAAACTCAAATCCCAAATCAAAAATGTTGGGAAAATGTGTCAGACATCAAGGCTGAAGATTCAACCAGGTTTTGTCTCCTTGCTGCAGCTCTGCATGATGGTCTCAGGGAACTTGTACGTCTATCGAGTCATTCGACCAAATCTTCAACGATGGCCGTCTCTCACTCGACCTTCAGAGTGATGAGGTCGGCGGATTCTGATAGGTGGGAGTAGGACGGCTTCTGATTCTGTCTCGTGCTCGTCCCTTTCTGGCAGCAGATGCAGCGCAGGCAGTCGTGGACGTTGTGTTTGAAGAGGCTCCTGCAGGGGTGGCAGAACTGGTAAAAGAGCAGCATGAAGAGCACCGACAGGCTGTAGCAGATCAGCAGCTGCACGACCAGCAGCGGCGTGCACACTTTCTCGTAGAAGTCGGACTTGTAGAAGTACCACAGGGTGATGAGCACCAAGTTCTCCACGAAGCGTCCGCAGTAGTACAGAGCCAGGCGCCCCCAGCCCTGCTTCCTCTGGATGAGCTCTCGATGGGTGAAGTCCAGCTGCACCGCCGACCAGCAGAACACATTGATGCAGGCGTACAGCAGCGTGAACAGGGTCAGGACCACCACGGTGCCGAAATTGGAGAAGTTTCTCTCCACGCCCTGGGTCAACGAGCCTTTCTTAGCCCAGAACTCAGCCCAGGGGAGGAAGAAGAAGAAGAGCAGGTTGGCCATGCCCACCGGGATGACCCAGTGTGTGAGCGCCGTGCTGAAGAGGACTAGAACCGTGACCCGGGTGGCGATCTCCAACCCTCTCCACGCGGTCATGCACAGGTAGGCCGCGGGGCGGATCCGCACCTTGTAGTCGTCGTACCTGATGTGGATGGCCAGGACGTTGCACACCAGAGCCCCGTACGTGATGGACACCAGGTTGATGATCATCAGAACCACTGAAAAGAGCAGCATAGAAAACCGTTCATGCACCCACACAGCTGCTTGTGTCCGTTACTAAGATGTCATTAATAACAAAATCAATTAGAATCAATATATGTTGATTTTCACATTTTCAGAGGTCTTACTGTTACCTCTCAGTCAGGGGGAAGGAACCAAAAAGCCTTTAAAGTAAAATCAGACATTTCGGACTTGAATTTGCTGCGGTCGTGCAGCATCGCCATGGCAGCACGTAATGACTCAAATGATTAAAGTCTATCTTAAAGCAGATTGCTCTAATTAACCTTTAGTCTTGAACTTGAGAAAAGACCGCAGCGGCCGTACAGTGTGACCTCTGACCCCTCCAGCATTCTTACATCTCGCAGGCATGATGTACTTCTCCTGGATGGTGGCGTACATCTGCAGCGTCAGCTGAGGCACGGAGCCCAGAAAAGCCTGGATGACCGCCATGCGTTTGAACGCGTTCCTGTGGGCGGCCAGCGTGCGCTCGCTCCGGCCTGTTTCCCACTCTACCAGAATCTTCCGTCCCTTCTTCAGAATGATCTTCCTGGAAAGGGTCACGTACGCCTCCTCCTTATTCACTGCGTTGAAATAGACGATCAGCGCCTCAAAACACCTGGAAAATCAGCAGACATGAGTCAGGGAAATAGCTGCCATAGTTCCAGATCACAGATCCAGCTGCAGGTAAGATCTCATGCAGATGCATGCATTACTTTACTCCCAGTTTAATAATAAAACAGACATTTCAGTTTCGTACCAGAACTGAAAACCTGCATTACTCAATGCACAAAATGCAACAGGGACGGTGGCAGCTCAGCCTGTGGGAGACTGGCCTAAGAAGCAGAGGGTTGTTGGTTCAAGCCCTGGTGTGGACAAAGTAAGGGAGGACACCAGGACACCAGTACACCGCTCAAGTACCCTTGAGCAATGTAGCAAACCCCCAAGAGCACGCAAAAATGTGTGTGGGGCTCGTGTAACTGTGCAGTCACCTGACAAGCTGATATTAACGCCTGGACTACAGGCGGTCCAACTGAAGAGCCGTGAATACATAAGTGGGAGGCCGTAATGTTCTCGTCTTCATACTAGAGGGCGTTCCATCTGGAGTGTGAGTTTATCTATGACTGAAGTGTCTGTTCAAGAAGAAAAAGCTGCTTAAACCCTTCTGGTGACGGCCAATCACTTTGATGGAAATGAGGTCAAAAGCCAGTGAAAACGGTCTCATTTCCACCAGACTCAATTCAATATTGTATTTATGTTATTCTAGTGTTTTAGCCACTGGCTAAACAAAGACTCAATCTGTAGAAATAAAGACTGAGGGGGAGGAGGAGGAGGAGGGAGTAAAACTCATCAGTAACACCTAACAGCCTTGTCATCCGGCATTTCCTCCCTTACGTTTCCTTATCTTGGTATGAGCAAATACAGTCAAAGCCCCACGAACCTGATGACGGGGCCCAGCAGCAGCAGGTGCAGGAGCAGAACCAGAGGCCGGTCCTGACCCACGTCTCTGTGGATGAAAGTCAGGGCCAGCTGGGTGAGCACGGCGGGCACCAGCATGAAGGTGATGGTGAAGCCCGTCCCGATGTCATCTTCGGTCTTGCGGTTTATGTTGCTGAGCATGGCGGCGGACACGAACTCGGCGCAGTACAGCACGGTGGCCAGGACGATGCTGAAGGGAGCAAATCTGAGGAGCCGGCCATAATTCACCAACTGGATGACTCTGTTGGCGGAGTGGTACTCCAGCAGATACATGTCTGGGATCTCTATTTCTTGTTCTTCCATAGTCACTTCGCATATATCACTCAAGAATGGCTCAAAGCACCAGCTGTTGGGCAGCAACTGGAATGTGCTGACGGATCAGATTAGCAGGGCTCAGGATGGGGTGTTGGTGACCAAAGCCCTTTTGTCTTGGTCCTTGAGAGACCAAGTGTCAGGCCCTCTTTGATCCTTTGATCTGTTACACTTGTTTGTTCTTACTTCTGTGTGAGGCCAGACGCACAGTCACGGACCGCTCCAGAGCTTGCATCAACCTGGCATCACTCACATGATCACCTCTTCCCTCTCAATGTCCAAATGGCCTGAGTAGCCGCCCAGTTTTTGGTTCTCATTTTTGCTTGACCGCCTTTGATATCATCACCCGCTGCATCACTGGCATTGCCCCCTCCTGGTCCAAGTTTTACCTACCTGGCCGGTGATTCAGGGTGCCGTTTAGGTCAGGTAAGACTGGAGGCCAGGTCATCTTGATTTTTTCTCCCACCTCTCTCTCTCTCTCCCTGTCTCTCTCTCTCTCTCCTGTCTCTCTCTCTCTCCCTGTCCTTTGAGTCTGTCTGGAATGTGTGTCTCCCCCACCAGAGTAGACCCAACAGAGCCCGACTGGCTGTTGGCCTAATGACATAATGAGATAAGAGCTGCACGTAAGCGGAGGCTCCATCTGGCTCAGTCCAACTCTTTTGGACACTGTCCCTTTTGCCTGTGCAATAAAGTTCTGTGAAAATGTGAAAAAATGACAAGGTGAATAGATATTTGAGCAGATCAAGACTGGAAATCCACCACTGGGAAACAGTGAAATGGTAACACAGCATTACATTACCACACAGATGCTAATCCACCGTAGCCTCGGTCCATCAGTATATAGTCTGTAAATACGAGGCCACCTAGTGGCTGAACTCATGTTAGCGCCAATACGGGACTGCTGTGCTAATATAATGATGCATATTCCTAAATTAAGGTAGAAATAATCTGTGCATCTAAACAAAATTACTGTGTTTAATACATGTTTGATGTAAACTGTCAGGGAAGTACCTTAATTGATTCATCTAATGTTACAGAATAGAATTCAACTTTATTGTCATTGCACATGTCACAAGCAGAGCAACAAACTGCAGTTTGCATCCATCCAGAAGTGCTTTAGCAAATATAAATATATCACTAATTAACATACAGCATATGCAGGCTATAACTGTAGTAAAGGTATAAGCTATGTGTATGTAGTGTTATAAATATGAAGGACTATACTATAAACAGACTATGAATGTAAGCATATGACAGGTTATACCAGGCTATAGTTATGAGTACAAATATTTACGAACAGGCTGTAGAACTATAATTATTGTATGTGGCATAACTACACATTACTGTATTTACAGTAGTGCAGTTGAGCTCAGGTGAGCTGTATCATGGATAGATTATCCAGTAGTGCATTAAGTGCATTATAGCGTATATAAATGCGCCATGTCAGCTATCGACCGATACATTTATTTGACTGAAATTGCTTTAATTGTTCCTGGTCAGTTGTTAAAGGAATATCCCATCTAAAGATGCCTTTCGGCCATTGTGGCTAAAACTGGCACCTCTAAATGTGTCCCAAACACAACATGTTGTCACAGTGCGTCACAGGTCACACCACTCGCCACATTTAGGTCTATGTGGGACAGATATTTACACACCTGAAAATACCTTAATGCTTCGGAAGAGCCACTCCATCCATGGGGTTGGTGATTGGCTTGGGAGGAACCCGGGATTGGTTAGAAGCCTCAGACAACAATTCCCACGTTGGACCTCCCACATGGGGTGATTGCGAGCTTAGTGTGAGCCTGATTAGGTTTGTTGGCGTTCGGTGCAACATGTTAGTGCGGAGACGTGAGGAAGCCAATGCATGGATATAGACGGACTTCTGTAAGTATCCCTGTGTCCGATTATTCTGAAGGTTTCCACATTTCAGCACATCTTTACAGTGTGTTCTGCTTTATTTTATTTCCTATTGTCATAAAGTAGTAATTATGCTATTGCATAACTGATTTTAAGTGAATCTACTGGACATCTGTTCTTTGATAATATAGAATTTATTGGGATTTAAAGATACAATTTTGTGTAAATGTTGATAATAGTGCAATTCTCAAAACAACTCCAACGCGGAGGGGGAACCGAGGACCACGTCTCCTTCTTCTGCAGCCCAGACAGATGAGGGACACTGTAAAAACAGGCCATTCCAAACTGGCTTGAGCAGATTAGGAGGCCTCAGCAGATGCATCGGAGAAAAGCGCTGAGGTTTTGTTTTCCTTTAGTACGTGGTCTGAACTCCTCTGCTGCAGGAGTCACACAGAAACCAAGAGGGCTGATCTTTGTTCCCCTGAAGAGCCTCGTTGAGCCTAAATTACAATCAAACGCTGGCCAATCTTCATTTGACTGCGTTAAAGAGTTCCTTTAAAGAGTCTGTGTTAAAGAGTCGAGCGGTTACCTAATAATAATCGCTGGGCTGCGTGAGTGTGTGTGAGTCACTCGAGACTGACCATCTGCTGGTAGGTGCCAGTTTCAGAGAAGATGGTGGCCACTCTGCACACCTTTCTCACCTCAAGAAAACATGTTCAACCTGATGAGCAACTGCTGCAGCTGGGTCTCCAAAATTCAAGAGCCCTTCAGGTGTGAAGAGATTTTTTCTTCTACTGGTGCACACACAAATGATTTATACAAAAACAAACGATTACATGAAGGAAAACTAACAGTCGTATAACTGTAGCTTGGAGGTCTCTGATCATCAGGACGGAGAGAGCATTCACATGGGAAAAGCCTAGAATGATGCAATGTTTAAACAGGCTGACAGTGTATCAACAGAAAATATTATTATGGAAATTTGCCAGTTTTAGAGAAGATAGACTAAATTCTACAGCTATTTGCTCTCAGTCCGTGCAAATTGGGACTTGGTCAACACCTGACATGAGACACAAAACTCAATAATATCCCTTTATTTGAAACACTATTCTTCCTTCATTACAGGAAAGTGACCATACTGGTGGTTGGTCTTGACAAAGCAGGGAAAACGTGTGCCATCAGAGGGATGTCAAAAGGTAAAATAAATACAATATACAAATTAATGTGCAATATTCTTAAAAAAGAAAAATCAGACAGTTGCCCTAACTGCACTTGCTGGTTGTCTTTCCTCAGCTCCTCACGGTGGGGAGGCAGGACCCACCCAGGAGTGCATCCGTAATGAACTGAGGGTGGACAACTACCTGGTCACCTTGCTGGATGTTGGAGGGTCAGAAGAGCTGAGAGGAACCTGGAGGGAACTGTATGGGGAGGCCCACGGGATCATCTTTGTGCTGGACTCCAGTGACAAGCAGAGGATAAAGGAGGTCAAGGAGGTCCTTGTTGATCTGCTGAAGGAGCCAAGAGTATCAGGAAAACCATTACTAGTGTAGGTTCTTTCGAATTCATTCATTAAATACAACATACGTCTCCGGTAAATACTGACCTCTAGTGGCAACTCAAACGAACTACAGTAACGAATTCACGAGTAGATGAGTAGTAGAGGGGGCTGCAGATGAAAACTGGCATTTTGGCTAATTCTGGCTTTTATTTTTATTAACCATGTGAAATCATGTGTTTTATAAAATTATATTGTCCACTTTCAAATAAACAAAGTCAATAAATGTATGACTAAATTCTTTCTTCTAGGTTGGCTAACAAACAGGACAAAATGAATGCTTTGCTAGGAAATGAGCTGATAGAGATTCTATCACTGGAGAAGCTGGTCAACGAGAGCCGCTCCCTTTGCCATATTGTAAGTGTTCTAATAGAAAACATACAGTATATATTCTTGGTGATATTGCGACAGAACAAAAGCGGGTGCTTTTCTCTTAACTTGCTTTCAGGAGCCATGTTCAGCCTTAATGGACCTGCGTCGCTGGCCTGACAGGAGGACTCAGAGAGGCCTTCGATGGCTGCTGCGCGCTGTTTACATGGATTACCCTGAGCTGTGTGCCCGAGTGGCTCAGGACAGAAAAAGGCCCGTGGAAGCAAGACGGGAGGGAAAGAGCTGGAAAACTGGGAAAATGAGCAGAAAAACCAAAAGAGAACGGTAATATTGCCTTTATATTGGCTTGATTTCATACAAGGAATAAAGCCTTTAATTCCTCCCCTCAGAATCAGATCCAGCAAGTCAGATTTTCGCCAGGTTCATCGGCAGGAAGACAAGGAGAGAAAGGCCAAGGGTGAAGGAAAGCTGCAGCCCATCAGAAACATGTTGCGAAAGGTTTGGAAAGCACCCTTTTTAAGTACAAAATGTCTAAAAACCCACACACTGAGCAGCAATCCAACTTTAAACTAACTTAAAGGAAAAAGTTCATTTTTGGTGATTCCTTTAATTTTGAAGAGTTGGTCTCACCTCCCAGATCCTGTTTTTACTTTTACAGCATGAAGAAAAAGAACAACCTGCTATTAATGGCTAAAGTGGTAGTCTTTATTCATGGTCTTTATTTTACAGGAAAACTCCCTGAAAAAGAAGACAAAACGGAAGAAAAAGAGACCAGATATTGACAAGGAAGGGGGAAAGAGTGAACAAGAGGCCAATGATCAGGAGGAGGAAGAGGAGGGGGATGCCAATGAAGGCGAGCAAGACAATTCTGGCCACAGAGAGAGAGCCAGCAGTGCCCTGATCCCCAAGAGGAAGAGTAAAGTGAAACGCAAAACAAAGGTCAAAGAGGAGAGTCTGGACATGCCGAAAGGTCCTGACAACAACCAGAACCCCCTCAAAGGTAAGAAATACTCACATAACTCCAATTCATGGTTGAATCTGCTCTATAAGAGTTACACTGTAACATTTCTCTCTATTTTTCAGAGGAAAAAATGAGGAGGAAGAAAGTCGTCAAAGTAAAAAGGAAGAACAAGATCAATGCAGAGCTGTCAGCAGCTTCCTCACAACCTGTGGACCTGTCTGCCACCCTCGGTGAGCCGCCTCCGCCCCGCTGCTGTCACACACCTCCATGCTTTGATGCTTTGGTCTCTGCTGTGATGCAGGATGCATCCCATTTTCACAAGTTTATCCTGTCTCCTGCTAGATCTTTACCGGAAGGCCATCCTGGCTCTGAAGGAGCGTCAGGATCAGGGTCAGAGAGCCTGACAACGCTGGACGGCTGCATCTCTCTATTGTAAATGTAGACCTGATCCCTGAACAGAAACTGTGACGTCCAGTGTGTAGTGAAGGGCTGGTCTGTGTAAAATAACATTCATAACCTATTACTGATTCTTGTTCACTTGGCCAAAGTTTTATATTTTAGTACAAGCTGTTTTTGTTTTTTTAAAAAGACCATTAGGATGTTTCCTTGACTGTGGAGTATGGAACGCTGGCAAAGAGACTGACACCATGGAAAATAAAATAATAAACCTTTTTGTCTCCACTGAATGATGCTTTTATTGTAATAATAATTATCATCATTAAACAAAAGTGCATCTCTACTCCATTCTCTGCCCCATTTTGCAGATATAATTTCCAAAATAAGGCCTAACTGCTAAACAGCGCCAACATTCTCTGATATTTCTTTCTTGGGGACTCTTGAAATGTCCCAAACATTTCAGTTTTCTTCACGATTCAATTCTTGGTCTAATTAATATTGAATGCATTTAGCCCCCTGCTGATTTAAAGTTAAATCTATTCTCCCTACCTGGATATTGCAGCGCTGTAGCATCTACTGAATCCTGTTGTTTTCTGTAATCTCTGAAATATTATTACTTTTTTGGGGTAGGGGGGTATTTGGGACATGTACTGTAACATGTAACATGAAATGTCAGTGCTGCACACATCCTTTTTATTCATTAGACCAACTGAATATGGTGTGACCATCAGAAATCTGCCCAATTAATTAAACCTTACAGGAGTGAGGCTGCAGACATCGGGACTGTGTAGTTGCTGGGGTCATATTGATCCCACGCCTGGTGTGGGACATGCATGAGGAAACCTGCTGCGTCGCTCCATAAAGCTGGATGCAGATGCGCTGCAGATCGGGGAGCAGCGTCGCCATCTTTCCCGTGGCTCCAGTCGCCCATCCCCCCCCTCACCAACACCACCACCCCCCATGCATCTTCCCGTCCGATTCTCAGTCGTTCCATTCAGAAGCCCGGTGGCTGCAGGAGCAGAGAGATGGCCTCTCCCAGGACTATCACGCTCGTCGCCCTTTCCTTCGCGCTGGGTCTCTTCTTTGTCTTCATGGGCACCATTAAACTGACTCCGAGGCTGAGCAAAGACGCCTACAGCGAAATGGTGAGTCTCCATCTCTTGGCTACGATGTGGTCCAGGGCCATTGTTCCGCTGGATGTAGACGCCGGAGCCTCTCAGGCTTGAAGAATGCGAGGACATGATGATCTAAATGATACAAGATGCAGAAAAGGGGATATTTTAAATCTCCTGGAATCTGCCTGCGAGGAACCTTCGATTCATTTACCAGAGCGGCTTGAACATAGCAGACATGCTAATCGGACGTGTGTTTTCAAAGGATGTGTAGATTTTAAAATAATGGGAACCCCCAAGCCGGTTAGTGTCACCACATGTGCGTCAATTATGGCCTTTTTTGTTTTAAATGGAGGATATTAAATAAACTGTAGCTGCAGCAATGGCGCCGCATTCGAGCAAATTCTGAGATGCACCTGACGGTTCTGTCCCGTGTGGAGGACGAGAGCCGATTTTCCACCAGAATTCAGTCGAACTGGAACCAATATGATGATCATGATTGGATCTGTGATGCCAGAGAGCAGAAAGCTGCAGTATTAGTGTCTCCATGCTGACAAAGAGGATTTGAAGCATTTGACCTCAGAGTTTTGAGTTGTCCGTTAATGACCTACACGAAAGATGCAATTGAAATCGGATTAAAGATGAACCGGTTGAATTTTGGAGCATTCTGACACTGGTAGCAGCTCTGCCAGTGTTGGCCAGCACCGAAACCCAGTCTGTGCCTCACACTGCCAGTGTTCCTGTCACGAAAGCACAAATTCACGCCTCTGTGCAGCCCCCAGCCCTGCAGGAACAGGCTTTTTTTTGTGGACACGTGTATGCTGACTCGGCTCATCCTCCTCACTCATGGTGCAAACGACAGGCCAGCTGATCTGCCCGTTTGACTGTGCTGGATTAGATCTGCTGGGGAAAGTTTTGTTACCGAGGGGCGCATCGCCTCCTGTGGTAATGGAATCGCTTTTCTTGACCGTCCTGTGTGCTTTTATTCCAGTCCAGATTCTAGTTTTCATGTTTGAAATGGTCCTCTCTTTCAGAAAAGAGCATACAAGAGCTACGCTAAGGCGTTACCGGGCTTGAAGAAGATTGGCGTCAGCTCGGTGCTGCTCCGTAAGATCATCGGCTCTCTGGAGGTGGGCTGCGGCGTGGTGCTCACCCTCGTGCCGGGCCGGCCGAAAGACGTGGCGAACTTCCTGCTGCTGCTGGTCATGTTGGCCGTACTGTTCTTCCACCAGCTCGTGGGAGACCCCCTGAAACGCTACGCCCACGCGCTGGTCTTCGGCATCCTCCTCACCTGCCGGCTGCTCATCGCCCGGCAGAGCGACGACCGGCCCGAGAGCGAAGACAGCAGAGAGGAGCAGCACATCAACGACCAGGAGAGGAACAAGGTGAAGCAGTCGTAAAAGCACAAGGAAAGGAGCCCGGAGCGCCTCTGTGGATTGCCGAAACGGTCACTCCAGTGTTAAATACCATCCACGTCCACTTTTCGTCCAGTCCAGCTGACCGAGCGCCACCCGCTCCTCTGCACAAGAAAAGAACGACTGACACACCCTCTGTGTAGCTATGAACCTGTGAAAACTGATGAGCTCGGTTTGTCAAATCTCCCTATTTATCATTTCAGTCTGACACTGTGCTGATCTTTTTTTCTCTCTTATTTTTCATTTGTTGTTTTGAAATTGCCGTTTCCTTTTTATAGTTTTATACTGTAGTTGGGAGACATGGATCAATAGGAGGGATTAGCATGTTTCAGTCAGACAACACATCATTTAAATCATATGTTGTTACATATCTATGTGTTACTGAAATGCAGTTTGAAGATATGCATGCAGTTCCTACTTCTGGAGCATAAATAAGATGATCATCGTCATTGTCATGTCTCCTAGGATTCTTGTCCCACTTAAGGTGTTTTGCTAAAAAAATAAGCAGTTGTTGCCTCAGGTGTCCACTGCTCGCAGTCAAATATAACCCGCCCTTCTGCCTGTTTAAAATAGAACTTTCCCCTTTTGAAGCTGAGTTAAAGTCTTAGTTCCTTTTTTGTCATCTTTAAGATTTTTCCTGGATTTTATTTAAAGACAGGCTCGCATTCAACAGTTTTATGGGATGAAATCTTCAGGTGAAAATTTTGTAAGTTTTAAGATTCACAATATTTCTGTAAAAGACATTAGAGAAAAAAATAAATGGAGGCAAGACTGGCTAAATGTTGCGTACTGATTCATTGTCAGGTGTGTAAATGTGTCGTAAATGTTGCCTCAAAGTGGCTCGACAGTGGCTTTGAATGAAAACTGAATCAGATACGGGCTTATTTATAGGAATTTCTGAAGCTATTACAAAATTGTTATTGTTGAAGTAACCTCATGTCATGTTTTATATTTTCTGAATACCTATTTCACAAAGATAATGTCTGACTGCACAAGGTGACATTTCTGGGTCTCATGCTGCAGCTACCGTACTCTATTTTTGAGCCCTTAAATAAAGAACCTACTTAGAAATATTTTTCAAACATTCTGAGCTCTCCTTCAAGATGATTTAGGCCCCGAAGGACGTTTTCATATGAAATGGACAATAGCAAGTGCTTAGTAGCAACTTCTTCAATTTGCAGACATTCTCTACAGATGAGAGTGATGGGGTCTATAATTGAGTCACAGGTTTTGTGGTAACTATATCAAAACGGACATTTACATTTTGGAATTGAACTTTATCTGGTTAGAATCAAAATATTCCTTATTCATTATTTTATAGTCTAATTACTATTTAAAAAAACAAACCGGTATGAACATTCTACAATGGTGTTGGGCAACTGTGTCATGGTAATCGGAGGAAAATAATAATAATCACGCTAAATGTAAACTGTAAAATGCGACATGACATAACGAGTGCATAAATGCATTTCCCTAAGAATGCTATTTCAAAATGAAGTATTTTACGTTTAAGCAACGTCTATGTTGTCGAGAGTTTAGAATAACCCCTGCGATCTAGTCGTTGAAAAAAGCGACTCCAACTCCCGGGGTGCAACGGAGCGGATGGAGCACACTGCGCATGTGCAGACCAAACGGTCGCGCGGAGGATTTGAGTTTTGTTTGAATGACGAGAGAAGCACCACAGCCCAGTCTTTTAGTTCTAGCAATGTAGACATGGCAACAAATGCTAACCTGTCGGAACCCTCGGATTCAGAACAGTCGTCTCTAAACGACGGCAACCTGTCGAGCCAGAGCAGTAATAGGAGTCTAAGAGTCGCGGAAAAGGAGCGAAGGAAAAACGAGGCGGAGGACCCGTTTGTTCTGGCCCTGAAGTACTTCGCCGACGGTAGGATTCAAACATACGCAGCTTGTTATGCAGCTGCCCTGTAACCCTTCCGCTCTTTTGCTTTCTTTAACACAAACCCTGCTTTTTTGTTGTCTTATCTTTTAACCAAAAATCAAACAAACAAACAAAAAGCTCAGGACCAGTAAGCAGCCACAGTTAAAATTCAAATAACACAAGTAGCTACAAACTAGCTACGTTTCTTACTCCACTCGTTCTTCACGGGAATTATGCATTAAACAATGAATTTTTCATCCGGTTTCTCCAAACCTAGAAACACCCAACTATATATGAAATAAACCCTATATGATGATGCTGCAATTCATGTATAGTCGATAAGGCTGCTGCTAATGCCCATTTTGCACCATCCAAACAGAATGGTGTTTGTATGTGCACAAAACTTCCAATGGTATTTATTATTTTCCCGATAAAGTTCTACAGTATAGCAAAGGATTTTAGTTCCAGAGATGTGTCAACCTCCAGAAAATGGCTTTATCTAGCTTTATAGATTTTATTCGCGTCAGCTGTTGTTGAATTTATAGGAATTCTTTTGGCCTGGTTCTGTCCTCCTGTTTACAATATATAGATGCTGCCACTACAACATATCTCCAACATTACAGTAAATATATCCACATACACAAGAAATACTTGTTTGTGTACCCTTACATACAGTATGTACTCAGATAAATATCTGCTAGCCTCTTAAATGTGTGTATGTGTGAAATTCTGACTACCCTGACCATTTTAGAACAATAACTCATTTAAATGCAGTTTTAATCAAATGAAATGGCCCCTGTTGGTGCCTCTCTGTCCTGTAGTGGAAGCAGGCACCCCTGTTTACGGGAACGATGAGGTGGAGAGGAACCTGGTGCTGGTGGAGAAGGTGGCGTACCATAAAGGACTTCCCCCAGAGGCCGTGTCGGTTATGCTGGAATTTGCCATGAGCCTCCGTATGGGTAAGTTAACTACTAATCCCATTTTATCCGTGCTTGATGATATTGGTACTGCTGTGGGTAATATTCTTAAAAGGTAAAATGATGAAGGCAACCAGCACCAGTGGAAAATGCACCTAAATGAATTAGAATTTTGGTTTGTGTGATAGCTGTCTTTGTGAAGCTTCCATGGACTGATCTGAGGTTTATTTAATAATGATTACCATAGCTGGTTGTAGTGTGCAGGGGTCTGTAGGGCCCAGGAAACAGGACGTGTTGCCAGGTTTTCAGGGGGCTAACAACTGCCACCCCTCCACTTTGGTTTGGTTGAAAGTGAAAATGTTAATGACTAAAGCCCTTCAACCGTGTGCTATTGGATTTCTGGCACTTTACATGTCAAAAATGCCTGAGCCAAATATCACTGTTTTCATCCAGTTAAAACGCCTCTGAGCGTTGGTTAATGGTTGAGCTCTGACAGCTGGCGTTCTTACAGTCGGTTTAACCGTCGCCTCCTAACAGATTGTCTGAATTCTCGATGCAGGGACGACTCTGTGCCCGCGGGTGCTGAAGTGTTTGATTCCTGCCACGATGGTGCCACAGAAGGCTGTTGTTCGAGCGGTGGTTTGGCTGAGTGTTGGGAAAATACCCATCAGCACTCAAGTAAGTGGAGAAAATGTAGTTTCCAGGGAAAATATAACCAAAACCCCTTTGATCATTTGAAAATGTGAATAACTGTTCATGTATATGAGCCTTGTTCTCTCTTCTGATTCCCACTTAATTACTTGCATGTGCAACTTTCAGGTTCTATTTCTAAAGTGGGTGTTGACCATGTTTGACCTGATCGATGGCAAGGAGCAGCTCCGAGCCATCTACGGCTTCATCTTCAGCTTCATCACCGATGAGAATCTGGTATTCCTGCTCATGATCTTCATCTTGTTGTCAGATTTTCTTCTTATCTACAAAAGAGCCACGTACGGCTGACTGTAGTAGATGGCTGCACGTTCCTGCCTGGAATCACACCAAACTTTCATTGTTTGATCACACACCAACTGTTGCACGATGACAGCATCGATGGGCTGATTGAAGCAATTGTGTTATATTTCAGTGTCCTTTCATCTGCCACTTGTTGTACCTTTTGACCAGAAAGGAAAATGGTAAGAGACCCAATATAAACTACCGTCCTATGAGTTTGTATTATGTGGTTCCTCTGAGTAGTTTTGACGTTTTCTTCATTTTCCAATGCAGTGCGAGTCTACAGGGTCAGGAAGCTGCTGGAGCTTCAGTCTAAACTGGTAAAGACTTTCACGACTCCTGTCTTATTTTTGCAAAGAAATCCTCTGCATCCTTAAGCATCTGCATTTCACTTGCTTCTCGGTAGTTTTATTTCAAAATTGACTGGATTTGTTCTTTTCCAGGGAAGGCAGCCCTTTCTCCTGCACCTACTCTCCCTTTACAAAGTCTTCTGTCCTGAATTGGTGACACTTTCCATTCCGTCCCGGATGAGGGTTTGTACACGAAAGCTCCATCAAATGCACATTCTGCCGTCATGTTACAGAATGAATCAAAGTAGTGTTTGTTCCCTCCAGAGTGGATTTAGGAACCACAATCTGCCGTGGAAATCCACCCTGATCAGGATGGTGAAAAGGAATGACTCCCAGGTTGCTTCCAGCATCAGTCTGGCTTTATCAGTTAAAGATAAGGCCGGCTCCAGGAAAAGGGTATAACTCCATTTTGGTTTATTTTAATCTTTGATGTAATGGCTATTGCTACAAACAACCGGAATGCTTTATAGACTATTTGCAGACCAGAAAAAAGGTTGCCTCCATTATCTGTCCTTTTTAAAAGCACCATAGTCTAAAATAATCCCAAACTCTTGACTGGTCACAAATCCAAATGAATCCATGTAGCTCTGGCCCAGGTCTTAATAGCGTCTAAATGAGTTTTTGAATTATTGTTCCCTCAGAAACACAATCATCTTCAAATTCCTGCATTGCATTCTGTGGTTAACAAACCAGCTCAGGCCGACCCATCCTCCATCAGAAAAGTGGTGCCTCTGCTGCAGCTCAACTCCTTCGCGCAGCTGCTGGAAAATATGCACCACGTAGAGGTAATTTCTTCACGGACAAATCTCTGGAGCTCATCGTCAGTGGCGTGTCGACATTCCGGCTGCTTCTGCCTCGTCACTCCGCCTTAGAGTATCTGCCCCTGTCTGTTCTCATCACTGCTCAAGTCCCACTGTTGTTCTCATAGCCTCATATGCCTGAACTGGTAACAGGAGGAATATAATTTAAGCATTAAGCTTGAAGATTATTAAACATTTACCCAGCAGATGAATTGTCTGCTATTTTTTCATGACAGCAGTAGAATCTTTTATGTTGTTGTGTATTTTAGTAGCCACACGGTGGTGCTGTTTCACTGTATAAACATTTGCTCCACTCAACTCCCCACTACCTGATGAGGTGTCAATTTTAAACGGATTTATTTACCTATCATTCAAAATCCACGTGTGTAAGTGAATAAGGGTGATTAGTAAAAATCCTCTGTTAGCATTAAGGGGAAATGCAGACATGCAGCCCTTTATGTGATAATGTCACTCCTTCTGCCACCACCAGCTTCCCGCTCAGATGGGTTCACTGCTGGGTTCCAGTGTGGCTCTGCAGTACCTAGACTGTGTTCAGGATGAATCGGCCCTTCTGCGTCTCAACTTCTGGTTGGGTTACGCTCTTCATGAAGGTGAGTGAAGCAGGGCAGAAGCCGTTACGGCACATCAAAGTGATACTTTCAGAGAGGTTAAGAGGTCATCTTTTAGGCTGGCTGTTATTCTCCCCCCTCTTGATATTTTCTTTCATCTTTTGTCAGAATTCTTGTTCTGCGATGGAGTAACCCATAATTCAGAGGAATCTCTGCAGTTTCTGAACAAGCTGCTGTCAACGCAGCACTTTCTCCAGGTGAGTGTTGGATTTTATGGCTCGAATTTCATATTTATCGCCAGTTTCAGTTTCGGCTTGGTACGTTTTTGCAGCAACACCTGTATTGGAAGCAAATATAACTGCTGATTGTGGGGGCTGTGAGTGAAACTGTTCATTACTTACTGCTTGTTATTCAGAGCAGCACAAACATGTTAGCAACCAGCATCTTGACTGGCCTGAGCTGAGAGCTGCATAGACACTATTCCCACTAATATATTGTCACATTTTGTCACAGGAGGGCTTTTCCAGCTCCGAAGTCTTTCTCTACAAATTCCTCAACATTTGGGATGGCTCCTTCCTCCGCCCACAGATTCTCGGCTTGTTGAGCAACATTCCTGTTGTCCCAAGCTCCCGTGAGTTTTGCCTTTGAACAGTCTCCATATCAAAGCGTTCTTTATTTCTTTATCTCTCTGAAATGTCAGAGATGTACACTGTTCCCCCAACTGGGCCTTGCAATAGAATAAGAATGCAGGTCCGTCTTCATGAAGGCTACCAGAATGTACATTTGTGCATTACAACTTTCACCTTCTGTCTCTCCTGTTTCAGAAATTGGGCAGCTTCTTTTCCAGCCTCTCATGCAGCTCTTCTTCACATCCTCTATTTTTTTTAAGGTAGGCTTTCCTGACAGGCGCCTCTAAAATGGGAAACTATAATATAACTCTTTTAAAATAAATAAATATTCATACATAGCTATTGCCAAGGTCTTCTGTGATGGTCACTTTTTAATGAAAGTCTCTGTTTTTATTGGGGTACAAGTCCAAACACTGCGGTCTTGGCAAACATGGTCATAATTTCAATTTTAATTTCCACAACTCCTCCAGCAAACTGGAGAATTTCCATTGTAAATGGACCTCTGTGAGGCTGCTGAAGTAGCCTATTTTGCTGTGCACCCACACAATTGTCCACATATTAAAATGAGATCAACACAACATGAATCACTCTCAACTTTTTTATTTTCCCTGCTGTAAAAGCTTTAAAAAGATCAAAAATAGCAGCAGCACCTTTGTTATATCAGCATGGCGTCCACTGCCTCACATGGCGTTAGATCAGCTCTGGTTTTGTCAGGATGGGTGGCCACCATCTTCTCTGTTTTCTTCTGCAGTGCGGGCTGATAGATTGTCTGAACAACATGCTGTTGAGGTGGCTGACCTGGCACTCGGTGTACGCTCTGGAGGATGATTTGGACATCAGCCTGAACAGCCACACCTCTGTGTGAGTGAAATTAGAGGCTTTAATACGGTCAGAAGTCTCGCTGTCTGGAACCTTTTCCTTCTAAATGGGTGTTGCTTGGAAGTTGGTGAGAACTTGAAGGTTGCAGACATTTTAATTGGAGAAAGATCCCAAACCTCATTTTTTACCATCTGTTTCCCACCGAGCAACCAAAGCAATTAAGACCCAAGTGTGATGTGTTTTTCCCTTTTGACTTTGAGCTCATTTATCAATTACATACTTTATCAGGCATTTGTTTGGAGGACGTAACAGTCCTGTTACAGGATTCTTCAGCTTCCAAATAAGAGTGTTGGTAATGAAGAAAGGGTCATCATTACCAGAGGCAGCATTACTGGCCTCCCACCTAGTATTTTGCTGGAGTTTTCTTGCACGCTAGTCAAAAGACCACAGTCTTTCTTCCTTGTATCCTTTAAGTGTTAAAGGAAAGGCAGCATTTTCAGCCTCGTTCCTGGCTGCTGGTGTTTGACGCTCTGCCCTCTGTCCCAGAAACATGACTCTGTCTGGATTCAAGGACTCTGTGATAGAGCTGATTCACTTTGTGGGTCGGCTGGCGTCTGTGGGCCTGCAGCTGGAAGGCTGCCACACTCTGCTCCTGAGCTTCGTCCTGGACTTCTATGAGACGGTAACTGACGCTCGGGCACATGCAGGAATATTCCAGACTCGTAGTTGTATCTTATACGTCAGAATGTACTTGCCTTCCGTTTGTTTCTTACCTGGTCTCGACTGCTGCAGGTGTGTGACACGTTTCTGAAGTACGGGCTGCCCCTGGTGGTGATGCCCCCTGCTGGAGTCTTTTATCCAGCCCTGTTGGCCACCGACCCTGTTAGCGTGGACAGACTGGCCTACATCATGTACAGGTACATATTTTTAGCTTTTACAAATACTTTTTATTCGTGTAGTCGCACTTTTCCTAAACAAATGAGGTAAATAAATGTTAAACCATGGTCTTGGTGACTGATGGTGGATCACTCCTATTTCATCATTTTCTCTCCCAGTTCATGTTCCAGAAGCTTTAACTGTTTGACCATGTCTCTTCCTAACGATTTCCAATCCAGGCTTAAATGACACAAACTCTCACAGTGTCATCTTTTGGATTACACTACACCAAATTGCAAGCAATTCAGTGATTTATGATGACTCTTACCTTTGTGTGTTCTGTTTTCTGTTCAGGTACAAGGTGAACCTGACCTCAGCCAAGAGTCAAGGAACAGTCGCAGAGGTAAAACCACTATTATCTTCTCGCTTTTACTGAAAATGAAGAGAAACTGCACCAAAATGGAGTTTGACCCACTGTTGTTCTCAACAACAGGGAGTTATTTAGACAAGTTATATAAAAAAGTTAAATCCATTCAAAGCGTGAAATGTAACAGGACTTGTTAAAGCATTGGATTCATGTATAAAACTTCAGCACTGCAAGAAATCCCAAACACCCACATGCAGTCGGTAACATTTATTGTACTTTCAGCTCAACTCTTAAAGGTTGATATTTTAACAAATCTGCCAGTGCAAGATGGGATTTCTTTTTTTACTTAAGTACATATCAGATGGCCAATATTGTGCCCCTGAAAATGTCAGTGGCACTTCTAATGAAGAACAAGCCTGGTAAATGGCATGTGGATGAATGGACCAAGCAGAATGTCACAGTAGATTGCTGTTGGTTGGATAAATGAGTTGCTATACACACCATTTTTTATTTCCCACAGTAGCCTCAAGGTCCAGTGTGTACAATCTTGATAATGAAATGTCGTGACAAAAACATATAGATGTGTTTTATATGGTGTATGATAAAGAGAGAAAGCTAATCAATGTGCTTTTGTCATTCAGGAGAAAGGTGTTAATATACCTTTCAAAGCCAGTTCTGCTCTATAAGTGCTAAAATGCTTCTACAGAAGCCCAGAAAGCACAAAGAGTCTTGAATATAAAGTGAAATAGTGCAACATTATCTATAATCTACTACTTTCTTTCAAAAACAAAAGAAAGAGTTTTGCATTTTGGCCACATGGTGTCGCCAAATGACACATTTCTTTATGGTTTAAGTGGGTGGAAAGACAGAACGGTAAAAGTTTAGTCTTTTGTATGTGATGTATTAATGTAAATGTTAGTTGTCGCAGCACACCTGCAGTAATTCTAAAGCCATTTAGTCTGTATTCATGTTGAAACCTCTTATTTTGAACGCACGTGGCAGCAGGCCTTTCACATCAGCCGGCAGACTTTCCGCGAGTTCAACCACTACATCATCATCATGGTCAACTGTCTGTGGAACTCCAGAATGTTTCAAACCAGCAACCTTGACATGAAGTTGGGCGAAGAGCTGCTGCTCAGGAGCAAAGTGCCACAGTGCGGGGCGCGCTTCAGCTTCATCCATCACCCCGCCTTCATGAGCTACGCCATCGACTTTCACCAGAGGGTGGGTGGCCGACTTTAAGGCCGTAGTAAAACTCTCCCACATGCGTTCCTTAATAAAAGTCCAACTTATTATTTGGCTGTGAGAAAGCAGTGACAGGTGTGTTTACAGTGGCGCTTGCTTATAAATCAAGGAGACAAATGTGCCATTAATGTATATTTCATAGGAGGCACATTAATACAGAAGAACATTTTATTATTAATGGCTTCTGCTGAAATGTGGTTTTCATTATGTTTAATAATACACGTGCCTTTTTTTGGGTTGGCCCAACACCCAGCTGAGGTCTTGTGAGGTTTAACAGTGTGGACTGACAATGAATTTTAATGAGCTCTCTTTATCAGTGCTGGCCAGGAAGAAAGGACGTGGACCTCGATTCCATAAAGGTACGGCAGCTCTCCTTTCATTTCTGCGTCAGCCGTCGACAGCAAATGCTGTTTGAACGTCGGTCACATTTCAAAGAGCCGCGTCGGCAGAAACTGGACGTTAAGTCCCACTGTGCGTTTCAGGATCCCAAGTCCTGGAACTGGTACCTGGAGTATTTGTTCACACAAGGCTGGGACGGCCTCCAGCAGTTCGTTCAGAGCAACGTCAGCTGGAAGACGGCAGCAGAGGTCCGATGTCCCGACGTCCCGTCCTCACAGGAGAGTTAGCTCCTCAGCTCAGTGGAGAGGAAAAGCACCCACTTGAATCTTACCCCCCCTTTTTTAAAGACTTGTACATATTAAATCTCCTCTTTTCTTCTAAATGAGTTCCTGCAAGTGATCTGAGCAAGTTTTCTAAAGGGTTTTGGACTTTTAGGGCAGCGAGGGGACATTTTTACTCCTTGACTGTGCAAAGAGGAGGCAGGGGCAGCATTTGGATATTTTGAGATGTCTACCATTTAAATTGTTTTCAGAAATCAGACTTTACAACTATATTACAAAATATACCACGTCCAATTACAGAAACAGAAATAAATTATGTAGATCCTGGTTGTGTACAGAAAGTTGTTCTGGGGTGCGTCCAAGAAACGTGCAGATTATTAAAGTCTTTGTATGGCAACTATTGACCTGAGCAAGAGACGGGAGGCTGCAGCCCATTGCCTTCCCCTTGTTCCACCCCCCGGTGAGCCGAAGTTCTGCTCCCACTTGACCTCCTGGTGGTGTCCAGGAAGCAGAAGAACTTGGCAGGATGGAGGACGGTGGGGGCCTGGGTCCTTTTCTGAAGTTCATCTCCACTGTCCACTGAGAGCGTTGAGCTCCAGGTTGTTCACGCTGCACCATGACTCCAGGGGGGTCCAAATCTCGGATACGTACTTCCTCATCAGCCTCAGGAACTGCCCTCCGTCTGTCTGAAGTCTGATCCACCTGTAGATGGCGTCAGACGCGTTCAGCTGGAGACCACAAACAAGATCCTGCCATAGGATCCTGGGGCAGGGTCATCTGCAGACCTACTGGCTCTGGAGGGTCCAGGAGGGGGGCTGGGATGTCGCTCAGAGGACTTGATGACCACAGATGTCAGCGACTGGCCTGTAGTGGTCTAGCCCTGTGCCTCTGTTGTTGGACATTTGTCTCTTCAGCCGGTGAAACCATGGCGACGTGTTTTTATATATATTCTTGCAGGCTACAGCGAAAAGAAGTGTAAGAATTTTACCACACAAGAAAATAAAGTTGGTTCTGCAGCGTTGTTACTCAACCACTGAGCATCTCACCCCAACAGTGTCACCCTGACAAAACTATCCTCTGACATGTCAGTGTGCATGTGTAGTTGTTTTATTCAGACGGAATCGTCACCAGGGTCTGGCCCAGGTTTCTGCCTTCCACTATTGCACTTGCTCCTCACAGACTGTTGTTCCACGCTGACTAAACTAAACTAACTAATAATAAAACTGGTTCCAACTACGTCCGCATGCTCCACAGGGCGAACTTTTGGTGTAAAACCCGGCCTAGACCCCCCCTTCAGCTTGCCGCCCCCCCCCCCCCCCCCCCCCGACGCACGTCGGGAACTTTCATCCTCGGGGGTTGGTTGATGACGCCTCATTGGACCGTCGTAGTCGGTGGAGTTCAACTGGATCAAACTGTGGCTGCGCGGTCTCGGAGCGGAGCCACCTTAAAGGAAAGCCCCCCCGCTGATGTCAGACACTCAGCACCCCCGCTCCAGAGCCGCTTCCGCCGCCGCCGCGCCGCCGCGCTGCCGCTCCAAACCTCCGTACGCGCCGCCGCGCCGCCGCTCACTTTCCTCCACCTGCTGTCGCAACTACATCCTCTGGAGTAGCTCATCCTTAAACCTCCTCCACAACACGTCCAACTGTTCTGATCCCACCAGAGCTCCCTCCGGAACGAGACGAAGGTAAGATTGTTGTTTTGGTTGATTTATTTATTATTTTTTGGGAAGTGTTGCTGCGGGGATGGTGGAGCGATCGAAGCCGCCGGGGCTCACATCCATTCAGAGAAACACGTCAATAAAATCGCCTTCTGGTTTATCGGGCGCTTTTTGAGGGACGGGCTGGCTCCGTTTGGATCTCCCTTCTCCGGATCCCTTGGATGGATCAGGGTTCTGCCTGGTTGCGCAAAACGATGCACAAGTGGCGCTTTAGGGGAGAATTCACGGATGAGCGGGAGTAAATCGGACCGCATGCGTTGTGCGAAACCATCTCTGTAAGTTTTGTATAAAGTCTTTGCTTTTTATTCATTTTTTATTTTTTATTTTTGCGGGTTTGCGTGAAACTCCAAAAGCCTGGAACAGCTCTGGTCCGAACAGAACCGTCCCCTCAGACTTTGATCACATCTCAGGAAATCCACCTGGCTTCTGTAGATTTGACAGCAACAACCCAGAAGGCAGCAATAAAGTTTCTGATCGTGATTATTGGTGAAAAGCCCAGCGTGTGCACAGCGTGTGATTTGTCACCGGTACGGTGAGTCACTATCCTGACTCATCTGGAGGGATTAATCCATGTCAAATACTAAAAGTCTCTTTCCTGAGCTTCAGCAGAGCGTCCCCTCTCCTCTCTGGTGGGGGCTGAAACCGCCTCCATCCTTCTTCCATCCTTCTGCAGACATGTAAACATGCTCCAGGTCTCCCACCCTCCCACATGTGCAGGAGAAGGCAGGTCGGTGTAGACGGTGGGACTCCGTCGGCTCACTCTGGAGCAGATTTGGAAAGAATCTTCCCTCAGACTCCGAAATATCTAATTGTGTGAGACGCTAAAAGGATTAGGAGCGCGCTCCATTGTCGCCGTCCCTCTCCATCTGCGTGCCTCCGGGTCATGTTTCACAGCCTTCTCCCCACGAGCCTTTTAGAGAATGCACGTCGAGTCACAGCAGCATCACCCCAGTTTAACGTCTTTATGACATCTGCTCTCCTGTTAGCCACGCAGCCTGTTCCACCGCTCCTTACTGGGTCTGCTGGAGGAGCCCAACGACCTGGTGTTTCCATGCTGGTGTTTCCGTGGTGCTTCCGTGATTTTCTTGACCGTTTGCACCAGCCGGGAGTGACGCTGCCGTTGTCGGAAGAGGGAGGATTCTTCCAGTTGTGTTTTTATTCCCCCTTGGAAAACGGGCTCGTGAGTTTGCAGCAGCCACGTCGAGGTCAACAGGATAGGAAGTCGCCGTTAGGGAACGCCGGTCGCTAATGAGCAGCTTCTGCCGCCTCTTAATGGGCTTGGGTGAGAAGTGACACGGCTTTCGGCGTCACCTCAGACCTGTTTTGTCTGGAGTTTAAACAGCTTGAACATCTTAACCCCCTCGTCAGATATTCGTCCGCAGATGTGCACCGTCGGGACGAGTTAATGTTGTTTGCGTTCCCGAAACAAAAGATTATGAATCTTTTAGGCCCAATATGCTGGTGTAAGCCCCTCAAACTAAGAAGGTTCTGGGTTCAATCCCAGGCCACCTCTAGGCAAAGACGGCCTGCCCGTTCTGGACCCTAACGGGTTTCGTGGTGCAAAAACACGCACGGTGTGTTGATTGGAGGTTCTAAACTACCCCTGTGTGTGAGCGTGCTGGACCGGTGACCCGTCCGGGGTTTTCCCCTCGCCGTGACTCTTCCTTTCATGCTGTAACCAGCATATACACCAGATGAAGGTCCTGTCTGTGGCGCCACTGGGTCCAGTCTCATCCTTGGGTGGGTGATGCGACTAAAAGGCAGGAAAATAAAAGAATGTGAAATTCCGAGAAGCGACTGTGATGGCAGAAGGGGAAAAAGGTGGAATACTGACTTCAAAGACAAATTGATTCTCATATCAAAGTATTTCTGGCCCCGCCCCTTCTGGGCATCCCGGTTTGTAGCCACAACTGCCAGCAAAAGCGAGCGTGAAACACGCCAGAGACTTTAAACGTTATCTCCTCACAGCTGTTGCGAGAGTCGGCGGTCCAGTCCCGCGGCTCGCTGGCGCTCTCGGGCCCGCGTGGTTAGAAATTAAAACTTGAACGAGATGACACAACATTAAACCGGGACTTTCGCTAAACGTAATTAGCGCTTCACACATCCCCGTCAGTGGATTATCGCACATCGAAGGAAGCCGAGGGTGCTCTGGAACAAGCAGAATATGCTGAGAGGAGATAAATGAGCCTAATTTACCCGGGCCGCATCGCCAACGAGCGGAATCCGCTGGGAATACAGGGAATATACATCTAATCGCACCCGCGTGGAGAACAGGAGCAACTTCGATCAAACATCACAGATGGGGAAATACTCTGAACAGCTGAGTCACGAAATCCAATTTTACAACAACAACTGTTTAGCAACACAAAGCATTATGGAAATAAGAATCATGGAGGTCGTCGCCTTCCCCCGGTGGAGACGTCGATATGCTCAATGCTAAAGTCAGGAGTGATTAAATCACCGGCACGGGTTAACCTGTTTGACACCGCGAGGATGAAAAAGCTCACCGCTGTTTTCATCCGCAGCGACCCGAGGAGTTTTACGCAACCGCGCCCGCGATCACCTTTACGTTTGTAAACACGGCCAAGCACGTTAGCAAGAATCTGCCGCGTCACCGCAGCAGTCGGTAGGTTGCTAATTCTTTACGCTTCGCAGGAGCTACTCAAGACCCCGGGCAGATTATAACAGAGGGTGACATTTTCAGATCACTCTGGAAAAAAGAGAGAAAAGAATAAGGAAAAGATGCCCGAGACGATCTTCTACGCAGCTTAGACCCCGCAAATCAGCAGATGTCCCAAAATACAGAATTCACCAGAGGTGATGTAAATAAAGCATGAAAGAAAGCGTCGCGCCTTATTTGAAGTGTCGCTCAGCCAGAATTAGCCCCCACACCCTCTGGAAGTGGAACAAGACATATATGACTGAGGAGGGATGAGGGACTGGTTTCTGAGGGTAACCGGATGCGTGACCTTTCACCCCGAGCCTAACTCAGCCGCGCCTTGTCTCCGCTTTACTCTGAACGTCCCGGCGGCCCCCGCGACCGAACCGCAGGGTGAATAAAAACAACTTCCTCAGTAATTAAACGGGAATGTGACACATTGTAATTACGTAAGGGGCTCTTTAACAAAGAGGCGGAACCATTGATCCGCCGAGCTAAAAGCGTCGATTAACAAGCCAAAGCCTCTAAAAACAAACAGCTTTCATTGGCTCGCAGGGAAACGGGAGTTAAAGGCAGCGAATGGATTTGCCTTTTAAACCGGTGAAATTAATATTCATTATAAAATAGATTACAGCCCAATAGAGGGGAAATGTAATATAAATGGTTAGCTGAGGCGGCTGCAGCAGTGTTTTTATTATTGTGTTTTCATCTGGCCGCTGTTATTTTTATGCCTTTAAATAACAGGTAATATTGCAGCAAAGGGTGTAAATGAATGCACTGACCCCAGTTCCAGGGCAACTATTTCATTAATCACTTAATTAGGGAATTAAAAAGACTTAAAAAATTAAACAAATTGAGGAGTTACGAATCGTTGGGCAGCTGATGATTGGAAATACTGATAGATCCACATAAATGACACCATTAAAACTAAACAATGAGCAGCCTTATTTTATTTTTATTAGACTTTAAAGGTCAGAGGATGTAAAATTAAAATTGCTGTTTCGAGTGTTGATTTTGGCCAGAAGGCGGGGCTTAATCATTTCCTGCAACCTGCCACCAGGGGGTGCTGGAGATGCGTTGTGGATCAGAACCTAAATTATTTCACAAACTTTTCCATGTCAATGCAGCTGCCATAAAAAAGATCACAAAGATCAGCGTGTGGGGGGTTGAGTTCACATATTACAAAAGTTTCGTTTGGTTTTCAGCCAAAGATGAAAAGAAATACATATTTTAAACTTTAAACGAACCAAATTATCTACAAAAATGACTTTTAAGCTCTCAAAAGGGCAACACAAGTCTTTGAATACCGATCAGGCCAGACGCAGACATCTGGGCCGCCGTTTCCTGTGAGCCGGTGCTGTCAGGTGAATCCCGTCCCACCAAAAAGCCATCGCTCACCGCCAAACACCTCCGGCCCTCCTGCAATGAAAACATCTCAGCAGCCCGTCCAGTGTCCAGCTCCCCTGAGACCCAGACGGACAGATAGCTGTCGCACACCTCGGAGGATGTCGGCCGTGTTTGTGGCCGTAGGACAGCTGTGCTCAGTCATGCGGGTGCGCCGCCGCGCCGCCCCTTTCCATCAAACTCAGCCTGCGCCGAGAGAGAGACGGAGAAATGGACAAACGAGCAGGGAATGGCCCGAGAAAAGCAATTTGCAGGATCCATAAATTCCTGAGCCCGTGGTGCCCGTCCCTCGCCGAGGTAAATGCCAGCTGTTATTTAGAATCCGCTTTCCTGTTAGCATTAAAGGCGTCGGCGTCTGTGAGGCGGTGCCTTCATGTCCATCAGTTACCGCAGGGCCTCGCTCTCGGAGCCACTGGGAACTGGGCCCACTGAGAACTGAGCCTTAGAATGTGGCTCCATGTGGTCAGGTGTTCTTAGCTGACAGGAAGGGAGACACCTCGCCACCAGATGCTTAATTTACAGCAGAGGTCCACTTTAATCTGTGCCCAGAAACTAGCAAAAAAAAAGAGCTGTTTATTAGCTTAGCAAAAAACGAACTAGCTCCAATCTCAAGTTCCCATTTCTCCTTTTGTGTTCCATTTTGGACTTCCGTGATGTTTAATCAACATGAAGTGGATGTGCGAGGCTGGACACGGTGTTATTTCCACGTCTCATTTTGAGACATTCATGATAGGAAATGAGACATGAGACAGACAGAGAATACCTGCCACGACCAATAAAGGCAGAAGAGCATCTGACCAACGAGAGAAAGCAAAGGTCGGTGGAACTTTCCCTCTCAATGATCTGGAATTATGGAACATTTCCCAGGAATAAGAAGACCATAATATTTCTACATGTTCTTATGTTTCCTGGACAGCACCTGTCCAAGCGGCGTCGGGATTAATATTTTATGGCTCCGCGTGGAGCATTTTAAAGGGTTTGCAGTGCTAACAGAGCCATGCTGAAATTCCGATGTCTACTCTTGACATTTCCATGGGAGGATCAATCCCGAGGGCTCCGGTCACCCTCGGATTTTTCTCGCTCTGACCCCAGCTGCGCGGACAGCTATGTTTTCCTGCTGACATTAGCATCTAGCGCCAAAAAACCCCCTGTCAATACGCCTGCACAGACCTGCGGGCGCTTCCAAAGCGTCTTGTTTAACCTTGGTCCTGAGTGGGAGGAGCTTGGAATCCCACGCCGTGACAGGTGGGCGGTGAGATATGGAGGAGCTGTTAGCTTAGCTGTTAGCTCTTCCCCGTGCGACCCCACCGCCTTGCCTCTCCAAAGCAAGCTCACGTTTTATGCTTTTTAATCCTGGTTTGCTCTACGGTTCGGTCCAGCTCGACATAAAAGCAGATCTTCGAAATTCAAAGCTACTTCTCATCACGTCCAATGGACCCTCATTCCCACCCTTACGTAGATCTGAACACTGTGGTCATAGTGATACATCAGCGGCCCTCTTCAGAGGCCTCACCCAAATTGGAGTTAATGCTTCCCGCAGAGATACATACGGCACACGTGTCCTGAAAGTTTTGCCCAAGCGTGTTTTGGAAGCGCTCCTACATCGTGAGCATGGGATTCCGCCTGGCGAGGGGAGGACTCGAGCGTGTCAGGTCAGGTTAGGATAAGGCGCCGTGTCCCCCGCGCTGCTCACACGTGCTCCAATTAAAGGGGAGACGTTTGTGGTCGGCGCCGCGTCTGCCCGCGTGACCTTGCTCCTCAGCTGCGTCCCCGCTCCGCTGACCACTTTATATTGGCGACAAGGCTCGGGTGCATTCCTCAGAAGCACCACGGGTCCTGGTTTTGGACCTGGTTTCATATCATTCCGGGTTCGCAGGAGAAAATTCCGATTGAGAAGCTGATCAGAAGTCGTTGCCAGTCTTCAGAAGCAAAACCAGCCGTGGCTTTAAGGTCTTCACAGTCGGGTTGGAATTGCGGCTGAGCGCGCTAACCTTGGCTTTTGTCCTCCACTGTTCCGCCTTTTCTCCAGTCTTCACGGATCCGTTCAGCAGCGCCTCATCTTGTGTTGTCAGTTTTCTCACAGTGCTGATTACAGCAGTCGTTAGTGGAACAAACAGAACTGAAGGCTCCCCTTTAATGGGAGTCAGGTGCTTCACTGTCTGACTCTCTTTGAATGCTTTTCTATTGTTCTTTCGAATTGGAATAAATATGAAAGCTTGCCAGATGTCTTGCGGATCCATGCAATTCTACTTCTGATAATAATAATTATTGTAATTTGAATTATGTCAGTCGTTGTGAATGGATCAGAACCATCCACGGTCGAGGCTGTAGATCACCCACTGATGATCGTGATACAGGTGCTCAGGCCAAACTGGACTTAAACCGCTTGATAAAAACATTCTGAGAACATTCAGAGATCTACGTTTCACTTGTGCACTGCGAAAAAGTACCGGAGGAATATTTATCGTGTCATTTGTTCTGGTTAATAAGGTGTAAAGAAAGGGAGAGCTGTTCCTACGCACCTTACTATTGTGTTTCTTGTTGTTTACCTTTATGCTGTGTCCTGCCTGTCAAGGGCAGAATGTAAATAGGAGTAGAATGCAGATCCAAACAACAGGTTCTTTTCTAACACAAGGAATTCCTCCCAAACAGTCGGTGCACGATAGGTCCACAGAGAAGTAAGTGAACACAACAGTGCATGAAACCAGGCGGTTAGCATGTTTACACCACCAAAAACCACCTGATCAACAAGGGTCATTCATTAGACTGTAAATATCGTTTAACTGCAGCTATGAGAAATCACGTGAAAACGTAGATTTGACTAGTTAAGACAAAAGACAACAAACATGGAGGACAAGGACGACTGCAGCAACCTGTAGACTGTTCTAGCTCAAATATTAGCTAATGCTAACACTGTAGTCATCGCCATGTTGACCAAATAACAGGACGATTGCGTTTTAATCAGACATGGGGTCCCCCTATGGGAGGGGCGGAGCCAATCAGACACAGTTGAAAGGGGTGGAGCCAATCAAACAGTTGGAAAGGGTGGAGCCAATCAAACACAAGGGGTGAGGCGGAGCAAATCAGACATGGGGGAAGGG
This sequence comes from Takifugu flavidus, assembly GCF_003711565.1. Lineage (NCBI taxonomy): Eukaryota > Metazoa > Chordata > Actinopteri > Tetraodontiformes > Tetraodontidae > Takifugu > Takifugu flavidus. The sequence continues at coordinate 12,842,251 of NC_079528.1, read as the reverse complement.
GCGGAGCCAATCAGACAGTTGGAAAGGGTGGAGCCAATCAAACACAGGGGGAGAGGCAGAGCAAATCAGACATGGGGGAAGGGGCGGGGCCAAACAGACAGTTGGAAGGGGTGGAGCCAATCAAACACGGGGAGAGGCGGAGCAAATCAGACATGGGGGAAGGGGCGGAGCCAGTCAGACACAGTTGGAAGGGGTGGAGCCAATCAAACACAGGGGGAGAGGCGGAGCAAATCAGACATAAAGTGAAGGGGCAGAGTCAGTCACATAGTGGGGAAAAGGGCGTGGCCAGTCAGACACAGTTGGAAGGGGCGGGGCCAGTCACATAGGGGGTAAAGGGCGTGGCCAATCAGACAGCAGGAAGCAGCAGTGGTAATGAGGTCAGGTGTAAGTCAGGGTAAAGTAAAGGAGAACCCAGCATGCGGACAGGACAGGGGGGACGCCTTAAACACAAACATGAACACACACACATGCTAACTGGCTCTGACACAGTTCCACCATGTGGACTCATTACGATGACACCGGCAAAACCTCCCTGTAGCCTGGATTTTATGCAACTGATTCTTTTTTAAAGAAACTTCTGAATTCAGAGAAAAGGACAGAAGTGCTGGAGTATTATACCAAGCAGCAGGCTTTATCAGAGGGATCCGCGCTGCCTTCCACCTCACCAGTAATTAAGTCTCTCCGAATCTGTTACAATGTCTTTGGTTCTAAGTGTTAAGTCTTCATTAAAGGCTGTCAGACATATTGTGAAGAAGGAATCAACACCAGAGCCCTCTGCCACAGATCCACTGAAATGTGCTCTTTGAATTGGGAACGACAGTGTATAATTCACAGTTAGGGGACTGGCGTCGCTTCTCCTGATCCCAGGAACGCTCCTTTCTGCTATGTGAAGAAATAGGAATCGGACTTCCTCTCAGACAATCAAAGCTTAGAGCACCTCTGTCCCATTTCAAGTGGAACATGCATGTGTCTGCATGTGTGTGTGTTTGTGCTCCAAGCACAAGGTCAATACAGCTCCGAGATGCCGAGATCATTTCTTAGTGCGGCGTATTTCCCATCTCGGAGGCTAAAGGCAGTCTCTCAGGCTTTATGATTTATCAAACAGCAAAGGTCACGACGGCAGACTGCAATTAATTCTGCCTGCTTTTATTTGCTGCTTCTCAGGGTATCTGCTCTATTAGTGACATTTGTCTTTCCTTTGAGGCAGGACGGAAACACGAGAGAGGAGGGAATTTCTATGAAATCTCTGCTCGCTGTTCCTGCCTTTCCAGAAGAAACAAGGGCTCTTTTCCTTCAATAACTGAAATAGAATTTACAAACGGACAATAAAGGAGATGTTGCAACGCTGTCCTTTATGGAAGAGAAAAATTCCAGACAGGAAAGAGCAGTTTTCCCAGCTTGCATCAGGGCTGGGGGGGGACCTCTGAGGTGCCCGCTGCCTGTAGCATGTCTGATCCTCCAGAGCAGAAGGGGGCGCTAGTCCGCACATGTGTATCATTTAATCCCTGAACCCAAACAGCCGCAACTTGATCGCGTCACACTCTGATTTCGCAGCCGTTGCTGCTGCTGCTGGCCAAGGTGAAGTGCATTGTGGGATACTTGCTTAAGAAAGACATGAATAATCAGTGGAACTATAAAATCCAAAAATGCGCTTGTTCTCCTGAGTACTTACAGTTTTATTCTGAATGGACGTGTGTTCAGACGAGCCTGCAGCGTGGGAGACTGCAATCCAAATAAAAAGTGTGTGTGAGTCTGTGTGTGCGCTACACACACATGCGCACTCTTTACTTTGCATTTTATTTACCTTTCCAGCTTGAGGAGAAAACATGTGTGTGTGTGTGTGTGTGTGTGTGTGTGTGTGTGTGTGTGTGTGTGTGTGAGCAGTCTTGTGTGGGCGATTGTTTGTCCAGTTCTGCTGGTCTAAAGCAGTAATCAATATTTTTCAAGCAAATCTAGTTTCTTTTCTGTATGTGTAAATAAACGAAGCTGAGTGATTCCGATCCTGCTGAATGAGGCTGATGCGATTTTCTTCTTTTTTTTATAAGATTTGAGGGCAGTTTTGGAGCTAATGGAGGAGGTGAGCGTCCTGGCGAGGAGCCCAGGCCTTATTTGGAAGATGTTTTCTGCTGTTGGTGTAAAGAATGACTAAATTAGTGCCTGAAATAAGCGCCTACAGGAAGTTGGAGCTCATTTAAAATGACTTTACTTGCATCATTGGGGGCCGAGCACATTGGGAATTTGACCAATGTGTCCGAGCTGTTCAAATCTCAGGCGTGACAGCAGATAAGCGAAACCTGATTTCGCTGCTTTTAAACGGCGAGTCGTAGCGAGCGTTCGCAGCATCCTCTGTGTCTACGCAACTGTTTACAGAGCGGCGAGAGGCAGAATCAATAATTCAGATATGCTAATCAGGATCGCTCTTATGGGCGCCTTTTAGTTTTAAAGAATCGCTTAGCTTCTGTAAACAGGGAACAGAAGAAGAATTGGGAGTTTCCCCCCACATGCGCAGCAGCGGGCATCCTCTCCTGCCTCGCTCTCAATCGGCCGGATCATTTTTTCGGACGAAAAATGGTTTGAAAATGGTCGATTAGGCGCTTTGCTCTGGGCTGTGTTTGTTTATTATCAGGCACCATTGGAAGGTATCAGTAGGATTCGGCAAAATCGGGTTAGGAACCCCGTTAATTGATGTCAGAGCATTTTCTGCACCTCGCAGCTCTCTTCTTTTTTTTGCCAAAAATAGTCCCTGCAGTTAAAGGAGCTCTTCTAAATGTCTTTTGAGCTGATGTCTGCCTTCCTTAGTTCCTATGGAAACTGCGGTGCTAAGAGTTCAAACTTATTGATATGCAGACCATTTCAATAGTGGGAGAATGTTAGCAGATGGCGGCAGCGGTTGCCCTGATCGACACGATTTCTTCGGGATAATTCCGCTTCTTTTTTGTCCTGACGTGGAGCAGGAAGTCAGCGTTGCTGTGACAGGGAGAGCTGGCTCGCTGTTTCCACCGGGACAGAACAAGCAGGGATAATTCGGATTGATGATCGGCTTTACTCGAGGTGATCTGCCCCGCGTTCTGTTTGTACGATCCTAACGCGTGACCTTTGACCCCGCGCTGTCCTGACGCGGCCGTGCGACTCTTTTCCGAGCTGACGGAGCGGCCAAAGATGGAAGGAGACGCGGATGTTGCCTGGGCTTTATCTGGCAGGTGCTGCGGTTTGGAGAGGAGCCAGTGGGTCGTGACAGGAGCACAAATATCCATCCGTCCGTCCCTCCGTCTGTCCGTCATTGGGCTGAGAAGCAGAGGGTTTGCGGTTCGAGCCCCGTTCTGGACAAAACTTGGGAAGGGTTCTGGTAGCAGGGGGAGGTGCCAGGACAACATCACATCAGCGCCGAGGTGCCCGTGAGCAAGGTACCGACCCCCTGACTGAGCCGGCGTCTCACTCGGGGGTCTACCCTGCCAAACGTTCCCATTTGCCACGGTTCAACGTGCTCGGAAGCTTTCGGGGGCCGATTGAACGCTGAGAACAGCTGCTGCCCCAGCCGACCCAGACCTGCAGAACCCTGAGGTGAATTTCAGATCATAAATATTTTAATCAAGCACGGCCACCTTCAGTGTAGCTGGAGCGATTAGCTTATTAATCAAAGTAACTTGAGCATCAATTTGTCATCACTGATTGAAATTCCGTGCACCGAATTACTTCACGGTGGCTTATTTTGTGGTAATTATGTGGCGCCGCCGTTAAGACCGCCTTTAATGACAAAGCCGGTTGATTAGAGCCTGACTCCTGATAAATTGCAGTTCAGCCAGAGACGGTCTGGTCCAGCTCCAGGTCAGGCGTGAGATCTGGATTCTGAGATCTGGAAGTTGGACTCTTCACTAATCTGGACCCACTGTATAATTTAGCTCATGACCCTCGCGCTGTGACTCCCCCGAATGCTCTTCCTGATGGGTTCCGTGGATGGGGATCTGGGATCTCCTCCCAGACCTGATCACAGAGCTCCTGGAGGCGCCGCCGGGGCAGGTTCGCTGATACGCCGACGTCCTGCCAACGTTTCAGTCACCTGAACAGTGCCAGTCCTGGTTTTCCCGGAGTCCTGGAGTCAATAATGGAGTCAGCAATGAGTTCTGCCGGGAAACAACGGAAATCTGAGCGTTCTGCAACTTTCATCTGTTTGCAGATCCATTTGTTTAAACATCGCAGCACGCGCTGGCGGCCTGGCGCTTCTCCCTGCAGGTAGACCCACTCGAGTTAAAATAAAGGAACTGACAGACACACTCTCGTTCTTCTGCTGCTTGGCCTCATCTGAACCCGTCTGTGTCTTCTGACGTCCGCAAAGCGAAGTCGTCAGCGGTGAATCACCTCCGCACCCACGCCCCAGTCCTCAGACTAACCTCCCTGGCCGGTATCCAACCGCTTTACTAGGACTGAAATGAGGGGCTGATGTCTGAGGCTAATTCCTCCGCTGCTAATTGAGAAACTGCTCCAAAATTAATTACAGCTGTGGATTATAGCAGGCAGAGACAGAGACTGCATTAGTTTCCTGTTCTGATCATTAAAAGTTGCTCAAAAGGACCGTCAACAATGCAGACGAGACCCTGAGAGTCATTTATAGACGACCAACTTAAACTTTCAAAGGAATGTTCAGTTTAAAGGTTCTGCCGTCCTCAACCTCTGTCATGACAGGAGACCCTTAAGGTCCAATAATAGGGACGCTCCGGCTGGTTCTGTGCTGATGCCGACGGAGGCGATCCCGGCGACGCTAACCGGGATCCTCCCTCTGCGCGTAATTGGGTCAAAAATGGCCTCGACGCTGCGCGGTGACAATGCTAACCGGCGCGCAGAGATCACCGCTTAGGATAAAATATTCAAGGTTACTCCGATTCCACTTTTAATGGATCGGTGGAACCGTGGTGATGCTTCAAAAAGTAAATTGTTCTTAGATCTCAGTCTATATGCAAATCAGTGTGACGTGAACTTTAGATGGCTGCCTAGATCAATCACCGGCGTTTAATCAGCGGAGGACTCGGAGGGCTGCAGATAGACGGATGAGTGGCAGAAGGAAACAGGTGCCGGGCTGGAGAGACGGTGACCCGGATCGCTGCTGCCTGTTTATCTAAATCTGTCACGGCTATTGTGAATGCCAGCCTCATCGTCGTGGCGATAAATGCAGCCCCCACGTTAAAACTTATCTGCAGAAGTGAGACTGACAGACGTTATCCCTGAACACTTCCACGCTATACCCAAAGCCCAAGCGAGGCTGCGAGGGCTGACTTATTCAGACTCTTTAATACGGCCTCGGGAGGGGCAGGAAAACAGGCTAGGGTCTCCTTTTTCCCACCGTTTGGAGATACAAGTGTGTGCGTCGTCTAAAGCGGGAAGTGAAGATAACCGAGAAATCTGAGCGTTAGCGGTTCGATTCAAAAAAGAGCCGCGAGCGGCCGTGTGAGCACGCTCATCTTCATTACCGGGTAGCCTCCGGCAAATTCCGGTGGAGGGTAACATTTTTGGATTTCGGATGAGGACATCCACCGGAAGAGAGGGTAAATAAGTTGCGAGGTCAGTTATTAGCTGTAATTACACACACACGCACGTACACACACACACACACACGTTTAATTGCATTTGGATGACTTCCACACTTCAGAGAGTACAGATGAGAAACACAAAACCAATTCCCAGTTGATTTGGGTGCATATTTCACACTCCGGTAATTCAACTAATATGTTTAATAGGGCCAATTTTGCTAAAATATTAAATACAATAGAGTCACCTGCCTATTATATATATATATATATATATACTGTATATATAGTCATTTAGCCCTGTGCAGATTGTTTAGGAAGCCACATTATTTACCACATATGACTTTTTCTTTGGCCATTTGCACTACATAGAGGTCACCATCCGGAATATTGCAGCTCTGCACCCTCCTTTATGCACAGCCAACCGCTGGACACACATTAAATGCCCAGAATTAGGCCCGTTGTGGATTCAGAAGCACCGCAGTGAGGCATTGCGTCATCAGACACGCGGGTGTCAGGTGTCTTTTAAAAAAAAAATGAAATGAAACTGGCATGCTCAATCAAACTGGCAACGAGCTCAGGCCGTCAGGCTCAGTTCATATATCTCCAGGTCCCTTTGGTCCGAACATGCCATTAAATTTTAGGTAGATGATTTGTTTTATGATCATTACTGTGAAAAACCTGCTTGTCCTTTTCTTCCATTACAACCAAAATAGCAGAGGTCACAGGAGGTCACCAAGTCAGTCACTCACCCTGAGGGCTAATTAATGGCCCTTTCCCATTACACAGCTTTGGCACCACCTGCCTGTACCTGACGTCAAAGAAAGGTGTTACCTTTGAGCCGTCAGGTCCTGGTACGCCTTCTCGATGCTGCCCTGTCGAGGTCCCCTCTGGATTTTCTCGTCCGCCGCCAAGCAATAAAACATCATTCTACTGTCACTTCTAAAAGAATAAAGTAAACTCTGAGAACTCAGTAGAGTTGAGGAGGTGCTGACAAACCCGTTTTCAGTCTGTGGGAAGAAACTAGAGAAGAAACTTGGAGAAATCCTACACAGGAATAGCGAGATCATGCAAAATTTAGCATGAAACACCTGAGCTGGCATCAAATCCAGGAGCTGTCAGGCTACGAGGCAACTTTGCTAACCTCTGCAACACCTTAGCGGTGCAGTGCTTCCACCCATCCAAACTGTAACTACTGTATAATACACAGAGGGGACAAATGGTAATAAATGTAATAAGGAAAGGTTAAAATGTAACTTTCAGGGCAAACCCCACCTTAACGCTGTAAAATATTATCACATTTATGAGCAGTTGATAGAAATTCATCACCTTGATGTTAGCGCTGTGCTCGGTACTACGTTTTGCCGGCGAGGATTACACAGACCTGCTGGATGGAGTTCAATAAAACTTGGAGCAGGATGGGAAATGCACCAAGTAAGATCCCATTAAAGTTTGGGGCGGATCCAGGAATTTTAATTCGGGGGGGGGGGTGATATTTGGGTGCAGCCAGAAGATGCGCGCCGCGCCGAGAGTGGCTACGCAGCAGATATTTTGACGGAGGATTTATTGGAGAAACATTTGGAACCGAGCGTTGACACAGAGGCAGGAGGGTGCCGGAGGGAGGGGCTGTCGGGCCGGGGGGGGGGGGGGGGGGGCACAGAAGTGTTTGGCTACAAACGTTAGCATTTACAGGAAGTCAACACCGCGATGACGGCGACGCGGAGGCAAAAAGACAGAGCGGACAGTGGATTACGGACACGCACGAGCAGCTTGGGCCAGAGTGTACGAGCATCGGGCATTTCCACTCTGAGAAATTCATGAGCAAAATATCAGAGCACGGCTCTTTCATCTGAGAATGGCCTGGAGTGGCTGCGAATAAGCGGAGCGCCACAGAATCTGTAATCTTTCCAGGATGGAGGGGGCAAAAAAACGGGATTTTGTTTTTCTGTTGGAGCCTAATGGAATTCATAGAGCCACCTGTGCTTTCCAGTTTGGTTCCAGCCTTCACACAGCTAGCCTTTTGTTACACACCTTTTGCAACTGAACGCCGCGCATGCAGCTGTTTACAGACTTCTTTATGGATGTAGTCTTTGAGAGAAGGACTCTGGTCTGGAGACTTGGCTAACAGGAAGCACGGGGAATGATTAGAGGTTTAGCCAATACCCGGAATCAGAGTTTACAGCTAAAGAGAAGCATCAGAGATTAGCGCTGGAGCCAAGCGCTAGGCAGCGCTGGAGCCGTGGCCTTTTCACTGTCCCCCTCCTCTTCTGCATCTTGGCTCGTCCCAGTGGTATCTGATTAATGAGCCTCAGGCAAAGCTGGCTAATTAGACCTGACATCACACCATAGCACGCACCTCTGGCCCTTCATTGACCCATGTTGATATTTATAGAGACTGAAACTCCGTCTGAAGGCGGCGCTTTGATTCCTGCCTACTTCCTCAGCTTCCCGCGCCTTCGCCGACTCTTTAAAAGGTCACGAACGTCACCTTGTTGCTTTTCAGGCAACTTTTATGGGTTCCACATTGGTCACACTTCAGATTGTAGGTTCGTCCGTCCATCCATCCTGGTGTCCCCCCCCAGATGAGCCTCGGCTCGAATTCTTTTAAGTGTTTATCCAGCGTGAGATCTTAGTACCATGAACTTCTTTCCAGTCCAACCTTGGGGCAGCTTCCAGGTGAGTCGGAAGATGCTAAACGCTACTGATTTACCATTCAGCCCCTCTGTCTAATGACAGACGAGCAGCGACGGAGACTTGATAAATAGTTTATAATCGGCCCCTCTGCGACCCCGATTAGCAATAAGAGTTTAACAGGAGAGGAATGGAGGAATTAATATTGTATTAAGAATACACTGGTTCGTAGAAAATGGCCTCAAGTTTCTGGCGGTTATGCTAAAGGGAGGAATTAATTCTGATCATGTTAATTTCTCCAATGAAATCAGTGAGACAGCAGATGTGAGACCCATCTGATGTCGGCGCAGCTCATCACTGAACCCTCGTGGTTCCTCTGGAATGTTTTTGCTGTTAAAACCTTAGATTGAAGGTTCAAGTTTTAGCAACCTAAAAATAGAACCTTCTGGATGTGAGCGGATGTTGGTTTGAGTTAGTGCAGCCTGTGTGGACAGTAGCATCATTACAGCGCAGCTAGAACCTCAACCTGCAATTTAACAAATAGTTTCGATTTTAACAATGGCCACAATCGGTGGGATCAAAGGATGAATAAAGCTGTAATTTTACGCCGGTGTGCTGGCATTTCTGCTCTTTAGCAAGCCGTTACTGGAACGTTTGTTGTGGTCATGACCTAAAGCTACCTGTACATTTACCCTCAGATCTAAGGGCAGTAATGGAAACGGGTGAACTCTGATCCGGGCGTTAGGTGTTGAGCGACTGTTTAACGGGCTAAAACCATCCACTTATTTAGTTTGATGGAGGAGACGTGGCTCCACTCCACAGGTGGCCAGAATGGCCCTTTATGGACTTTATTTAGAGGCACTTAATTACTAAGCTAATTAGAACCTTTGAGCAGCTACAATGGACCTTTTTGAAAAACCACATCGGAGGTACACTGTATCTTTGGGAAGGGGGGGGGCAGAAGGACACCCTGGCGACTTCTTTAAAACCCTCTCAGCGTTCCTGTAACAACAGCCGACTTGACAAAAGAGCGCCGAGCCAGGAAAAAGCTGCTAACACGGAGGAGGACAAAACCACCCCCAAGAGTGTATTCGGTTGGTGTTTATTTTTAGCCGATCGCAGACGATCCTGAAAGCATTTAACTCCAGCGTTGTCCCCTCTCTAGTTTGCTTCAGCCGTTGTCACATCACTTATCCGGGAAGCAGCGCTGGAAGTTCCGCAGTCAGAGCCGAATTGTGGAGAATCGGGGCGGTTTTCCACTCCAAACGCTGCGTTATTAATCGGGTAGCCGCGCCTGAAAGGCTACAACAGCCTCACCGATGTTGTGCTTTGAACAACTCTCGCTTCCCTCCGCACCGTTGTGCTGTTTTAGCTTTGTCCTCTGGAACAGAGCAGTTCAATTTGAAACTCTGGGTCATACATATTTTACCTCACTTCGGATCAAGGAATGAATTATGCAGCCTTGTACCACTGTTGCCGTTGTGCAAAAGCTTTTTTATTTTTCTCCAGCGCGGGGCTCCGACCATCATGAGGCTGCTGGGCGAGGCCACGCTGTCGCTCAGCGAAACTTGGTGTCGTAACTATTGATCGGCAGAGCCGAGCCAAGCGTTAATTCTCTTTGTGAGGGAAAATTGTCCGCGTCATATCTCGCTGGGTGGGAGGAATATTATCCAGCCTGCTACACCAGGCTAACGCGGAGCGGATCGACGCGTGTGCGCGTGTGAGGCGACCGGCGTGTTGATGGGGACGGAGAACGAAGTCCATTCGTCCGTCTGAAAATGTGAAAACGTCACATCGACATCGATCGGTGCTGCCGAGGCCTCGTTGGAAGCGGCGTGACCTCGAAGGGTCTCAGGCTTCCAGGAGCTTCCAGCGAGGGACTTGAGTGCTCCCCGGACAGCGACCGAGCTCCCATGTGAGAGGTCGTGCACGGCTCTGCGTGTTTGCCGAACTTGAGATATCTGCATTCCTCTGGCGTTTGATTGAGCATGCAGCTGGCGAAGGCTTGTTACTCTGAAGAATTTCCTCCACAGTTTAGCCGTGGTCATCGCTATAGCAACCGTGCTGGTGCTGTAGGGGCGTGAGCAGGTACGCCGAATGAAATTAAACTGTTGCACGTAGCAGAGGAGAGATCCAAGGGCTGCAAAGTAAATGTTCTAATTGCGCCTGTTTTTTTTTAAACACAGCTGGAGGATGTAATTAGGGGAAGAGCCATCCCACTCCTGCGCCATCCGGCGGGAATGCTCTTCAGAACTTAAAAGCATCTTGTTCCTGTTCTTCTTTAACCAATAAACGGTTTACAATAAAATGAATGTTTGCGATAAATAGCGGCTGGATTACAACCAACCCTTTTCCCGCTGTTGGACGGAACCACGGGACCACACGTGCACATGCTTGCCCACTCCCGCCTTTTTTTCCCGGCCGACTTCCCTCTTTTTTAAGATCGCATCTCGCCGAGTTATCAGTGGGTTATCAGTTATCAGTGGGCGGCGGCCTGTGAGGAGTCACCTGGCTCTGCGATGCACACTGACACGCACCAGAAAAGGCTCGCTGTGCCACCGTGGCGTCAGCTGGTTCACAACCCTTGATCCGTCTCCAGGGCGACGCCCACAACACGTAAACTAAAACGTTCCTGTCCGTCTCAGTTCAACCCGCACGAAGCTGAAGCAACTTCCCGCTTCATCCTCGTCACTTCCCAGGATAAACATGGCGGAATTATGAATTCCGACTCGGGACTCGTCGGCGCGTTCCTAAAAACTCCAACACCAGGCCGATAACGCCGTCTTTAGCACAATTTCCCACCAAGGGTGTAACTCCGCAACAGAGATTCATGCAGCCGATGATGTAACGGCGCCGTCCGCGGACATAAATGGTGTTTTGAAAAATAACAGCGAAAACATGATTACGGCTCTGATTGTAGCGCCGGCGCTTTGCGGCCAGAACCATTACCTCGCCGTAATAATTCCCGCCGCCGAGCACGGAGTCAGATATGGGAGCTGACTTTTCTGGATGCTGTTTTTGTCATTTTTGTTGCGGGTTTATTTATTTATTTTTTCTTCTGTTTGGTCTCATTACGCCTTATTCGGGGTCCTGACAGGGTTGTCCCTGTTTGGACCCTTTTCCCGTTAACAAATGCGTGACCCTTGACTGTTCTATCAACCCGCTATAAAATCTGGTGCGGAGGGCTGCTTCTGAGGCCGCTCTTACTGTATTTTTGTAGATAAGCCGGGCCTCCTTTTCTAAAGAATCGTGTTTTCCACGGGCTTGCAGGAATAGCCTGTGGCGCTGGCTAATTCATCATGTTCTAACTATGTTGACTAAATATGTTGCCTCAGTTGTCCTCGCCCCACTTTCCTCTTTTCACCATGTTATTGCACCAGAGCCGCAGCTAATGAGAAATCTACTTCTCTGCGTGCTGCGCTCACAGGAGAGGGGAAATGACGAAAAGGTGGCGCCTCAAGCTGTGACAATGTAACCTAAGTGCTGACCTCGGTGGCCAAATGGCTCTAAATAGTGTGTGAATGTCAGCGTGGTCCAGGAAATGCCAGCTCTGGCCCACGGGGAACGGGTTAAAACACGCCTCTGATGTTGTGAAAAGGGTGGACGAGACCCAAGGAGGGCACCGTTTGTGAGGTTGAGGATGGAGGCAGCTGCTCATGGTCATGTGGAGCCAGCGGGGTGGTGCTGGGCTGTTGCTCTGGGGTGCCAAACGAACCCCAATGACACACACAAGCTGAGGACCAGCAGCGTCCGTGCCTACTGTGGCGCCGCCGACTGTGCTGCAGCTTCTGAACAAGCGCTGATTTATATTTATATGTCGCATTTATATTTAGCATCTATGTTTCTTTGGTTGCTGGGACATATTGAAGCATTTGATATAAAATACTTTGATTTGCACACTGCCCGTGCCTACTGTGGCCTTTAGTAGTGTGCCAACCTTTAGTAAACTCGGTTTCAGCCCATAAAGTCGTTAGCTTAGCAGGCCTGCACAATCCCACTGCCTATAGCCGTTTGTCAAAGGCTTGTGAACTTCAGGAGTACATACCTGGAGGTGCATGCTTTGGAGTCCATACTTTCTATAAGGTAGGATGCATTATGGGACTTGCTGTCCCCAGTCCACACAAGTCACGTCACAAATACACAAATAAGCATCAAGCAAACTTGGCAGTTTGTGTACTTGGACTTGGTCAAGTTAGCGAGAATGCAAGTAAGTCTGAGCTCACTCGTTTGAGAAAAGCTTAATCTTTTATGCACAACTTTCTATGGAAAACATAAAATGACAGCTACCTGTGCTACATGTAATAGCATCATAAATCTAGTGGGCGTCAGTCTGACACCAATGCGTACCATGACATTATAAAACAATTCTAAAGATCAGACTCCTCCCACCAAAGAGCAGAAGAAAGCGGGTCGGTGATGCTGATGCTGCCGCAGCAGCGGGTGTCTCCCGCGCAGCGGGGAAACGCAACAGGATGGATATATGTGATCATTTTAGGATTTAGCAGAACCACAAAAGAGAGTCGGCACGCGGCGGTGCTGCTCTACTGTCGGGTAAATAGAGAACAGTGGAGGTTGGGGGAGCATTCATGGCATCTGTGTGGATGAAAGTGAAGCCTACTGTAGATATCTTGGCGGGGGGGGCTCAGAAAATTCCTTTATGATCCACAGAGACACGTCAGAAGGGCCTACCCTCAGTATGCACAAGCCTCACCCATGTGGCAGGTTCAAAATAGTGGGAGATGATTTCCAAAAGGGCCTTTTAATGAGCAGATTTTCTGATCCCTACCAAGAGGATGCAGGAGAGTCTCTCCGGCGCCAGGGTGTGTGAGCCGATTCTGTGCTCCACCGGCGGAGATGATGACACCCAATCTATTACGAGACCTCCAGATGCGTGCTCTTAATCACGACCAAGACACTTCCTCGCCGGATCAGTAAATTCCAATGTTCTCTGATGGGATTTTTTTAGAATTATGACCCAATAAACTGCCTAATTTTACCTCACAGGAGGCAGTTAAAGCAATCTTTTACTCACCAGGCACATCTGTTTTTTTTTTTTTTAATGAATTAGGAGCGTGAGTGGGATTCGGAAAATGAAATCCACCCATCCACCCGTTCGCTGCCTGCGCTCGAGAGGGCTGTTGGGGAGGGGATGTGTGTCGCGGCCGTGCGCTCCCCGCACACACCTAATAGGCCCGCTCGCAGTAGCATGTAGAGCAGAAGCGCTCACGTGGGTTCAGTCTTTTACGTAACAGGACACAGTCAGCGTTTTTGCACCATTGCTGCAGGCGTGGACGATGATTCTTTCAACACGTGTGTGTGTGTGTGTGTGTGTGTGTGTGTGTGTGTGTGTGCAGGAGTCCGTTTTGGTATTTCTTTACGCCGCTCCGTTAGGCTCAGCTGTATTTAGGACATTGATGCAAAGGGACGAGGACAGGACGTGGCTGCTCCTCGTCTGAAAGGCTTTGTCTGTGTCATCGGGCTTTCACAATGTTTTATCAGCGGGGCACAAAATGGTCGTGGGAAATCCGCCGCGCAGGCTTTGGTGATCCAGCAGAAGCCTTTTCTTCTCGTGATGTGTGGCTCAGGCGTGCTGAGTTTCACCGTTTGTACTCTTGACGCCGTGGCGTTAAATAACAGAAGCCCATTGATGTGGTTCTGCCTGCAGCCAGAAGGCCTGTTTATCATTTACAGTATATCCTTCTCACCCATTTCAGTGGATTTGTTGCCTAACCTCATGGAAATCTGATGCCTCATAGCGACTGACAAGAACGTTAGAATTTGAACCTTCAAATGTTCAAACCTTCCGTTATACAGTACATCACTGAGAGGGATGGAAATGTTCATGTCTATTTAGAAAACATGCTAGCTTAGCATTATTGATATAAGGTCAACTGGCTTCCATGCTACAACAGCCTCTACTGTTCTTAATTTTAATGTCTGCTAAAAGACCACATTAAAAGAAAAATATTTAAACCCAAAGAGGATAATATAACACAATGTAGAGCGACAAAAAAACGAAAGCAGCTTCACTAGACTTTCAGATTCTTTTAGGATAAAACAAGCAGATGAGGAGATCTGAAGGTCCTTGATGGCACATAAAGAGGTCACTGACGGCCCTCAGGAGCTGCGTTAGATGCTTTAAAGCAGAATCTGTAATAGGACTTTAATCCGTCCAGAAAATGAACGAATAAAAGGAATTATTGCAGTTACTGTTCTTGGTGATTAGTCGTTGTGTTCTCAACGCTGAATCAAACGTTTCAATCTGTTTGATCTGGTGACATCGAGATCAAAAACGACGTGTCGCCAGCGTCGCCTTGTACCTGAGCCCCTGGACAGAAACCACAACTAAACAATGACAAGATGTGAAAGTCTGCTTGGGCTGAAGACAATTTATTCCCGACTTTTAATCATCTAAAATGCTAATATTTTTTGCCACATGAGCCCATTAGGGTGACACAGTGGACATTAAGATGATAAATGGCAGATAGTCATTTTCCAATGGTCGGGCTTGTGACAGTCGATTAGTCTTCCCCTGCACGTCTGAATAACATGATACACTGTGATGCGGCACACTGAGGCTAAACGGTCGGTACCAAATGGGTGCA